>NW_024582059.1:14655195-15158468 GCF_017639235.1 Corvus kubaryi | reverse complement strand
AGGGTGTCTGCGGAGCGCGAGGGGCTGAGGACCACCCGCCTCCCTCTGCGCGGGCGCCTTTGTGTCCCCCAGCCCCGGCGGAGCGAGGGGCCGCGGGCAGGGGAGCGGATGCGAAGAGCGGCTGGTGCTGGAGGGGAGAGAGAGAAAGGGGGATGGTGGACGATTTCTCTCCTTTTTTTTTTTTTTTTTGGTGGTCTCTTCGGCAGCGGCTGTTCTTCCCCAGCAGCAGCAGCAGCAGCGGCGGCAGCAGCGGCAGCAGCAGCACAGGCAATGACTCTGCCGCATCCGAATCGCCTGGCTGGTGGTGCCGGCTCCGGAGACATCACCTTGCTCTGAAGTTGCCCACCTGGAGGAGGTAAATCGGAGCGGGGCTTTCGTCCAGAGGGGTCGGCGACAGCGGGGAAGAAGAGGGAGCGATCGCCTCCCCCATCCCCACACACCCTCATTCTCCGGGAGGAAGCTTCTGTAGCAGAAGAACACGGCAGAAAAGGAGAGACTTTACTTCTTTCTATTTTTTCCTTTTTTTTTTTCTCTCTTTTTTTTTTTTTTTTTTTTAATTTTTCCTTGCTTGAGGGACGTTCCGTGCTTCTCATCCCCCCCTTTTGCTTCTGGCTGGGGGCTTTGGTACTGTGGCCAGGTCTGCTTCCTACTCCCACCCCTGGTTTTAATGGCTGGATTGTGGCAGCAGCTCCCTGCTGCAGGTTGTTGAGGATCTGATGGGGACTCGCATCTCAGGAGCCGGAGGTGACTAAAGGTAACTAACCAGCGGATGGATGCTCAGCAGCCCTTGCCTGGCCCTCGGTTGCACCCTTGCCCGCTTGCGTTGGGCTGAAGGGTGCCGGCCGCGCTGGGCGCACGCTTGGATTGAATTATGCTATAATAAGGATAGTTTGTCTTCAGGGGGGGCTGGATCCTCCAGGCAACGGGGGAGCATCTCTCTGGGGCTGCATGCTGGGGGGCAGTGGAGACAAGGGGTGTGCATCTTGTTTGAAAATGCCTTGTACGCTCCAGTCTTGTTTGGCTGTGGACAGCTAGGGTGGCGAAGGCAGTGAGGAGATGGAGGGGACCTGGTAGGTTTTGTTCTTGCTCTCTCTTGGGGTTGTTTTTGGTTTTTTTTTTTTTGGTTTCTTGTGTTTTGTTTTTGAAAGGCACCACGTTGGACCGCGGGGTTTGCTGGTGTTATACTGAGGAATTCCTGAGTTTCATTATGTTTCCTCAATCTTCCCCAGTCTTCATGCTCACTCCTTCGTGGATCTGTGTTGCTGTTTAATTGCTGAAGGGTGCCTCGAGAAGCAATTGCTTTCTTGGATATCAGGGGGCATGAATGGGGGGATGTTGCCGAATTGGGGTGTGCATTGGGGGCTGCCTGTGCGTGGACGTGAGAGGGTAGGGTAGAGGTCTGCATCCAGCAGCCCCGGGTTACAGGTAGACGCGAGCTTCGCCTTGCCGTGCAGCCGGAGAGCGAAACGTACGGTGGAGGTAGGGATGCGCAGAGCTCCTCACCTCCTGCCTGTGAGGCTGCGTTCGCTGGCTCCTAACAGTATAGAACTGGCGTTTGTTTTGAGCAAGGGCCGATGTGTATGGCTGAACGACGAAAATTGCATTTTTAATGCCTTTTTCCTTTTAACCCTTTGTTTATTTGCTCCCTTAATTAATTATTTGTGTTCCCTTTGCAGTCATCTTTTGACTGCATAACTTGGAAGTACGGTTGTAAGGCTGATGATTCCCCCCTGCCATCGGCCAGAGAGCAGCCCTGTTGCCCAATTTAAGGAGCCTACCTCCAGCTGGTGCCCGTTAGTGCTAATGAAGATGTAGCTACACTACCCCAGAGATGTGCCCTGGGTATTCGGGGGATTGTCTTCGAGGACTGAGTTTGATCAGCAGCCTTGCATCCAGAGTTGTCCATGGAAGTAACGCTGACCTCCAATACGTGCAGTTGTTTTTTTTTTTCCCCTCACCCTTTCCCCTATAGACAGGCGGATGTTTGATTTTGCTTGAGGGATGGTGAGGTAGGAAAAGAGGCTCTCTTTCTCTCCTTTTCCTGGTAGGCATGAGATTGTTCTCTGCGGTGGTTGAAACAACTCGTATTTTGGCCAACAGCAATGTATTGTTGTCTGCTTGTCAACTGTAGTGTTCATTATTGCTTTAGCCAAAACAACCTATGTCTATTTTATTTACTTTCCTGTTTAGATCACTTCTTAGGAGTTATTGCCATTTCCACTCTCACAGTTCTGGTTCCAGGCAGCCAGCTGCTTAGAGGGAGGCTGAGATGCAAGAAAAAGGGTGAAAATGCCATCTGTTTCTTGATACAAGGCAGCTAGGTAGTCTACTGGCTGCAGTTTCTCTGTGTATTATAGCACTGATTATTCCAGAGTGCAGGATCAAAATTTTCAAAGCTGACCAAGAAGAAATCTTCCCTGGAGTTGAAAAGAAATGAATTCCATTTTCATTGTGGAATGCTGCCTCTTAAGAGTGCAGCCAATGCTGCCTGCTTGGTATTGAGTAGTAGCATGTGCTTTGTAGAGCTCATTTATCATCATTTCCAGGGGTTTGCAATACGAACAGGCTTCTACTGTGCATTCATTAGGAAAAATTCTTCTATGGAGTTTTTCATGGGAGTAAACCAGGTGTTGCAGGTTAGAATGGGCTGCTGTCAAAAAGTCTGCAGTCGTCACTTAAGATCTATGCCAATGTTGGGTGACAAAGTTCAGGTTAGGGCTCCATGGTAAAGCTGTATTTTTTTCCTAAAGATTAAATTGTTCTGAGAGAAAAAGAATCAGTCCCCGTTGTTGTGGTTGAGGCTGCTCCTGTTCCTGCTCTTTAAGAGTACTTTAAGAGTACTTTTTCCTTATTTAGGCTTGATTTACTGTAAGGTGACTGTTGTCTTGTTACCTGCTAGCAAAAAATAAAGTGGATACAAATCTATGGTGTGTTTAATTCCAAAAGGAGTGAAGTTTTTATAAAGCTAGTCTTGATCTATGAGTTCCATATAATTTCTGTTCTTAAATATGTATTTTCCTTTTTCTTCCTGAGGTGGTTAGGAGAAGGTATGTTTAGTTTCACATTGAATCCCAGAACAAGATAAATAACAGTGTAGATTGATGACAGTGAAAACATCGAGTGCTGCTTTGTGGGGCAGTGAGATTTTATTGGTATTTATTAAGTTGAGGCTACCGAGTCCTCACGGAGACGTTTTTTTGTGACAAAAGCAAGAGCTCATGTTTCAGTTTCTTGGTGCCCTCCTGAGATTAAGTAGTTTATGTCTCAGCCTAGAATATTTGGGTTTGTCCCTGAGCCCTGCTGGGTCCATCCCTCCACCCCCCTCATTTGTTTGCTTGGCTGTGTATCCCACAGGTTGGGATGCTGTGGGGACCACGTCGTTCCTCCCACTCGGGGGTGATATGGCTGAGGTACTCAGCTTGCCTATCCAAGCATTAATTGCAGAAAAGGCTTTTTTCCTCCTAAAACAGAAAGCAAATTACCCTGTGCCTGCTGGTGCAAACATGAAGCCAGAGCTCTTTGCTATCTGGGAGGGAAGTGCAAGCAGGTTTGTAGGTGAATATGCAGGCACACACATCCAGTCGGCTGACTGATGAGCTGGGTGTCTCAGCCCAGTGTTGTAGGGCTGTTAGAAAAATAAATATTTAGAGGCAGGTAGAGCGAATTATTGGCCAGGACTGGAGAGCAATATGCATGACCTTTAGCTTTGGGCAGCACTGAGCTGGAGGGCCTGATGCTGCCGTCAGGGTTTTCACATTCAGAGCATGAGTGGATGCATCATCAACACATTTATTCATGCACACGGGGGCAGGAAGTCTTTGTAAATGGAGAAGTCCCAGGAATGGGTGATTTATTATTAATTTTAATACTAATAGTGTTGGGACTGGTGTAGATTGACTAGGAAGCTATTTAATGCATGACATGGTATAAAGGATGGGTTAAAGATTGATGAAAGAGATGGAATTCAGGGAGCAAGAATGGATCAGGGAAAAGCTAAAGCATGGAGGATGGGCACAAGGATTTCTATGCTTTAAATAAGTTCCTTTTAATTTTTTTTCTGTTGTAATTATGTTACTTGGTGGTTGTAGAAACAGCCCGGTGCTGTGATTGGAATGATTCTGATAAAAATTTTTATTCTCTAGAGACTTCTTGCACATCACAAGAGGTTTGGAAGAACAACTCAAAAAATAATTTTTTTTGGAGTGGTGATAATCTGAGAGCTAGACATCACAATATTGATGTGTTGTTGAGGACAATACTGAAACAATCAGAACAGACCTGCAAAATAAGTTTTTTTCTGCCCCTTATAATGGGATGCTTATTGGGGTGGGATGTACTTGGTGAGCACTGCCATTCTGGAGAGGTGTTTATGGACATCCATTTCTTCCCTGCTGGTCCTTTTCGCATTCCACGGATGCCCTCCTGCTGGGATGGGAATATGGGAAATGCACCATGATGCCAAATTCTGAGTGTACATCCACACTTCAGTCTCTGCTAGGTCTCTAGGCAGTGCTTTCAGTTGCAGGATGAAGAGCTAGAAATTGTCATTTGTAGGAGTTCAGTATGCGCTGGTGTATTTGTAGGAGTGTACCTGTCCCAGTAAGGTGGTGTGACATGCTGGTCTCTGACTGCCTCATCTCTTGGGGTCATGCCTGCTTGCCAAATGTTTGTCATGATCCTCACCAGCACTTAATGTCAGGCTCTTTAATCCCTACTTGGGATGCATGTGAATATGTCCTATTTCTGTAGGTGTTGAGATGCTCCAGCACTCCCTGATCTCATCCTAGTGCTTACTGGCAGTGCAAGCTCCCAGAGCAGGCTGATGAAGTAGAAGAACTTTGCTTTTAAGCATCTACTTTTAATTCTTGCCTTCTTCAATGGCAAGGAAACTACCTCCTACTCAAATCTGTGATGTGATTCTATCTAGGACGTTATCTCATTGCCTGTTTTTGGCCTCCAGGTTAGCAGTGTAATGCTTGCTTTACGTTCCTCACTAGATAATCTTTACAGTGCAGTCTGAAATTCCTGGCGGCAAGCTATGTGTTCATTTTTAAGACAACTTCTCTAAGGACACCTTGACACTACAGCTTTTACTTCAGCAGTCTTTTCAGAGAGCCTTCTGATTTTGCCTGTAAGGCAGATGTTTTTACCAGTCATTGCACCAAGCATCTGTAACTATAGCAAGGTAGCTAGTCTTTTCAGGCAATGAAAACGTCATTTTAATAGTGTTCTGAACCACAGTTTTACTTACTAAGTGGTGCTCAGTGTGGGATTTTTTCCAGCCTGTCTGAAACCTCTGTTTTCCTCTGGCTGAGTCTCCCCCCCCCCCCCCCCTTTGAACTTTTCACCTCTACTTCTTCAGGCCCACTCCCATCTGAGGAGGTAACAACTGCATGTGTGATGGGAGTTCCCACTGTAGTCAATGGAGCACTTCTGTTGGCTTCCCTGTGAGGGGAGGATGCTCCAAGAATCTCACATGTGGTATCTTCTGAGAAGAAGCTCTAGAATCTCAAATGTGGTGTCTTTTCAAAAACATTCCCCTGCTTCAACATCAAGTTTCTAGTAATCGTTTTGTAACATCTTTTCCAGACGTGGCATTTCGGGCTGAACAAAGCAACGAACACAGATGAAGAGTTGAAATCTGTGTACACTTCTACAATGTGTTCATGAAAACAGTCAAAAATTAAAATCAATACACTTTTGTTTGAGGCTTGACAGCTTTCAGTTTCAAGGGTCGAGAAATATACACCATTCTGAAGAAAGCAAGAAGAGTTTGGCAGCTGTCCCAGTTAGGCAATATGAAGTTGTAGATTTCATTTAAATGCCTAAGAGTACTGAACCTTTACAGAGCATCCATTGGTGCTCACTCTGCCAGGATTTTTGAAAATTATTTTTTTAAAGCACGTTGGTCAACATGTGAGTAATTACACAGGAATTATTTCAGTGGCTACAAACCTAATGCTTCGGAGGCCTGTGGCACAACTCCGATTCATTGCAGTGGGTACCTGTCAGGGAACAGCTTTGAAATATTATGCACAGTGTTTTGAGTAGGTTGGATTATAGCTTTGCTACTATTAATTGTAAGAGCTTTACTGATTTGATTGCAGTTGCATTGATTTATATCAGGTAAAGTAATTGATTTTGAACTTTGGAACGGAGCTATGCGCTTCTGAAAGTTAGAGCAAAGTGTCATAAATACAAAGGACCAATATGAGTGTTTTCTTACAGCAATGCAAAGTTAAAATGAAGTGAAATGGGACTCTCTGTGCTTTTGTAGAAGTAGTGCTTAAAATTTAGCCATGAATTGCCCTACTGCAAAATCCTGCTCAAAGGTGCCAGGGTTGCACAGCACTGTTCTAAAAGAGGTCTAGTCTAAACATGGCCCCTTTGGATAAGACTCGTAGTGGTTTTTACCAATGGCAAGTAATTCATTTGTAAGAGTCATTCCATGCAGTGTATATAAGTTTTTACAGTTAAGTCCCTTTCCCACTCCCTGGGAAGCAAGAATCTACTTACAGAGGTGAGGGCACTGCATCAGTGAACACTGTTTAAAGTTCAGGGGATAGGAATGTTCTGACTAATGCAGTCTTAGAGCATCTGTTTATTATGTGCAGGCACATATATAGACACATAAATACCATGATTTGGGGAACAGACACTGTTCTGATTTTTTTTGTCAAACTCAGGGAAGTGAAAAAGAATTTTGGGTGCAGGTGCAATCTAAGAATTGTACCTATACCCAGGACATATATACCTACATCTGTATGTCTGAGTGTGTGCATACATAGGTTTTGTTTGTGAAATGATGGTGCTGATGCATAGAGTATTATTTTTTTTTTTTATTCCCTTGCTGGAAAGACTCTCCCTATTTATTTTCTGATTCTTTTTCGGTAGGTGCAGTAATGGACAATAACTTGTGCATGGGCCTGCAGTTTTAAAATTTAACTGAGTTGCTTGGTTAGTAGTCCAACACCAAAACAGAACTACAGTTTCAGATGTGTTGAGCAACCACATGTTTTATCAGAGTCAGTGCTGGTCCTTGCTTATTTGTTGTAGCAGGCTTTTTCCATTCTGAAGTTGCTGATCCCAAGCCTGCCTTAATGAGATTTTTTTTCACTGTGGTCACAGTGAGGAAGAGAAGCTTCACTGTGTTGCAGAAGTGCTGTTTGCAGCGTACTTGGGGATGTCAACATTTTCCTTGAAGCAAGGAGTAAGGGGCATGTTAGCTGCAAGTATGCTGCCTAACTTTGGGCAGGCCTAGGTTAGATGGGGAATTTAGCTCAGAAGAGCCCAGCACTGGGAGCTGCTGAGCTTTTGTCTGTTTTTTTAGTGATAAAGCCGGTGTGTTGTGTTGGAGGACGCCAGGAGACGAGTGAAGCCTTAAGCAGAAGCAGTGCCCATGTTCTGTTTGGTCGGTGGGTCTCTCTTTACCAGCCCTGCAGAGGCACTGCACTGCCTCCCTCTTCAGTGTCGCAAAGCAAGCCTTGGCTTCAGCCCGTGAGAATAGGGGAGGGACCCAAGCCCAGTTTTTGATGTTCTGCATGGGTGGGTACCTTGAATACTCAAATGCATTCCAGTGACAGCTGACCCTGTAAGGAGATTTTCAATAGCTCTCTGGATTTTTTTCTCGTTTTTTTTTCTTTCCTCCCCCCCCCCCCCCTTTTATTTTATTTTATTTATTTTTTTATTTTTATTTTTTTCTGTTCCAAAGACTGCTGGAGGAAAGAAAAAAGAAGCACCCTTTGTAGCTGTCTTTCTTAACACATTTCACTGATGGAGACAGTTGAGGAGAGTTTCAGGGATCATGTTAACTCCTTTTCTTTCACTCTGCCTTTGCTTGTGTGTTACTGACTGAAACATTGTGATTTCGAAATGGTGCAAATTCCCACCACTCACTTCAAAGGGCACAGGTTTTTTTTGTTTGAGTGTTTTTGTTTCAGCAAGATATATGCTGCAGGTTTTTTACCCATATGTGATATGTAATGTGAATCCTTACTTGCCACTTTTATTGCTGTGTTCTTTTGCATTTTTGGTTTGGTTTTTTGGGGTTTTTTGTCTCCTTCCTTTTTTTTCCCTGCATTTACAAAAGACTTTGGGATTCTATCCCGAATGATTTTTTTAATGTGTGGGGGTACACAATACTGGTCTGTAATCCTGTAGTAGATGGCTTATCCGGAGTATCCAGAGAACAGCCGTTCTTGTTTCCAGCACACCACAGATTTTTATACTGGACATGGTGTCTCAGCTAAAGCTCGTTGGAACTGTGTGTGTAATCTAAAATGTCATTCCTTTGGATTTTGGATATTACAATCACAGGCTGTAATAGTTTGGAAATTTGATGTATGTATCCCACTTCCTTCCGAGGGAAATTATGATGTGACTACTGCACTTGCAATTCCCACAGCACAGACTTCTTCAAGAAAATGTCATTTTGGATTATCTTTAATGGATGCAGGTGTGTGGAATGTCTGTGTGGGTTTTGTTTTTTTTTTTTAGAGGACAGTAATGTTACAATTGCTGCTTTATTTGGTACAACTCCAAAACGACACATACCTCCTTGAGTAAAATTCTTCCTGATAGGTATTTGAAATATAGCAATTGCGCTGTGTAGAGGGATAACTTGTGACCTTCTGACAAGGGATCCACGATTACAATCGTAATACACTTTATAGATCTCCTTAAGTAGGTCACCAATTTGCAATGAGCCTTTCTAAGGTCTGTGCAAGGCCTTTCGATTGCAGGAGTGGGTAGCCTTTTTCTGTACAACATTGCTGATTTTCAGAAGGGAGGCTGAAATCACAGAATCACAGGGTTGGAAGGGACCACAGTGGGTCATGTGATCCAACCTCCCTACTGATGCAGGATCATCCTGGAGCACATTGCACAGGTTTACATCCAGACTATCCTTGAATATCTCTAGTCAGGGAGACTCACAGTCTTTTTGGCCAATCTGTTCCAGTGCTTGGTGACCAAACACAGTAAAAAAAGTTCTTCCTCTTGTTCAGGTGGAACTTCCTGTGCCTCAGTTTCTTCCTGTTGCCTCTTCTCCTTTTGCTTGGCACCACTGAGAAGAGCCTGGAAACATCATCTTGACACCTCCCTTCAGATACTCATAGACATTGATGAGGTCCCCTCTCAGTCATCTCTTTAAGACTGAACAGGCCCAGCTCTCTTAGCCTGTTATTTGCATTTCAGTGAGAGAAACAGAATCATGGAATCATAGAATGGTTCAGGTTGGAAGGGACCTTAAAGATCATCTCGTTCCCCCCCTTCCATGGGCAGGGATATGTTCCAACTGGACGAGGTTGCTCAATGTCCCATCCAGCCCGGCCTCAAACACTCACTGTCTGGGCATCCGCAGCTTCTCTGGGTGACCTGTGCCAGTGCCTCACCACCCTCACAGTAAAGAATTTCTTCCATAAATGCTCCAGTCCCTTAATGCTTTAGGCCCCCCATCATCTTTCTAGGCCTCCACTGGATTCACTCCAGGAGCTCCCTGTCTCTCTTGTCCTGAGGTGCCCAGCACTGGACACAGCACTCCAGGTGAGGCCTCAACAAGGCTGAGCAGGGTGGCAGGATCTCCTCCCTCAACCTGCTGGCAATGCTTTTTCCAATACACCCCAGGATACCATCGACCACCAGGGCCCTGCTGGGTCATGGACATCCTGTTGCCCACCAGGACCTCCAGGTCCTTCTCCACAGAGCTGCTCCCCAGGGGCTCAGCACCCAGCTTGTGCTGGTGTGTGGGGTTATTCTGCCCCAGGTGTAGGACCCTGCATTTGCCTTTGCTGAATTTCAGATGATTTCTGCTGAAGGGCTGCACGTCTCTGGAGATTCAGCCACTCCTGCCAGCCTTGTGTCATCAGTGAACTTGCTGAGGAGGTATCTGCCCCTTTGTCTAAGTAACTGATTAACTGGACCCAGTATTGAGCCATGGGGGACAGCACCACTGACAGGCCTCCAAATGAACCCTGTGCAGTGATTATGGCCCTCTGGGACTTGTAGTGCAGTCATTTCTCAATTCACCTCAGTGTCCCCTCATCCATTCCACACTTTCTGAGCTTGCCTGTGAGGATGTTGTGAGAGGTAGTGTGTAAAGCCTTGCTGAAGTCGAGGTAAACAATATCCACTGCAACAAGGGAATAATACCTGTGTAAGTATCCTTGTTTTGGTGAGAAATACAGGCACACATCACTGAGCACATGAGGATATTCCCAGCTGAGCAGCCCTGTGTTTGCAGTGGAGCTGAGACCCTGAGTGAAACTCGGGATGTTTGAAACATGTTAGATGTTTGCCAATAGACTCAAGCAATTGCTTATGGCATCCTAGACTAAGTTGTAATGTCCCTGTTCAAGGGGAGAATCTGGACCTCCACAGTGTCTGAAGGGATGTTTTTGACAGGGAAAATGGGATATGATGGGGAATATATCTGAGAGCTGCCTCACTGTTTGTCTTAAGATTTGGGAGCAGCAGATGGGGGGTTGTCTTCTCCAATGCCTTTATGCTTGGTTGCTCCCTCATCCCAAGCAAGCAAAGGGCAGCCCATCATAACCTATGAGCCAGGCTGTAAGGGTGAGGATGCCAGCTTTTGTTTGACCCTTTTCAAGCTGCAGGCTTGAGCACAGCAAGAGTCCACGGTTATCCCAAGTTCACGTAATTTGGGGGCAAAGCCTGTTTCAGCAGTTGTCATTGTGGTAAAGTTGATTACTTAAATGCATAAATAAATAATTATTAATTGAGTAATAGGCAAGTTAGTGAAGAATACCATTTAAGTCTGGTCTGTAGTACTACAGATGTATTTTGCAGTAGTAGTAACATAATGCTGCATTTTTGTGCTGGTTCCTCTTATTACTACAATAAAATAAAGGGCAAAGTGTTTTTTGACCTAGGGGTGCCAAGTCCACTCCCAATTTCTAACTAAAAATAGGTCTGTGCCGTGCTGCAGTAGGAGCTATAGTTAAACACCAAGCAGATAATCAATGTTTCGGGGTTTTTTTTACTCTAAATCACTTTTCCTTTTATACCATAGACGTTTGTGTGGATGATTCCTTGTTGACCACAAATACGTGGTTTTTGTTTCTTTCATTTATGTCCTCTATTGAATTAGCGGAGTTATGCAGTTTTGTCTGTTGCACTTGGGTGGGATGCTGCAGTGATTTAATTTAAAATGAAAGAGAGATGTCTTCGTTTTAGGGAAAACCATGGCTAAGTAGTGAGACTAAGCAGGTCTAGCCATTACCAGAAGCCCTAATTAGAAGAAATCCCATGTACGGTTGACCTTGACTATTGAGACAACCCTCAAAGAAGAAAGAGCACTAAAAATTAGTATGCTGCCAGCACTGCACTTTTATTATTTGATGTTATTAAGCAAACTCGGTGTGTATTTCTTTTTTGAAGCGTTTGATTAAATGTGTGATCTTATCTTGGTGAAATGGCCTGCTGGGCTGCAGACAGTGGTGCTCAGAAATGAAATTTGTTTAGAGCCTCTGAACAGACATTTATTCAATGAGACCTTTCTTGAATAATAGATGTGACAGTGAGACAGCTGTGCAATGTGTTTTGGGGGTTGGGCTTTTTATTTTTTTTTGGTGTAGGGTGTTGCAATGTGATTGGTGGGATAAGATAACCCAAGTGTGGCAGGTCTGAGAATAGGATGTAGGGAAATTATCATATGTTGCAGATTCAGGCCCCAGTTCTGACGAGAATTATTTTCAGATCAAGCTTTACATGCTTCAGGACTTCCCTTGGCATATGGTTTGGCATATCAAGTGATGCACATATATCTCTAGCTCTGTATCAATAATCTTGTCTTTTAGCTAGAGCTTTTAGATGCTTAGATTTTGTAGAAATAAACAAAACAAAACCCACAAACACAAACCCCCAGACAGGGATTTGACTCCCTGTTGGGTGACCTGTTTGGTCAGTGCTGATGTAGTTGATGGTAGTTGACTCCTGTGATCAGTGCTGATGCCCTTAAGCAGTCCTGTGTTTCATGATAGTTCCAAATCAATGAGACTAAGGAAGGAAGGCTTCACCACAGGGTGTTTAACCTCTCATATTGTGTCCAACAGGAGAAAATGTGAAATGTAGGTAAATATTCTCATCTTCATTGTTTTTCTCATCAGTGTGCTGGTTTTGGCTGGGCTAGAGTTAATTTTCTTTATACTAGTTGGTGTGGGTCTGTGTTTGGGATTCGTGCTGGAAACAGTATCAATACTTCAGTGGTATTTTGGTCACTGCTGAGCAGCTCTTGCACAGAGTCAAGGCCTCTTCTGCCTCTCACCCCATCCCACCCGCAAAGATGCTGGGGGTGCACAGGGAGCTGGGAGGGGAATACAGCCAGCACAGCTGATCCCAGCTGACCCAAGGGATATTCCATTCCATATGGCATCATGCTCAGCATACAGAGCTGGGGGAAGATGAAGGAAGTGGAAGACGTTTGTAATGTCTTTTTGTTTTCCCAAGTAACCACTATGTGTGATGGAGCCCTGCTTACCTGGCTATGGCTGAACATACACCTGCTCATGGGAAGCAGTGAATAAATTCCTTGTTTTGCTCTGCTTGCCTGCACAGCTTTTGCTTTACCTATTAAACTGCTGTTACCTCAACCCTTGAGTTTTCTCACTTCTGCTCTGATTCTCTCCCCCATCCTGTTGTGGGGAGCGAGCGAGCAGCTCTGTGGGGCTTCGTTGCCAGCTGGGGTTAAACCATGACAGTTGAAATCACAGTGCTTTTATACTGGGCACAGCTACTGTGGAACCTTTCACCAGGGAAAACATATTCCAAAGGAGCTTCCAATTTTGAAACATTATTGGACATACAGTGGTATATAAGTGTTTTTCCAACAAAACAGTCAACGTCATTATAGTTTTCCATACAACTCTCAGGGATAAAAATTCATTGGATGTGGGAAGTGCACAGGATTTCAGGTGCTGACACACAACTACATGACTTGCTTTTCCCAATATGAAGCTGAGAACATGAGTACCTGGAAGTATATTATTTTAAAATTTCTTTTTCAGTAGTGGGCTGTGGTGATCTTTGAGGGCTAGATGTGTGAGTTTTCTGAGTGACTTAGTCTTCCCCTGCAAAAGAAGGGGGAAGTCCATTTTTAAAGGAAAGGAACCCCAGAGTGCCTCTGCTGCAAAAATATGTTTTGATCAATCCCCATCTGCCCCACTGCTTCCCTGCATTGTACAGCAGGTGTCTTTACATCAGGTTAGATGGTGATTAAGTGATTCCTCATTCTAGAGTTAAACCCAAAACCTTTCCTTACAGGAACTGAGAGAAGATGGGAGCTCCACATCTTACATCCTGAAGTGCCAATTTAGGAGGCCTCCAGTGTTTGATGCTCCAGCTGCTTGCCTTCCCTGGTCTGTGGTTAAGGGGATTGTTTTTCCTAGGAGCTGGACAGCTCTCAGGACTTTCTAATAACTTTTAATGATGCATATATTTTTTCTGTCCGGGTGCTCTGCTAATCCCACCAGCTGCCAAATGCAGATTTGTGAGGCTGGGTGTAAAGTACAGGAATTCATGTGTCTTTGAGCCCCACTTACTTTGCCATGATGTTTGCCTGAGCTTCAGGGATAATTTCTCCTTGCAAGGTGATTTTTATATGTTACACTGAGGAGGAACATGGTCTGTAAGCATGTAGCTTCCCATCATATTTTAAGGGGCTCTTCCATACATCTGCAGCTGGATATGAGTTGTCTTTTCAGCAGAGACTGCAAGCCTAGAGCCATGGGTCAAAGACCAGCAAATATCATCCTCTTGAGCATCCTAGATGATGTCCTCAGGCCTGGCTTGGTGCTGAGGGTGATGAAAGTGCTTGCCATGAAATCATCATCCTGGGATGGTGACAGACAAAGAGGAAGGATAAGGGCAAGGAGAGCTGGGTTTATAACCATTTTACTGGTTGCACAAGGATGACAGGTATTCTTGGCTCTGGCTTGAATTCAGTGAGGTGCTCAGACAGGCCTTGTTTCATCTGGGTCCCTGCATGGAAGATAGGTTATAATCCAGCCTTAAAAAAACCCCCAATCATTCCAAAATGGTCCTTTATGGAGATGAAATTTACATATGAAAGCACAGCCTGCTGGAAAAGTAATGGTCCCATTATGTTCTCCTTAAGCTAGATGTCAGGAAGATGGAAAATTCACTGGACTGAAGTCTACTTGATACCTGCTCCTCTATAGAACTAACTTGGTCCAAGTACCTCCATATATATCTGTTCCTGGGCTGAGTCTACTAATTTGTTTCTGAATTGGGAATGACATCTTGTTATAATATTGAAAATTTTTGTTCTTTTTTTTTTTTATGTAAGTGCTGCAGAGCTATAGCGTTTCACCTAATTTTGAACTTTCAGTGGGACTGGAAAATGAGCCAAAAAATCCACCACAGATAAATTTCTAGGGTGGTTGTTTAAATCAAGGAGGTGACATTCTTGACTAGCGTTCTGTTGCTCCTAAAGCTAAGCTACTTTTTAAAATTAAGGTTGTTTGCCACATGTGCTGGGTGTGCTGGTTGGGTTGGTGCACATTGTGAAAGCCCCAGTGATGCTTCCATCCTGAGAGATGTGGTGGCCCTTGGCAAGGGTGCATGGGAGCAGGAGGTTATTTTATAGTCCCTTTTCCCTGTGTGGAAGTCACCTGTGCAGAACTTGAGGACTTTGTACAGTTGTGTGGACTTTAAAGGCTGAAGGTCCCAGATGTGCCAGCACTCTGTGGCAAAAACTAATGCTAGGCAAATGCCACAAGGAGGGGAAAGTTCCTCCTTAGAGCTCAAGGGAGCCCCCTTTGTCAGATGTTACAAAACCTACCAGAAGGGGATACTGCCCATGTTGGAGGCAGCACAAGGTGTCCACCTGCAGTGCCTGCTAATTATTCCACTTGGCAACATTTCTTGCTTTTTACTGCTGTTGAATTTTTGCCTAATTTTGCCTAACATGGCTAATTTGTGTTAGGGAGTAAGGGACTAATGACAGCCATACAGTTAAACCTGTGTGTGTGTATGCAGTAATAAGGTTCAAAGGTCACTGTGTAATTATGTTAAGTTTCCAGCCTCCTTGCTAATTTTCTGTTGATTGAGGGAGAAAGGAGGATCCTTTTGTGTCCTGACCAGTGTCGTCCCTTCCAGCAAAGCAGGGGCTGATTCCTGGCTACTTCAGTTTTTTCCTAGCTGGATGCTGACTCCATTTTCTTTATTTTCTCCACTTCCATTTCCAGACTCATTATGTCAGGCATCCAGGGTATGTAAAGATGATCAATATGTATCTACTGGTGCTATTGTAACACAAAGCAATTATTTAAATTAATCAAGAGGACATCGTTCATGAACAGGATGGGATAAAATAATAGCAGCAGCAACGCTTTGTTTAATGCAGGTTTGTGGTCTCAGTATTTAGATTTCAGGTGCTGGCAAGACACTTCATCATCTGGGAAGATGTGCTGGGAGCCACAAATAAATCATGTTGTGAGATCTTGATGTTGCCTTGCAATGTTTGCACTTTGGTGTTCAGCTCTAGGTGCTGGTGTCACATTGTGGCAAAAACAGTATCGGCATGTGCCAATGGAGGAGGATGAGCAGAGCGCGCTGTGGTTGCCTCCATTTGCTGGATGCAGTGAGAGATTATGAAGGGATGGATGGGGCTTTCTTTTTTCTCCTTCCCTTTTGAGTTTTCCCACCACCTTACTGATCAGTTCTCATCTTATTTACTTTTTAGGATATCAGACCAATGAAAAATGTATTTGCTGTTTTTTCATATTGGTATGATTTTGTTGCGCTTGTCTCTATACTGTTCTTGTCAGGTAAGGGTATAGTAGAGAAACAGTTTCTGTTTTTAAACTGAGAAGAAGCTGTCTTTCCCTTATTAATTTGGCTTTGGCCAATGCACTGAAATCTTCAAAGTGATATGGAAATGTCCCTTAGTTTGCATGCTTGGACGAAGGCCAGATGAGGTTTTCTTGTGTGGGCTCGCTTTGTTTGTTTTCCTCAAAAACTCTCTGTTGATTCAGGCCAGTTGCTGCTGATACAGCCTTTGGATATTGTGTTTGTAGCTAATTAAAAATAGCCTCTAATTGAGAGCTGAATGTTGTGGACTTGAATTTTCCTGCACATTAGTCATGTAAGAGGTTGCTTGGAAAAGTAAAAGGTGAATCTGCTTGAAGAGGCTTCATTCGACGTGGAGCTGTCGAATCTAGTGGTGACTCATAATATTGCTAAAATAGGGGGGAAATTAAAGTTTCTTTAAAAAGTACAATGTCTTGTCACTTTATTTTACCGATACCTAATAACTTCGAGGTTATTATGCACTCTTATGTATTATATGTGTATTATACTGTTATGATTAACAGCACTGTTGCCTGCAGGTCCAGGCAGCAGAAGTATTGAGTTAAGTTGTACAAATGTGACAGGGTGTAATCCCCTCGTGCCTCATCATTTCTCTCCTGAACTTCCTTCAGTCCCCACGCTGACCTTTATGGTTTCGTATCTTTTCTCTTTGGATAGCTCTAAGTATGTCACTGATTAAAAATGATATTTGAACACTCCATTGGGAAGTTGCATGTGTACAGCAACTTGACCAAAATCACGATGTGCCAAAGCCTGTGAATTTTGGAGATACCTTAGAAGTGTTGTTGTTCCAGAAATAATACCTGTTATACCTTGGATATGAAAGGAATAAAGATACAGAACTTTTGCTTTTTTTTTTTTAGCTATTGCTTTATGCAGAAATAGTGGTTGATGCTTGGATCCTGCTTGTGTATATTTATATAATGACAAATGCTTAGCTTTTCCTTACAATTAACCTTGGCCCCAAACTGCTTGAGCTTCTGCTGGCTGCTTTTTGATGAGTATGGCACTCTTGCAACTTTGCCTTTTTCTTTTCCTGAACAAAATTATTTGAGCTGGTCAAATACCTAGAAAAACATCCCAGTGAGCAGCCTGCCTTGCTCTCCTGGTATCTTCCCAGACACTGAGTTGGGCTGAGCTGCACTGAGATGCTGCTGCAGCTGAAGAGCATCCACTGGGACACGTTTGGTGGTCGGTCAGCTGGTCACTGCTGTAGGCAGTGGGTAAGTCTGGTGTGGTTAACAGGCTCATTAGCGAGCTTTCATTGCAGTGCTGAAGTGTGGTGGACAGGAAGCGGGCATTGTTCGGGCTTGTTTGAATAGCTAATTGGTATTTTTATAATTTTATTCTTTTATGTTGCATCCCACTTCTGCTGTGGGATTAGCGTGTCTGGCTTTTGTGGTCTTTTGTTTTGATTTCAGGGGTTTTTTTGGGGGTGGGCTTTTGTGTGGGTTTGTTTGTTTGTTTGGGATTTTTCTTTTTTTGTGTGGTTTTTTTTGTTTGTTTGGTGGGGTTTTTTTTTTTTGTTTGTTTTTTTTGTTTTTTAAAAGCAGAAAGATGAGGTAGGTTTTGTTTATCTGGTCTATCTGAGATGTCTGTATGCAAGCTAATAATTCAAACTGACCTTCTGTCTAATGGAAAGAGGCAGGCACTTTTGAAGTGTGATTCCTTTCCTTCTCATGTAGACCTTTAAAATATGTCAGATGAATCGCATCCTAAAAAGCTTATTTCTCTTCACTGACTGTAAAGGGAGCCTAAGGTGCCAAACTCAGATAGAGACATTTACATTGCAGATACCTTAAGATGGAGGAGGTGAATCCCACCCCAGGAAATACTCTCCTTGGCTTGCAGTGCATTTCCAATTTAAATGTGAATCTGCATGATAAGCTGGTACCTGGCACAGTGAAGCTGATCCATCAGGAAGTGCATGGAGAGGAATTGAAATGGCCCCTGATTTTCACAGAGCTTGTGCCCAGGAGGAGCTCTCACTTCAGCTGGTATAAGACATGTACCTTAAATGTCACAAAAATAAATGCAAGCATGGTGGCATATGGATGATCCCTATCCCTCCTGTTCCTGTGCAGTCATGTATGTTGAGTGGGACTTCCATCATGGGCTTTTGTACCTCCATGACTTTTTTCCTCAAGAATATGGAGTAACCTGGAAACCTGAGCAATTACACCTCTGCTCTCCCTTTTTCTTTCAAGGACTGAAAACATAAAAGTCTGTGAAGATGCTGAAAAGGCAGATACTGGGAGACATGCCTGCCTTGACTTGTGTGGGAAGGCATCGCTTGGGTAGGTGCCCTGGGATGCTGAGCCAGTTGGTGGGAGAGGAGCTTCCCAGAATGCAGGCCAAAGCTCCTGGTTTCAGGCAAATTATTGGTTTATGTAGCAAAGCTATGTCCTATGTATAAGATATGTGTGGATCCTGCTAGTCTCTTCAAGACTCAAAAAAAAAAAAAAAGGTTTTTTTTCTACCCTCCTTTCTTGAGTCCCTGAGAACTACAGTTTGGACAGATGTTCCAGTGCAAGTTTTGACTGCTTCCCCTCCACCCCCAAATCAACCCTTTTCATTTCCCATCTGTTTCTCTGGCTATATAGGCAACCAAGCTGGGAAATGAAGCTCTAATTTTAAAATCTCTGTTGAATTTGTAACTCTTGCTAGGCTGTTTTCACCTGGGATTGGTTTCCTGGCTGGTTTACAGCTAATTTTTGTGTAGCTGCATAGTAGTAGCACAAGCTGTGGGACAGTGCAGAGCTGCTCAAAATGTGTATGATGTTTCCTCTGCGGTGTTGGAGTCTCTCTCAACCTTCCTGTTTCCAATCTTAGGCGATCTGAAGGTCAGTCCCCAGTATGCTGGCAAAGTCTCCTGCCCTAGGGAACACTGAGCATTGTATATATATATACATATATATAGTATTACACAGGAGTATGTGTGAGAGGAAAGTGCACATACATACACATACATGGGTCCTTAATGCCTTCTTTGCCACAGTCTTCAATATCAAGACCAGTTGTCCTCAGGATACCCAGCTCTCTGAGTTGAAAGTTGGTGATGGGGAGATGAGTG
The DNA here is from genome assembly GCF_017639235.1 of Corvus kubaryi. Lineage (NCBI taxonomy): Eukaryota > Metazoa > Chordata > Aves > Passeriformes > Corvidae > Corvus > Corvus kubaryi. The sequence goes on along the minus strand of NW_024582059.1, from coordinate 15,139,546 downwards.
AAGCCCCCATAATCCATGAGGAAATGATTAGTGGCCTCCTGTGCCAGTTAGACACTCACAAGCCTGTGGGCCCTGATGGGATCCACTGTCAGGTGTTCAAGAGGTGTCTGGGTCTCCTGCTAGGTGATGATTTAGTGGTTTAGGGGATACAGTGGTAGTGCTGGGTGGATGGTTGGACTTGATGATCTTAAAGGTCTCTTCCAACCTTGCCGATTCTATGATTCTCTCTATCTGTGTGTATGTGTGTGTGTATGTGTGTGTGTATGTATGGTAACTTGCTTGGCTGCTTTCTTCCTGCTGTTTCTAATATACTTCAGTGAAAACGAACACAAATCGAACCTCAGCATCATGCAAATTGTTTTTAAAATTGGTACAGAACTTTGGAGAAAGAGAGGTGTGAGAGCAAACTGCATCTTGCATCTCAAAAGCAGAGCTATATATGCACAGCACATGCCTGAATCCATCAATATTGCAGATATGTAGCACTAAATTCACTCACCCTCTTCCTAATTACTTGGTGCTGGTTTCTTCTCCACACTGTTGGTTTTAATTTTTTAAGCAGGTGACTGAATCATTCAACAGCCCTGACTTTTGAACTGGATGGAAATGGGGATTTTTAGGAGTGTACTGTAGTAGTCTCCCACTGGTGGCTGAGTTTTTGGTATTTATTTCTTTAACAACTGGTATAATTTCTGTGGTGCCATCGGATGATTTTGCCCTCATTAGAGGACTAAGGGAAGATTGCTTTGTTTTTTAGTCTTGAGGTAAAATGGTGTATGTTGCTTTTTCTAAATAGAGGAGAGCTGATCAAAGTATTTAAATACAGAATAACAACTAGTGACGGAGCATTTAAGACTTCTGTTATTCTGAATAAGTTCTAATGAAAAATGAAAAAGCAGATGTTGCTGAATGTTTACTTCAGTGTAGCTTAAAAATAATTTGTGCTTTATGGTAATAATTGTCAGATCTAATTCAAAAATTGGAGGAAAGCAATATGGAGTTAAATCGAATGAATGATTTTGTATGACTCGTTACCTCAAAAAAAAAGAAAAAAAAAAGGATAATATTGCTTTAAAGTTTTGCCACTTTAGCTGGAAATGAACAATTCTGATTCAGGGGATTGAGAATGTTCTATTAAGGGTTACTTGGTAGTCCTTGATCTTGGTTCTTTTGCCTCAAGTCACTGATTATGAAGCATATTCATGTCTTCCATAGTCTTCTGAAGCTATGTGTGTGTTTCATTACAGCTTTTTTCGATGTGTTTGTGTCTGTTTATAGCATAGTCCTGTTGTTTTGCTCCAGTTGCTGGGGATTTATCAGTGCATCAAACATCCTTACTTACTTTTAGGTCAGCGTTGTACGCTGACTCCAGTGGCCAAGTGAAGTGCTTTTGCACAGACCTCTTCGTGAAATTTTCCTGAGGTCACAAACACATGTGCGTTCATCTTGAATAAAATTAATTAGCATTAAAAAAAAAAAAAAACAACTTGGAGCAGTTTGAAGGCTGTAGATCTCCTAAGTGTGAGTTCAGAATCTCTGTTACTCTCCCAGGCAACACTTGCTGACAGAGTCAGGGTTCAAGGGATTTAAACATGATACTTAATGCTATCTTAGTTGAATCTTACTTTCAGCAATTAGTATTTGCAAATTGGAACTCTGAACAAATCTTCTTTCTACTGGAGAAAGCTACGTTTCTGATTAGAGCTTGTTATACACTGGAGGCTCTGCTCAGTACAACTTAGCATCTGCCTCTCTAAGAATTGATTGAGCCTGAATGGCATTGAGGTGGTGCATTATGAGCAGCCTTTCCTACCGAAGGACACACTTGAATAGACAAGTCCAAGCACCAGCTACATTCTGAATACTATTTTGTATTTCTGCAAATCTGCTCATCTCTTGTTGTGGAAACCTTAAGTATTATTTTAATGTAGGCTTGTGTTCCCACTGGTTTTACAGCAGCTGTTAATATAAACTGTTCATGAAGCTGCTCAGGCTTCTGTCGTGTTGTGTTAGGTGGGAGGTTTTTATTATTATGTCTTTAAAGATTGACTTTTGTTTGTTTGTTTTTTTAAAGCATGTAGATTTGAAACTCTGTTAGTAAAAATGGGCCTTGGGGATTGGTTGGCATAATGTATATATGAAAGACAGTGTAGCAAAGAAGCAGCTTGTTTACAGAACAATGGAAAGTTAGAGGAAGCACTTCAATAGCTGTATCTGCACTTCAGTAGTTATATCTTGGCAAGATATCAGTTTTGATTTCTATATTGGTAAAGTAGTATTTAGATAGCTTTTTCTACAGGTGGCTTTTTTCAAAGCTGAAATTCTGAGAATGTGCAGTGTCTTAAGATTCATCCTGCTTGAATACCTTGAATCTTTTTAATATTTGGCCTTTATAGCCAAAACTGCTGTTCTTATGAATAGCGTTTAACAGAGTTCAGGAATGGCATGTATGTTTGCTCTTTTCTTGCAGTAATTTATTTTTATATTTTCACTCCTTTGTTTAAAAACAAAATCTTAAAAGGGATATGATAATTACCAGTTATTAACCTTCATTTGCCATTAGTCATGTTGAAAGCTGGCATCAAAAATGCTGTGAGTGTTAAGAAATGTTTTAATTAGGTCATTAGATCCTATGTGATTTAGTGATAGCCCAGGGAGAAATGATAACAGGAAGAGGTGTAAATGGGCAGAGCCTTAATTCAACAAAGCATTTATACAGATGCACTAATAGGGCTTAAAATCCTCCATTGCAGTTGAGCATTGACTTTGCTGGGTTGGAGCCTACAACCAGATTTTCACCTCGGATGGGGAGGGCTCAGCATCTTGGCAGAAGTCACTGGTGCTGTGCACCTGGTGAAGTTAGTCAGTTTTGGCTCCATGGGTACCATTTCTGTGTTAGCTGGATGTGGTGCCACACACTGGGCACATCTGCCTCAGAACTTCGCCTCTGCTGTGATTTCTTCTTTGGGATCGTTGTTAATCTGTTGGGGGGGGGGGCCCCCGCAAGAAAAAAAAGAGGAAAAAATAAAAAAAGAGGAGTCAGTGTTAAATTAGTAAATTTTACCTCAAACTGGAAAATGACATCTTGGTTCTCATTTACTGCCTTGAGCTTCAATGGATGCTTTTCACTGTGGCAACATAAATGTGTGTATTTTTATCAATATAATTCTCTGTGCTTGGGGGGAAAAATGTTTCCTAAAGGGCCCATTGCCTGCCTGGATTTTTATGTCTTCCCAGTAAATGGCTTATAGCAGGAAATATTGGGTTGATTTCAGAAGTCAAAAAAATTGACATTTAATTAGGGGAATGTTTCTTTGGCCTGCTTTACTAAGAAGGGGAAAAATCCGACATAGTAATTTTGAAGAGATGTTTAGTAGCCACAAACTATCATATCCTCTGCAATCGGATTCTAACCTTTTTTTTACTTAGAGCACAATCAATAAGATTAATATTTTATAACATATTCCCTTCCTGCCTTTAAAAAGTCATTTGCCAGGAGAGAAAGCTTATTTAATGGTTGTACAGGTCAGTGTCCTCTATGCCATGCCCTGGTAACTTTTGAACCTGCTGCTGAATTTGATTACCAGAAGATGAGAGATCTCAAATTATTTTCTTTGAATTCTGTGCAGGCTGGTGCCTGGTTTTTCATAACCTCAGGTTTTGTTTTCTTTTTACAAGTGGAGACTAGTGAGATCTGAACCTCAAATGATGTATTAAGACAGTGCTTATAGCACCTTCAGTGGGGCTGCAGTCTATTTATACCATCTGCAGCCTGGCTTTAATTGATGGGGTTTTGTACCTTTTTAGGTGAACATAAATTATATGAACTCTTTACAGTCCAAAGTAATAAAATATCTGAATTGTCACCATTTCTTTCTAATCGTATCACAAGGCAGATTCCCAAGTAAAGTATGCACATAAACTTTTAGCCCATTGAAATATGCATATATAATTTAATTTGCATACATTAAATTCTTAGTTTCATTAATGATTTAAGATTCTTTTGCAGTTGGAAGTGTCTGTGATTGAATTGCCTATTCTATTCAAATAAGACTTGGTAATATTGCTTGTGCATTACAGAATGATACTGGTAACTTTGTTAGACCTTTTATCAACATGATTAATTTATAACTGGCTGCGGTGTATTATTAGCTAAAGATATATTACAGTGTAAGACTTCACCAGAGTGGAAATTTTAAAGTGCAGATAAGATGGCAATTGCAGGGCATGTAGCTGAGAAGGTGAAAGAAGGGAGGAAACCTTGGCATCTTACATCAAAAGAGCATTTTCATATTAACATTGTTAAAAAGGCAGTAAACTCGATTTGTGGTTTCCTTATAAATACAAATATTAACTGGTATAAAAAATTCAAAGAGCTCCTTTTTTTTTTCTATTGTGCTACAGCAAAATAAATGCAGCCTATGTTAAATAAATTTTGAGCAGCAGCATGCTAAATGAGTGAAAAGCCTTATTTTGATGCTTGCCCTGTGCTGCCTTGGAACCTGCTGTTGCTCATGGGCTTTTTCCATTACTGTAATTGTTTCTTTCTTCTGCAGGAGGTTGCAGGAGTATTGCCCCACTATGACAAGGTAATTTTTTTGGTTTGTTTTGAGGTGACTTCCCATTCCTGTTTACCAATAGCCATCCTTCTGGCACTTAGTAAACATTATTTTTAAAAGATTACTTTGTGGGGGACTGCTGCTGTTGGGTTGCCATTGGGTTGCACCTTCTCTTCATCTCTTCAAAACATTCAGTTACTATCATTTCCTTCTAATTTCCTTGGAAATCGGAGTAGTGTGTCTCGTTCTTTGATAACCCCATAATCCTAACTCTGACCAGAGCTATTTTGTCTGTGGAGCACCTATACCATGGTTTCTAAGCACCAAAGAAACTAATCAAAGAAGCAACCAGCAAGCAGGGTCTGGAAAGTGGCAGCTCAGTTCATGGAGAGAATGAAGCTTCTGTGCAGGAGGGCTCTCCCAGGAGGAATGGATGGAGATCCCTTAAAAGAAAAACAAGGACTGAGAACAAGATGTAACGCAGCAGGGGTTGAGGTAGGAATGGGTGAATCGAGGAGCCCTGTGTGTTAGGTCCAGGCATGTGTAGACTTTTTGGTGGGGTTTTATGGTCTCAGTATTTATTTAATAGGGTGGATGCATCCTGCTTTTTATCCTTTTTCCCTGCCTACTGTGTGTGCTGAAATGGGAAGCAAATTTGGATTGTCCTCTCCGAGAGGTTGTTGATAGTAAAGCATCTTGTAGTTGTCCATGACAGCCCTGGTCCTGTAGGTCTGTCTGTTAACCGTAGAGGAGAGTGGTCCCATGAAGCTTAAGTGGGCCTTCTTAGGTATTTGAATGTACACATGTAGATAATTGTACTTGCCTTGGTTTGACTATGGGAGGTTGCTATGGGCTGGTCTTGAGTTTTCTGAGGTGCTCTGGTTATAGAGAAGTGAAACATAGATTTAGAAGAAACATAAAGATTTTAGTTATAGGCTAGCTGTGTTGGAATGGGTGGAATAGGAAAGAATTTGGGCCTAGTGAGAGTTAATTAAAATAGTTAGGAGAGCTAGACCTGAAATAGGGTTTTAGATGTTAGTAGCTGATTACCAAATAACTGATGATCTGTCATTTGCATGTTTGCTTAGCTGTGCTTAGAATGAGGAGTAGAAACATTGATAAGTTGGTGTAGGGAACAAGGACAATTACCAATTTCTTCCCTTTGTGGGAACCCATCCAAAAGTCATGCAAGAAGAAACTTACAGGTCACTAAAGTAATTAGGATTGTTAAAGTTCAGAGAAGCAAAAAGGTCAAACTGAGGAAGATGAGTTACTTCATCTCTTTTGGGACCACTGACCCAATTCAAGACCACCGACTCAATTCAGGACACACACTATGCATGCTTATTGACATGTAAGCTCATTTCCATACGAAGCGGAGAATGGGAGATGTTAATGTTATGAATATGCATTTGTATTTTGGATATTCATAATATTTGGAAATAAAAGGTATCATGTTTGCTTGGATCGGGGCCCTGCGTCTTAGGGAGCTATCCCACGCAGAGCCTGGCACCAAATAAAACATACACTTTCTAACTCTAAACTGTTAGAGAGTTTTTGTCCGTCTCAGTTGGATATTGATACTAGATCAATATTCATATTTTGGTAAATCAGAAGGGAGGATTAAGGAAACTATAAGAGAGAAAGTGGACAGTTACTGAGAACAGAGAAATCGCACACTGCTGAAAGTTTTCCTTTTCAGTGAACATTAGATATTCTCAAAGAATGTACTGACACTTGCTCTTGAGTACTCCCAGTTTGCACTTTGATATTAATTGAACCAAGGACTAAAATTCCTTCTTTGTTGATTGATTTTTTTTTTTTAATTTTAAACTGATTAATGTTTTCATTTGAATAGCACTGCTGACTCTGCAGAAGATGTGATCTTTTAATTAGCAGATGTCAGGATTAGCATTAGTGTTGAGCTGTAATTAGCATTTGTACGCATAGTAAAAGACCCAGGCTCAGTTTGGCAGCAAGGAGAATGAAATTATAGGTAGTGGTGTAACTTGGCACTTGCCTGCATATCTGTAATGGGTTTTTTGAAAAGTGAAACCCACAAGTATCATGATCAAAGCATGAAGTCTGGCGGACTAATCGCTGATAAAAAAATTACATATAAATTATTGGTATTGTTCTGTTAGCTAAATCACAAGTTTTGTTGGCCTAACAGAATTTAATATATCTAATTGTCACACACTGATGCTCTTAAATTGAAGGTTGCAAAGTGCTAATGGTTTCTTGGCTAGACTGTAGCAGCAGCAGTGTGCGTGGACATGGATGTCTCTGGGAATGGTATTTGGAGTAGAAGAGACCTAACTGAAGCAGGTGCCATTTGGGGCTCTTAGAGTCCCACTTCAGCTTAATTTAAAGAACTAATGTTCATTGACCTTATGCTCCTGTTTGCAGAAATGAGGGTTTATGTGGAGGAGTTGTATGTGAATGTAGGAGGAAGCAAGACACAGTGCATTTATTACAGGTCAGAAGGACACAGGCTCAGGAAGTAATGAAATCTGGATGTCTCCTAGAAAGGAGACCTTTCCTTTCCTGCTGATGAAAACCAAGCATGATTCCAAGTCAGTGAAAAGAGAACATCACTGGCTAATATGTGACTTAAAAGCTGATCTTTGATTATTGTGGGGAAATCTATTCAGTAGCATTTTATCCATGCAAAGGAAAAAATAATCCTTTTTAATCCTGCTAAGATAATTGAAGACAATGGTGATTTCTGTGACCATCAGTCAAACAATTAGACAAAACTCAGTAGTTCTGCTTTTTGGTACACCAAAGGAAAGTAAAAGCTACTTAATTATAGTATTACAGGAATGGAGGTTGAGAGTTCGCAGGTCAGTGGTGCTTGCGGGAAAAAGGAGCCTTCTGTACAGCACATCTGTGATAATGCTCATAATGTTATGATATAGAATGAGTTTGCAGTGCTCCCGTGGCCGGGTGGGAGAGCAGGATTCTATTCCTGCCTTGTGTGTGTGCGTCATTCTTTCTGGTTTTGGTCTCTTTGTTGCATCTAAACCTCAGTAAAATGCGGTTAATGATTCTGACGACCTTTGTCAAGGTGCTCTGAAATTCACCTCTGACAAGTGCTGTTTTAGGATGATGAGTTACTTCTGCTTGCCACTTCCTTGTGGTTTTAAACTCTATTGGAGATTAACAAGACAAAGAAAAAGACAAATGTTATGCAAGTTAAACTATGAAATGATGCTTTAAAAATGAAAATCTTTTGAGAGGAAACATAGAAATGAGCCTTGAATCCATATTAGTATTTTTTTCTCTCCTGCTTTACAGCTGAATGTTTAAAGGTAACAAAAAATTCAAATGCTTAAAGCAGATGACAGGCTGTTCCCCTCTTGCATTTCCACCAGGGAGAAGCAAGAAGGATTTAGCTGTCATCGTGCATGTGTAAATTAATGCTTATAAGCATAACCCCGCAAACAAACTTCTTCTTGCTTCCAAACCCCTGCTTGGATCTCTGGTAACAGCCATGAATGATCATAGGCACTTAATGTATGCTGGTTTGTGTGGGTTTGTATGGTTGAATTTGAACTTCCCTCCAGTGCTTTATTTCTGAAAGGAAAAAGAAATGCCATCAAAAATGAAGGTTTTTCAAGGTGTTGACCTTTTGAGGGAAGAGCCTGGTGCATGAGTAGCATTTTAAACCTGCAGTGATCATTCAATAGAATAGCATTAAGAGCAATGGTGTGTCTGATTTGTCAAATGAAGAAGTGGCACATCTCACCTTCCTGCTGAATAAATACAGCTCATAGCAGAGGGTAATACTGTCATCATAACAGAATTGAAATTATATTATTCCAATGTACAATTCAATAAAACTAACCACAGTAGTGGAGTTATCGATTTAAACTCAGTTAAAAGCAGTTCACATATTCAGTTCAAAATATTTCTGATGAATATCAGCCCTGGTAATATGATTTCCTTAATTCAGTAGCAGAAGTTTTTATCAGCCTGAAAGATCAGATAAAATGTTAAGAAACAATTTGATTTTTGCACCATTGGCCTAAACAAACAGACAGCAGCGAGAGCTCCTAATTTTTGTAAGTCTCTGCATTTCTGATACATCCTCAGCTTTTAGTATAATAATAATAAAAAAGGATTATTTAATGGCACTTGTTCAAAGGAGGTGTCCTCTTTTGCTGGAAGCAGCCACCGCTAGATGTAGGCGTGATCATTTGTCATGTAAAGGTATGGCTCTGACCTCTTCTGCACCAGAGGAAAGAGTCTGCAGTAATTACTTGGGGTTTTCCTAGTGTAATTAGTGAGTAATCTGCTGTGACATCTAAGTTCAACATAGGTAGTCAGCCTGTGAGTAAATATGTTGTTTAGTGAATTGTAAAGCAATGTCACCTTTTTTTAAGTGGTATTGCAGGGAAGTCTTTTGCAGACACTAGTTCTCAAGGCTATTTGTTCATGGATCTTTCTGCGGTGTCCAAAGTGGAGCAACAGAGCTGGGGAAGGGTCTGAAGCACAAGTCTTAACAGGAGTGTCTGAGGAAACCGGGGTTGTTCAATCTGGACAAAAGGAGGCTCAGGGGAGACATAGTATTTTCTACAACTGCCTGACAGGAGGGTGTAACCAGGTGGGGTTCGGGTCTTTTCTTACAAGTAACAAGTGACAGGACAAGAGGAAATGGCCTCAGGTTGCAGCAGTGGAGGTTTAGATTGGATATTAGGGAAAAAATCTTCATCAAAAGGATTGTCAAGCACTGGAATATGCTGCCCTGAGAAGTAGTGGAGTCACCATCCCTGGAAGTATTTAAAAAATGTGTAGATGTGCTTAGGAGCATGGTTCAGTAGTGGACTTAGTGCTAGGTTGAACTTGAGATCTTTTCCAACCTAAATAATTCTATGATTCTAAGAGGTCACTGAAACATAAGGATGCAAGAGCATAGATCATTTCATGGGAGGGGAGATGAAAATAGATAGGATTGGCATTTGCTTCTTGCTTGTGACAGGATCAGTACGTCAGTCCTAAGGCCAACATTGCTCTTCTTTTTCCTTCCTGTTTTCTTCTGTTCCTTTCTGTTTTGGATCCACCTTTAAGAGGGCCTCACAACAGTTAATACTTTGAGAATTTAGATCTTGCAGTAAGTGTACTAGTTTGTTAGTTATCTCTGGCTTTATGGTCAGAATAGCTATCAACTGTGTACTATCACTTCTTTTCCTATGGCAGTGAGAGAGTCTTATAAAAAATCCTTAAGTTTCTTTCTACCCCCTGGCTTTCAAGAGCTGTGTTCAACTCCTCCCATTTTATATGTAACTTTTGCTAAAAAAATATCAACTTGTATGCTCTCCTTTTGTGCCTGCTTGCTCAAACTCCAATACTTGTTCTGTGCTTACACACATCTTTCTGCTTTGTGGCACGTGTTTTACAAAACCTCTTGTGGTAGGAGCACGCCAGCTGTATGCAATCTGCTGAGCCCAGTGACCTCAGATCCTTGCTTTGTCTGAGACTGCTTTGTCACTCTGAACCTGAGATGTAAGACATATTCCATGTTGCTTCTAAATGAGATGGCAAGGAAGTAATTGATAGCTGAAAGCATGTGACAAAAACTTTACATTTAAGTTAGAGTCCTTGCATTTCACTTAACTTAATTTTTCCTGTTTGGCATGCTCAGAGAGATGTAAACCAATCTCTTCTATTAGCAGCACATCTAATTGATTCAGAGTGAGGAAAAATGTAAAGCTGGAGCTCACAGTGAACGTTATTCCCGCTTGCAATGTCCTGATTCTTCAATTTATGACACCATTCCAATTAAAAGGCAGGTAGTGTGTGTAAACAAAGAAATGGACAGTGTCTGCACTTGCTCGTGTTGTTCATTAGGCTACACCTAATTTTCTTTTACCTGTCATTGCTTGGGTTGATGGTTCCCCACCTGTGCCCATATAGCTGCTGCCGGACCTCCTTTGCTCTGCATAGGTAGTACTGGAAGTGGTTTGAGGAAGAACTCCAACAATGAGAGAAAGGTTTGTCCTGGAAATGGATCTTGGCTGGTGACTTGAAGGGGTTCAAGCCCAGAGTCAATATTTATAATTCACCTGGCTAGAAATAACCTGCAGTTAGGAGCGTAAGCTTGAGTTTGTTGTTTAATGGTATTTTTGGTAAGGCCAGAATTTCCAATTTGATACATGGTATTAGGGGTTGGTACATATTTTTTTTCACTTGAGAACTGTGCAAAAAATTAGTAGGAAAATTTTGTGGTACCCATTGAGGCAAATTAAGCACACATTTGTGTTTAAATATAGGCGCAGAGTCCTGCTGCAGTACCTGGTTCCACAGGGAGTCTTTGAGGATGCACCACAAGCAAAATCCTTATATATCCTGGCTCCAGCACCAATCCCAAGAGCATTTGTATGGGCCACCACCAGCCCATCTCTGCTGCCTGAAGGTGTCCCTGAGCTCAGCCCCGAGGCTTCAGTTCCAGAATGGCTACAAAACAATGCTGAGACTGTCTGTTGTCACCCAGGGAAACTTCCCTCCCTTGTAAGAAGTCCTCTGTCCCTGGAATTCCTGCTTCCAGAGAGTTTAACGCCTTCTTGTAGTTGGACTTCTTGCCCTCTGTGCCAGATCATTCTTAAGTCACAAATTACCACTGCTGAGCTGTCACCATTAGAATTTTTCACTCTGTGACTTCCCCTTCCATACTCCTGGCTTGGGATTTGTTACAAACTCAGGAAGAACGTTTTGAACAGCCTCTAGCAGTGCTGCTGGTGATACTTCACCCATGCAGCATCCTATCAAAATCTCTTGCAAAGGTTTAGATGGTTTGAGTGTACATTCATGGCTGTGCTCAAATGTTGCGCAGTTGCTTAATTTTGTCAAGCACAGTTCAGTTGTCACGTCGTTCAGAGTTTTTAGGAAGATTTTTTGAGTTTGGGATTTTGAAAAGTGCAGCTGATGTGCTTGTGAATCTTTTTGCATGGTTGTGCCATGATCCTGCTTGGTAAACAACAGCTGGGACTCATTGAAACAATAACAGTAGAAATCAAGATGGAGCATTTGAGGTTGCACTGGGGGGAAAACACTGCTCCAGAAGTAACAGAACACCCAGAAACTTTAAAGAGTTATTTCAATGTCCCATCAGTTTAGTCTTGTTTATTAATGTGGATATATAGAAGTCAACTTTCCTTGAGTGAATGAGGGGTGGTGGAGCTGCTGGATCTCTCTTAGTTTGGAGGTGCCATGTGTAAGGAGCAGAGATCTGGAGGAATGGTATTATGGAATGTCTTCTGTCCTCCTGCAAGCTCAGGGATGAAACAGGAGCAGCAGTGAGCCCTGCAAACAGAAGCCTGTGTAGTGGTGCAAGAATAGTTTACTTGAGAGGTGATCAGCATACAGAGGAGTTAGTGTATCTGACCAGATGAGCTAAAGTTCAGCTCTCTGAGTGGAAAAAAAAAAATGGGCTGCACTTATATAAACTGCACGTGTATAATCCGTGCTGATTTGGCTGCTCTCACCTCCTGGGGCTCAGTTATTTGAGCAGGTGGCGAGGAGAAGCTCTGCTTGTGGTGTGGGTGCATGTGGAAATTCATTAGCTTGAGAAAATATCCCCACCCTAGCAGTACCGGCTGGGTTATTTGAGGAGGAGCACTGACCTTTGCTGTGTTTCCGTGCGCTGGGCCCTCGCAGGAGCAGTCATCTGGAGGGGTGCTGCTCTGCCCTGCCAGGCAAGGCTGGAGGGCTCTTATCTCCTTCCTTCCGCCTCGATAACAGCACTTGTCATCTTGCCGCGCATGTGGATTTTACACAGCTCAGCATGCTTTCCTGCAGACACCAAAATATTAATTATAATGCTGTAAAAATTAATTGAAACACAGCATAATCTCTGTTAAGTAAGGTCACTGAAATTGTCTTAAAATAGACTGCTCAAGAAATAAGATGAAATCTCTCTACAGAGAAGCTTAGCAGATTTCCTGTGCCAGTCCTCTTGAGATCCTTCTTATTGCCATTAAAGTGCACTCAGTATTTCTGTATTTTCCCTTAGAGTTCCTGCCAGCTTTCCTATCCTGCTCATCTCTGCTAACCTGTTAATAGTGTTTTGGCCTCCCTTGCCCAGATGGTGGTGATGGAAGCCAGGCACTAACTGGTGGTGTCTTTGTCTGAGCATTGATTCCTTGGGAGAAGATAGGAGCCTTTGGAAGATGTCATGGAGATGCAGTCTGGTGATTCTTTGATTCCTATTACAGATCTAATATCTGTGCTAATCCTGAAAGAGCAGAGCTGGCACAAAACATTTGGTTGTTAGTGTGTACCCAGTGCCTTCAAAGTTGGTTCAGCAAAGTAGGTAGAAGGATGAAATCCCACCAGCTTCCCAGTGGCCCCAGTCCAACTGTTTTATGCCATTTAGGAATGGCAACTGTGTCTTATTCATCCCATTTGAAGCCAGCTAGTACTAAATGGGGTTAGATTTGGAAACAGAATGCATGTTTACTCTAGAGATTGTTCTTACTTCATTGAATTGGCTATTGGAAATAGATGGCCCATAACTTGAGTGTGACAGTGGGATGCAAGCTGGCATTTTAGTAAGGGATGCTGCCAGTGATGTCGTTGCATCAATAAATTCAGGCAGCCATGTGGTGTGATAAGCCTTTACTTTCAGAGGCTATGTGAACGGGAACTCTGACAGTTTGCAATTTCTGGTGACATCTGCTGCATTTTATTTTATTTTAAGGTAAACTGCTGTCTGGAAAGGTAGAATTACCACCTGCAGTCAGAGAAGGTCTAACTGAACCAAACAAGCTTCCTGACGCGTAATAGTGTGACCTTTTTTCCAGCTCTGGTTTTCTCTTTTGGTGTTGTAAAGTCCTTTTCTCTGACTGCACATCAGTGGCCTGCAGAAATAGTAACCTTCAAGTGGAGGGGGAAAAAAAAAAAGAAAGAAAAGAAATGAAATAAGAGCTTCAGGTGAGCAAGATGAGAGCACACGTAGAGGAGCTGCTGTGTTGTCTGGATGCTGTGATGTGCTGTGCCTTTCAGCCCTGTGCTCCAAAGCCAAGTCCTTCTACAACTGCTTCTTTTTTTAAAATTCTTTCCTGTTGACAAAATCTTGGGGAGGAAATAGGTATGTGTGAATCCAGCTGTCCTAAAGCTGATAGAAAGAGGTTGCTTGGACATCACAGCCAGGTGAGAAGAGAGCCTGTGGGGCTTTGGTGGGGAGAGGAGGGAGCTCAGACCAGAGGTAGCCTGCACTGCCTTTTTTTCACCTTTTTTTTTTTTTGTTTTCAATAAAAAAATGTTTTTGGAAGGAGCCTCCTGAGGAAGAGAGGATAACAGCATTGTGTGTGAATTTTTAATTCACTCATATGATAGAGCTTAGAGGAAAAAAAATGGATGGCTTAGCCCTTAATGATTTTCTGTGATTTTGAATGATATAAAGGTAACTTTATGTAGTGTGAACTCCAGGCTGCCATGGTCTGTGAACTCATGCAGCAGTGGGGAAGGGAATATGTTGCAAACTGCAGCCATTAATCCTAGCAGTTCGTTTGTTAGGCTTCGTGGAGGCATGCCTTGCCATGTAGAAGTTGAAATAAGTCATTGCAGTGGAAATTTGAAAATCAGACAGCAGCTTTCTCTTAGATTTGACTTCACACAAGGCATCTGAACTACACTATATCCATATTTTTCAAATTTGTGGCTAAACTTTGCAAGAAAAGAGCAATCAGACTTCATGTTGTGATGACAAAGGGTGGATCCACTGTCAGAGTGATAAGAGGCTCAGGCTATCCCCAGCAATTGCCATGCTGTAAATATTCAGTCCTCCTTACCCTGAAGCCAGCAGCCTATAACCCTTTTAGAGAAGAAATGCGATGAGGTTGTGAGCCAGCAGACCCATTTGGAAATGTATTCTTCCTGGGCTGTTGGGTGTTACAGCACTAAAAATAAATTAAAAGGCACCATCATAGGATATTATTACTAGCTTATGATGCAACTTAACTGCTGATAGACAGTCTGTTATACCAATTCCTTCTGGCTGCTGACAGCTCACCAGGTGCTTGGAAATGTCAGCCCCTGCCCCGGGATATATGGAGAGGTTATGGTTTAATTTTCAGGTCTTCTATGCTCTCTGTGGGTGGAGAGTAGCAGGGAGTTGGCCCCAGGAGTCTTGCATCCAGCCTGTGTTTTTCAGTGTTGTTTAGCCTACCTGAACAGTGCTCTTGCAGATCTCTTTGTTCTGTCAGACTTGTGGGTTTTGGTGTGTTATCACCTCCTATGCTGGCAGTCACTTTTTTTTTTTTTTTTTGCTTTATTGAAACCATCTCAATTAGTTCATATTGATGCCACTTCTTTTTTTTTTTTTTTTTCCCTCACTTAAGGAGGGACCCACTCAGCCTTCCTGGTATGTTTGATAACTGTATAATTAGAAAGCTAAAAATAATGACGGAAAGCAGCAGTTTCACAAGAGGTGTCCCAGTTTGGCAACATTGGGCTCTGAGTCACACTTGCTTCACTGAGAGCCGAGCTGGTTGAAGGCAGCAGTGAGTATTGGGCACGGCCTTTCTGGGCAGCCAGGGTTTGCCAGTGGGTGGTGCAGCACTGCTGAGGTCTGGCCATCCAGCCCCACTGCTGATAGTGCCAGTGTGCTGTGGGTGGAGATTTATTGCACCCTGCCCAGCGCTCTTGAGTATCTTGGTGCAAGGAGCAATGATACAAATCAAAGAGTGAGTGTCCCCATCTTTGTCTGATAGCCAGCAGATCTCAGCTCTATCAGCAGGAATGCTTTTATTCTTAAGAGATAGTACTGCAAGCAGTGTTCAATTTTTTTTTTAATTTTTTTTTTTTTTTGCTTCCTTCCATGCAGTGACAGGCCATAAATTTCTCTTTCTCTTGTGCTGAATTTTATTATTTACTGGTGCTGTGTTAATTCCCAGAATCTGAACTCCAGTCAGGACCCCATTAATGCGGATTCTTTGCACACCCACCATAAGAAAGGAGGTCTCTGGAAGCTGTTTTACACCCTCTCTTTATACTTTGAATGCGTGCTGTGCTGGGATAAAGTTTGAATGAAGGAATTTGCAAATTATGAAATGCTGTTTCATACTATGCTGTTGCACCAGGTGAAAACCTTCTTGTTTCCAATTTATCAGCATATTTATCATGCATCTTCCAGTGTACACTCTTTTTCATCAGCCCTATCACTTAGATTTGTGTGGTCCCAGGGGGGAATCTCAGCCCACTGGCTGCTTCACCTTGTAACTGCCTGGGAAACTTCTAATTATGAATCTTAAAAACGATGGCACCCAAATACAGGTGGAAAGACTCCACAACTTCTTGTCTTTAAGCATTTATTACTCTGTGAATCACTCACCTGGTCTTCTGGGGGCTGCCTTGTGACTTTCAGGGACTGAACACCTGAGATGCCATTGGGGCAGCAGGAAGTCAGGACTAACTGCAGAGAAAGGTCATAGGGATTAACTTAGTTATTTATCCCCTTCGTTCTCACTTTAATCTTCTTTTAGTAACCAAATTCAGCGAACTGCAGAGCTGCTTAAAGGTCTGCCTTGTTCTGAGCAGTTTCTTTCAAACTTTATTTTGTCTCTTAGGTGAAATAGGGATTAAATTTACAGCATGGTTTGTCAGCCATGCTTAGTTCAAATTACAGTAAATCATTAAATGTGCTGCTATTGGCTTTAGAGGGGAAGCAAATGCAGCCCAGTACTGGGACTGTTAAACTTCCAGGAAATGGTGAATACCAAAACCAAATAAAAATGCATGAGAAAGAGGTTTTAGCTGAAGAATTCTAACCTTCATTACAAGTGCTTTTTAGAACCTCTGGTTTGCTGTCTTTGGAAGGAGCATGACTGTGTCTTGTCTTTGCTAAGCTTTGGGGAAGAAAAGGAGGGCTGCTGTGCTAGGTGTAGGTGCCCCGGTGGGTAGGGCTGAGCACTCTGGATCAGAGCACACAGCCAAAAACTGGCATTTCTAGCCCTGTGATGGTTTACCTTCAGTAAGTTGTAGGAGTTTGAATTTATTCTCTTGGGTCAGTGAAAGAGGGTATAATAACTGTCTTGGGGAGGGAGGAAAAGGCATGCATGTAGATTTGTTTATCTGGGTTGCTGTGGGTCATTTATTCATTGCTGGAGCACAGTGTGGCTCTTGCACATATTTATTTACTTGCTAATGAAAAAGCTGCAGAATTTTGGAGGAAGGGCTGGGAACACTGATTTGGTATCTGAATGCCTTCCATATTCATGCTGTGTGCAAGCAGATATGTCTTTATATCCCATTTTAAAATTCTAATCTGTGATGCTGTAGATGAGCTGTGGGATGGTGGCTGACATTTCAGCTCATTTCGTATCATTTTAGTTTTAATCAGAAGCTAGTGCTCAACTTTTATATAAACACTGGTAAATCAGCTTCACTGGTCTCATTGAGTGGTAATGAGGATTGTGATTTTATTCTTTGTAGCATGACATTTTGACCATTAAATTTTGACACAGTAAACTAATTTCTCAAGAATTCTTATCAACAGCTATATAGAGAAGCATTCATATGTATCCAGGGTCATGGCTGCAATTGACAGGAATTAAATACTTTTGCCACCCAGGTTATAGGTGAGTGACAGACCTCACAGAATTCAGTGGGATTTTTATGAGTAATTTTTCAGTCTCTGGCCTGTGATGTCACCAAGCTCCTTAGAAAAGAGGAGAACTTCAAAAGGAGGACTGTGCTGTATCAGATCAGAGCTCTCACTGAACCACTAAAACTTGTCCTTCTTACCCTGTTTTCCAGATTGATTTGTAACTAATCTTTTAACAGCACACAAAATCTGCAGGCCACCTGCAAGAAGGGGGCTATTTCCATTTAATAATATTTTCTCAACAGAGATACAAAAGAAATGCCCTGCAGAGTTAATCACAAATATCCATTGAGAATAAACATGCAAAGTGTTACATCAACAGTGTTCCTACATGTGCAGCACTCCAAGCTCCGCTGCTATTAATAATATGTTGAGAAGGCATGGGTGTGTAAAGGAATGAAGATGTTATGTGCATATAGATATTTATATATACCCACCAACTGTATAACCTACATGCTAGACTTTACATTGCACTGTATCAGTTTCATCCTACTGCTGCCTGCAGGACTTCCCTGGACTTAATTACATGCGGGAAGATCTTCGCAGCATCAAACGGTAGATACATTATTAAAAAGAAGAGCTTGGCAATGGCACAAGCTATGTTCAGGAGTGCTAACTGTAAAATGCTGGGTGATGACTTGTTTTTGTCAAGCTGGTTTGCCACACATGCACCCCAAACCATCCTAGCTGCAGGTGGAAATACAGTTAGGTCATCAGAGGGGGGATGGATGTGTAGCCACCTGAAATTTATTTAGATAATAAACAGTTCCACTACAGAAAATAATCCTTAAAAGCTAAGTCCTGGGGATTTCTTCAGAAGAGAAGTTGCTTTTGCCCCTAGGAGCAAACCAATTTGCTTGAGAGAGCTGGTGAGCAAGCTGCCTGCTGCTGGCTGCAAAAGGAGCAGTGCTGTGAATCACTGCAAAGAGTAGAACCCTGAAAAAAATCACATTTTTACATGTCAAAGCTGGGTTACTTGTGTTACCGGGGTTACTTGTGTTACTTGGGTTGCTTTTGGCACTGCAGAGCTTATTTTGCCCCTTCCTCTCCCTCCTTATTTTATTTTGTATGAAACAAGACTCCTGTCTGTGAAGGAGAGAAGATTCACAGCAATGAAAGCATACCTCTTGGTTCACACCTGGTCTGCTGGGCTTTTTTTGCCTTTCACAGTTTTATAAACAACCATGCAGGAGCTCAGCTTTAGGTGTGTCCTATATAGAGCTTCAGGTGTATCCTATATGGAGCTCTGGGTATGTCTGCTTTACAGACAGATGCAGCTCTGGCAGTCTTGTGGGGCTGCAGCCAGTCCTAATTTACATTTGGGTGCTTTTACTGGTGAGACGAATTACCTGTGTTCCACCCCTCTGATGGAGGGAAAAGTTTCACAGTTAGCAACTTCTGATGCTTTGCTGCTCTGGAGAGCCAGCTCAGATCCCGGTGTGGAGCGTTGGAGCCAGTGTTTGGCTTCAAGGCAGGAGAGAGGGGCTGCTGAAATCATCCTTCTGCCTGCTCTGCACTCCTGGCTGGCCACGTTTTCCCCTGTTGTTCGGCATTCATTAAAATGCGGTGCTTGGAGAATGGATTTGCTGTGCTCTGCAGGAGCCTCCTGCAGTGCTGACTTCAGTGAGGAAGAGCAGCAGTGTCCCAGCCTGCCTCAGCCCTGGGAGGATGCCTGGGCTAGACCTGTCTGGGTGTGAGGGTGGACTTTTACTTGACACCTTAGTGCCTGTACTCGATGCAGGTGAAATATATATGTGAGTATTATATACTCATGTGTGTACTCCTATATTCATATGTACACCTACATATATACAGATATACATACACATATACTCAGAAGTATATATACCTTCCACTTCCTCAGCTTGGAGTGGTAACATTACTCTTTATGTACCTGGGTATGTGCATTGCATATACATGTTTGCAAAACAACAAGAGCGGGACAAAGTTCTCTCTTCCACGGACGTTGTCCTTCCTGTAGGAACCCCAAGTTTACCTATTTGCTTTGAAGGTCCCAGGGTGCTAACTTAAGATGGTATCACTTTCTGGGCAATTTGAAATGCTAATATTAGTCAGAAATTTGAAGTGTATGCTTCTGGGTGAGAGACAGGATGCCAAAACCAATGTTTATCCATTAAAGTCAATCTTAATTACAACAAAGCTAAGTATCTGACCACAAGATTTGCTGTGAGTTTCCTTTTTATTATTTTTTTTTGCCAGTTTATGTCTTTATAGGGAACCACATTCATACTTAGTTATTTTTTAAAAAAAAACTGATTTCTGATTTTTTTTTTGTGAGGGGGAAGGATTTAGTTTTGCTCAAAATGGAAATGCAGAATTCAATAATTGCTTGCTTGCTTGCTTGCTTCTTGCTGCAGTCCTATCCTCCTCCTCCTCCTTTTTGTCCAGAAATGATAGCTTTCTCAGAGCCCTCTGCCTGCTTTAAAGGCTGTATTTACCAGCTTGACCAGATTCCTCATGTAATCACCACAGATGTCATTCACCACCTTTCTCCTCCCTGGGTCTGAGGCTATGGTGATTTTAATGGGTTTAAAGACAACTTCAGCATTCATAACAGAAGCGTTCATTTATTTCTATTGCTTCTGACAGGTTATGCAGATGTTGCAGTTATTGTAACGTTATGTGCTTCACATATCAGATGTACTTTGATAATTTTACAAGATGTGTTTTGCCTAATTATTTCATCGCTGTTTAATTCAGGTTGTCCTTGACTTCGCGGCAGTGCCGGGAGCACGTCACATGGATTCCCGGGAAGGGGTTTAAATTCCTGGGCTTGCTAGGACTTGCAGAAATAGCTCCTTCTTGCCTCAGACATCAACCAGCAGCATCTCTGCTGTCCATGCCCCAGCCAGGTCAGGGGTCTTTGGCTTCTGCTCCACCTCAGCTCTTCCTGGCCTTGGTTGGATGGCTCTGGCTTTCCCTGAAAGCCACGGGTGACCCCAGGCAATGCCACTCCAGCCCCCTCCTTGTGAGGTGGATCTACAGCTTGTAGTGCTGGAGGATTTCCCTTGAAAGGGCTTGAGGAAGGGAAAATATTGCTCTTCTTGGAGATGTAATGCATTAACTGCAGTCAGCAGTCGGGCAGTATTGCTTTTATTGCATTAGTTGGGTTTTTCTTATTCTAGCAAGCACAGTGGGGTTAAAATTAATTAAATTCCTCAATTTCCCTTTCCTTAAATTCCTGGGGCTTAGTTGTTGTTTTTATTTATTTATTTAGTATTTATTATTTGTTGTTGAAATTAGAGCAAAGGATTTATTTAAAAATGGCTGCAGAAAGAGCAAAGAGTAGAAAATGAAATTAAAATGTGATGGAGGCAGAAGTTAAGAAATTAATCAATTTAAATGAAGAAAAAAAGTGGGCTTCTATATATTTTTAAAAATTATTATTTTAAGGGCATCACCTTTTAAATACTGCAAGTGGAAATAGGCAGAAAGTATTAAAAAAACCCCAGCTCTCTCCTTTTTACCATTGCTGCTGGGTGCACCCAGCTGTGCTCACAGCAAGTTTTTCTGCAGGAGTAAAGTTAGCGTGGAAAGTCTCTACACGGGGCAGCATTGTTTTTGTTGTTCCCTAGCACAACTCATGCATACAAACAAGACTTGGAGGTCTGCAGTAATTTCAGTGCTGGGGAACGAAGTAATTGCAGCCAGGGAATTACTTGCTAATTGCACTGTACTGGCCTTGCAGAGGAGGGATTATATCCAAGGCAGTTACTCCTACGAGCTTTCTGTAAGCCTGTTTGTGTGTTTGGCACACCTTTTGGGGTAGCATTGGTGCCACAGGGAGGATGAGCCTTTCCAAAGCTCCATCCCGGCAAGGTTCTTTGACAAAAGAGCACAGAAAATCACTTATGCTGCTCACTGGTGCTGATGTTGCCCTGAAAAAGAGGCTGGTGCATGTCTTTGGTGCCAAGCAGGCAAGTAATTACATGTGAGAGCTTGAAAGTTTTGGAAATTTAGATGTTTTGCTCATTCTGGATAGAAACTATTAATAAGAGGTGAAGGAGGCCGTAGGTTGGTACCCAGTGAATCTTAATAAGGTTTTGGGGAGATTGGTGGCTCGATTGCAAATGAAGTCTGTGCTCCATTGTCTGGTTGGTAGGCTGTGTTCCTTAAGTTGCACTTGAAGTGAAGGAGATGAAGGTGGTTATGTGCAGAAACATCATTTTACAAGGAAGGAAAATTGTCCCAATCATACTTATCGAGTTTGTTGCTTTTTTGGTCAACCTGAAGCACCATGTATCTTTTTTAAAAGGCTGAAATTACTCAAAATAACTGGATTTGTAGTTTTGAAAGTCAGTTGTAAAGTAATTTTGTGATCATTTTGCTGACTGAGACAGCAGCATGTTATATTTCTCCTCCTTTTGTCCCTTAAGACCTTCATAAAATGAGATCTTCTACCTCATGAACCCGTCAAAATGACTTCATTCTAAAGTAAATATGAAGGCATCAGTGAACATCATTTTCTTTGAGTTCAGTCCTGGTCTAATGGCTTTGACAGAACATCCAGTTAATTTTGCTCTAGGCTTCTGCTGCAATCTATCCTAAGGAAATTACTGAGGATGATCAGATTTCTTTGTTTGTGAGAGATGAATGCTGCTGAGTTGCCTGCTTGCTCCTTGCTGGTGCGGCCATGAGCTGGGGTAGCCTTTCCAGAGAACATGAATGGGGATGCACGGATGGAGAGTTCCTCCAGAGAGAGGGATACCTTGTGTCCTCCTCCCCCCCGGCTGGCACTGCAGGTGGCTTTAGTAATGCAGTGGCTCTCTAAATGTGGGTTCACTGGTCTGCAGTAGGGGCAATGCCTCAGAGACCTCCTTGAGTAGTTGCAGGGCTGATCCCTCCTTGCCCTGCCAAAAAGCCTTTTACTCATCCTTCCTGTTCCCAGCTGACAAGCACAGCACAATGCTTTCCCTGCATTTAAATGCCCCTGGGTGAAAGTAAGGCATTAACCATAAAGCCACTTGGCCTATCTGTAGCTACTGGCCCAGAGGCTCATGTGTTGCATGATGGAAGGTCATTGCAGTCTGCACACCAGCAGTGCTTTGCATGGGCCAGCAGAGAAGCTGATGTAGAGCTCTTGGCCCAGAAATTTGGTACACCTCACAATTAGGTGTTTTGCATATAAATGCTGGCAAATGAATGGCTCGGTTTCCTACCCATATGGTCTTGCACTGAGTAGCATTTGCACGTTCTTGGGTGGCAGTCCAG
The DNA here is from genome assembly GCF_017639235.1 of Corvus kubaryi. Classification (NCBI taxonomy): domain Eukaryota; kingdom Metazoa; phylum Chordata; class Aves; order Passeriformes; family Corvidae; genus Corvus; species Corvus kubaryi. Next base: position 15,117,148 of record NW_024582059.1, on the reverse strand, counting down.
CTGTTTGAAGTTTACTGTTTTTAAGAAGAATGTCTTAAAGCAGAGAAAAAATAGGGAGAAAGCCACTTGTCTTTGTAACGAAAAGACACATACCAAAGATGTGTGGACACAAGAAGCAAGAAAAGTTGAATATCATAGAATCATAGAATGGTTTGGTTTAGAAGGGACAGTAAAGATCATCTAGTTCCACTCCCCCTGCCATGGGCAGGGACACTTTCCAGTAAACCAGGTTAATTAAAGCCCCATACAACCAGGCCTTGAACAGTTCCAGGGATGGGCATCTACCACTTCTCTGGGCAACCTGTGCCAGTGCCTCACCACTCTCACAGTAAAGAATTTTCTCCTGATGTCTAATCTAAATCTACCCTCTTCCAGCTTGAAACCATTCCTGCTTATCCTATCACTACATACCCTTTTAAAACACAGCTTCATGTAGTGGAAGGGAAACAAGAAATGAAGCACTATCCCTTGCTAACTGGGAGCAGGGTTCTTGCAACAAATCCTGACCGAGGCAAATTCTCTTCCTCCTTTTCAATTTAACACAGCAAAATACGCTGCCTTTCCCTCTTCCCAAATTGGTCCTCCTGCATGAGCCGTGATCTTGGCTAGTACAGAGCATGAATACATAAAAATATCCTGTGTTTGTAGTTTTGAAAACAGTGTGGTTAGAGTCAAAAATAATATTCTGAACAAATTGGTACAAGGACTGTGATCTGAAACTACTGTACTCTTGCATTCTAAAAGCAGTAATTTTGGACTTCGAGTCTCAATTTACTCTTAAAAGGTTGTTTAACCTTAAAAGGAATAAAATGGAGCACAGGTTTACCACCTAGCTTTTCATATCTTTTCGAAAGACATATGTTTTGCAATAATGTCAGAGTTTTTAAGTTTTGTTTTATCACAGAATAGGCTTTTTGAGTAAATTGTTTAATCAGAAATGTTGGCAGTAAAACACAGTTTTCATTTTCTCCAAAATAGCTTTGGTTGGTTTTTTTTTTCACGCAGAATATTTATGGAAAATCTTCATATTTTATGTTTTTTGTGGAGAGAAGTTTATAACTGGTTCAGTAAGCTATTTCATGCTTTCACTACTGATATCACTGCATTTTAAAATGCTGGACTTAAAAATCCGCAGTCTTTCCTTGCAGAGGAGGTAGTTTTCCATCTTCTCCATTGCACGAAGCCTAAGGAGGCCGGGCGTGCCATTCCCAAGCTTACTCCAGGGTGATGCTCCTGGGTGCTGGCCTGAGCCAGCCGAGCTTTTCTGGGCTGTTGACTTTATTCATCTCCCCGCATTCATCTCCCTGCATATCCACAGGGCAAGCATTTAGCCAGGAATGCGTCCCGTTTTAGAGACGGACAAAGCCCTCCACCGCCTACCCCTTCCCCGCCCTATTTACTGCCGCAGTCGGTGATGGTTTGCATCACAATCACCCAACCAGTTTTCCAGGAGCTGAAAGACTTTATCTTACGAGTTATTGAGGTATTCATTTGTTGCTGCAGCCAGTTGTTAGGCAGGATTTGCAGAGAGTCCTGAAGGTTGGGAAACACTCAGTAGATGCCATATGCTGATTTCCAGCCCTGTGTGAATCACAGACTGAACCTTTTAGGTTGTGCTGCCCAGCCAAGTATTTAAATCCTCTTAGTCAAAGACAGTATCCCCCATTTGAACACTACCTGTTATGGCGAATTCTTGCATAGGTATCTTTCTTTTTATCTCAAAAACCCCCCAACCTCTTCTGAAATCAGTGTTTCCTTTCCTTCTATGAAATACGTTCCAATGGGAGTACTTTCGTTGTGGGTTTCTATGTTGATGAGTCCGAGTGAGGAAATCTCGGAATATGCCAGTGAAAAAGCTGGCAGAAATTATAAATTTAGATATTTTGCTCAGGGTCTTAATGAGCTTTTTAAACCTCTCTACTGACTTACCTTCACTTTCTGCTTCCAGGTTCTGCACTTTCATTGTCATTTGGAAAGTCAATAATGCAAAGAAAAGCATTGCTAGGAAAAGAGAAAATATGGTTTTTCTCTGCTTTTTTTTTTCATTATTATTTTTTTTTCCATCTCTTTTTTTTTTTTCTCCTTATCTGTTTAAGGATAGGAACTGAAACGACCAGTAATTAATGAACTTGAAAAAAATCTCCTTTAAATAACATGAAAGTTTAATTTTTGTTGCCCTTGGGGAGTATTTTTTGAAGGTCTGTGGCTAATTCTTGTTGATTTCAGGATGAAACAGGAGCCTAAACACCTTTTAAAATTCTTTCTGGTAGCACTTAGGGCACTTTATAAGTCAGTGGGATTTGTGTGCTTATGTCAATGAAGGACTTATGAAAATCATGTATAGCAGTTTTAGAGGCAGACCCACCGTGGAAGCTGTGGGAATTTGTTTTACTAAGTTGCTTAGGCGGTGCTGATAATCTGAAATGATTGCAGGTTTCCGATGTAGAACTTAAAGTCCACTTCCTTTGGCCCGGGATCATTTTTCATTGCCTTTTCTGTTTCATAGTAGAAACCATGGAGGCCCTTCACGTTTCTGAAAGTAAGGCAATACACAAGAAGCTGTGTTTCCCTAAAGTAATATAGAAATCTTAATTACAAAGACTGAGGAGAAGAAAAGCATTCTGCAGTTAATACAGCATGTATTATCACTCTTTAGGCAAGTGGGCAGATCAGTTCTTATCTGACTTTCAGAATAAATTCACACTCAGAGTGATCCAAGGCTCTTCTGCAGGGTTGGTTGCATCCTGGTTGCTGGGAAAGGCTGATCCCACCTACAGCTTGGCTACTGCTGACTGTCCAGGCCACGGTATGTGTCCTGTAAAGCCTTGCATGCAGAAAAATCTTTGATTTCAGTTTCAGGTGAAGCTGTGATCCTGACACACATTTTCCCTCCCTTTTAAAAAATAGTTTTGGTTTGCGATGGTTTTTTCCTTTTTGTTTTTTTTAAATTTTTTTATTTGCACAAACCCATACATTTGAGGCAGGAGCAGCAGTAAATCTCATAGCAGTGTGTTTGAGAAGGATTTCCTTGGAGAAATTATGGATGCACTTTCAAAAGGCAGGACTGCGCCTCATAGCAGGAATGTTTTCGGCCGAAAAGTTACAGTTGGGTGAAAATAACTCTTCCTTAAAACAATCCTCATCTATCCTTTGCTGTCTGCTTTCTGCCAGCTTCCATTGCTGCTGATGGGGTCCAGCTAGAAAAACCATTAAAGATAGGCTGGATGGGAGATGGGTCTTTAGAAAATCTGCCTCTAATGTTGGAGCATTTAAAAAAAAACCATGGCTGAGTACCTGCTGTCAGTAAGCAGTGGTACAGAGCGTGACTACCGTTTTTCACTTCCATTAGTCTACCATTGGAGTTCATCGGGATAGCTTAAACCAGGGTTAAAGCTGGGTATGTTCCTACCCTGGATTCTTACCTTGGATCACAGCCTCAGGGTGAGAACAATTTTAAACTTACTAGAAGGTTCTGAGTGCCTGTAAAAATATTTCTGAAGCATTGCCTTCCTGGGGTAGAGGTATATAGATGAGATGCTGCCCTTGGCTTCATGTGGTGCATCCAGAGGGTGTCTGAAATTTCCTGGTGGTTTGCGATTAAAAGAAATCTATAATAATAAATGCTGGAACAAGCTGAAAAAAAAGTGAAAAAAAATTCAACCTAGGGAGCCTGTTTTAGTTCTAGGAGTATTTAAACAATCGTTAGACCTTAAATATTGGAATTAAGGGTTTGTTTTCTGAATACTGCTGCCAGCTAGCATGCTTTGGGATGCTGTAGAAAAGCTGAGGGATTCACCTGCTAAATTTAGCTCTTCTCTGCTCAAAATCTTTGCTTCTTTCTGAAAGCATTTCCAAACAGATTTTCCTGTTGTAAAATACGGGATAGTGTAGAAGATGTAACATAACCGTCCTAAACAAACATACACACTTATCCAGCTCTCTCACCAGCTTTATTTCAAGAGATCCTCCAGACCTCTCCAGCCCCTGCACGAGGTTTCTTCAAAGGGGAAAACTTTCAGAGACTTAAATACTTACTTTGAAATGGTTGTAAAGATTGCAGCTTCTGGAGCAAAGCCTAGCTTTTGCAGGAGTCTGTTCGCCAGGTGTGAGAATCCATGGGCTCCTGGCCAGTATCAACCCCGTATACTGGGTCTGCGGGCCAGTGTAAACCCAATAAAGCATCTTTGAGGTCTTGCAGCTTTGAAGTTTGGGGAAGGAGTCTTGCCAGCCCCAGAGAAGGGGCTCTGAAGTTGGAAACAACCACGATTAGTTTAGGAAGGATTTGCTGGCTTGATGTTTCGCTGTGGGATGCTGCAGACATCTCTGCAGAGAGGATGTTTGCTGCTGCACTGAGATTCCTGATTTCTTTCCTAACTATTCGTAAGTCTCAAGTAATTGTTCGATGAGTGATTTTTATAGCACTTCTGATTTATATTCCAGGCTGTCTGGTGGCATCAATCTTGATTTCTATGAAATATCAATTGATAGTATAAATGTGTTTTTAAGTAGCAAAATGCTGTTGAGTTTAATATGAAAATGAAGCCATATTGGCAGAAGTTAAATTACATGCTGGGTTTAGAAAACAGAGCGGATGCCTGTTCCGGCGTGAATTGATCCCAAGCTAGTGTGAATTCCCGAGGGCGGTTATTGCATTTATTGCTAAGGTGGGTGCTGAGTTCACATCGTCTGTGTTGCCCTGGGAGCCAAGGATAATGTGTCCCTCGGGTACTGGCTTCAGTTCTTATTTTCCTACTGTAAGCTCTCCATGTGAGCATGGACCTGAGATCTTTCCTGAGCTGGGATGGCTATGGTTTTAGCTGAGTTCAGTATCTTGTCTCAGGAAGTATCACCCAGCTTTCTACAGCAGGGAGAATTTTCAATCAGTCTGTTAGTTTTGATGTACTTGTACCTTGCCTGTAGCGCCATGAGCTTTATTGAGTGAGGTTGCTTTTGACCTTTCCAAAGGTTCTTCTGGCTGTCGTTATTCTGTCTGGGTGTATGGAGGAATTGGTGGCCTTGGCAGATCCCCAGCTGTGCTTCCTGCTCAATTTGGAGACAGGGATGTGTGCACCAAAGTGGCTTTTCATTTTTGTTGTTCAACTTTTCATGGCACTCTACTCCCCAAGTGCTGATACAGTAAATCTTTGCTTAGGTCTGTAGTTTTCTAAACTTATGTGTGATGCATCATCAGGATGGTGCTAAAGCAATCTGTAAAAAGATGCTTGCTGTGCAGGTAAACATTTCTTATTTGTCTCCACTATCAAATGAAGTGCAATATTTTCATATATTTTGCATTTATCCAGCTATCTTGGTGTATAAGTGATGCAATTCAACTTGTAGTTTTCATTATTAAGAAGTAGTACAGCTCTTCACTTTAAATACAGTCCTCTTCTGTGAGTAATTTGAGGATCAGTTGGTCCTGTTCTTATTACTGTCTAGTTCACTGTGAAGAGAGCTGGATGTCTGAATTTTGGCATGTATCAGGTTTGAAGCTGCCTCACTTTCACATAGTAGATGATGATGGTTCTGTCAGACAAACCCTGTTAAAACTTGCTCATTGCTCAAAATGGAAACACGAACAGCTGCTCGTTGCTTGTCTGTGTCTTGGCTAATTTTTAGGGATGGGTTTGTTCTCATTTAGTAGCAGTTGTATGATAGCTATCAAAATGTCTGATTATTTATAATTTATAATAATAATTATTTATTAATTTTACTTCAGTGTTTAATTCATGTTTCTAAATGGCCTGACATTGCTCATGAAGTGTCAACAGAAAATTTAACTTGCAACTGATAAGGAAGTACAAGTACTCTGAAATAGGAATTTGAGCATCCCTGGATATAGGAGGAGCCTTTTATTATCTGCTTGTATATTTTGACCCTCTTTGCTGTCACAGCTGATCACCCCACGGGTTTTTGACGTGGAATTCTTCCCATTCTGTTGTCTTACAGGTGTGGAGCTGGGGCAAGGTGATAATGCCGAGTCATGCAGGTGCCCTGGCTCCCTTCCCACTTGGCTATGCTCCCCCTGAGCCATGGCAATTGTGTCTGTGGTTGTAACATTAGTGTAAAGTGGTGCTGGTGGTGGAAAGTATGCTTGCTAGGTGATACAAGAGCCCTGCAGAATTTATAGGATAATTACTTGAGCTTGGTGAGCAGAAATTGAGGGTTCATTCCCCTCCCAAGGCTTGGGGGTACCATGAGAAAAAACATGAAGATAAGAGTTTCTTGGTCTGCCCTTCCTCAAGGACTAATAAAACACTTAAAAATGCTGCCACCTTCCTCTCACTGGCTTTCAGTCCTCTTGGCTTTCTAGGAAGCTTTTTTTCTGTTGCAAAGGCCAGAAAGTGATGTTCACATCCCTGAGCCTCTCCTCCTTAAGACACCTTCTCATAGTTGTCTGTGTGTGTAAAAAAGTTCTTGGAGAATTTTATCTCCCAGCTAAATGTTCTTCCTGGTGGATCTGATGATTTTTTTTTAGTTTGTTTTTAATTCCGTTCATTTACTAATACTAAAAGAAAATGTAAGACCGGGGTTTCCTAGTAGCATGATGGTTTTTTGTTTGCATTGCTCATGAAAGTAAGTGAAAAGCCACTTAAGCTGGACTCAAGTCTCCTTATAGAATAGAGGTCCTATTTGGATCTCTTCACGCAGCCTTGCAGTAAAATAATTTTATGTTTTCCTTTAGGTGTTTTTGTTCCTGCATGTGGACAAGATGAATAGGTCATTGAGATTTCAGCAGCCCTCACAGTCCCTGAGAAAAGGAGGAAATTATGGAGGCATAGGAGGGAAACACTGTGATCTGAGTCACACTGAACTGTTGGGCAGAACCTCCCAGTGAAGCTTGTTGATAACCTCCTCCCTTTGCTGGGAAAACAGCTTTGCTGATATTTAGGGTATGCACAAAACTCTATCCCATGACAGAAGGATAAGGGAGGAGGTGAGGGACAGAGAAAGCTTGTTCCCTGGGCAGGTCGGCTTAATTGCTGCCTCATGGTGCTGTGTGAGTGAGCAATCTTGGTAAAGGAAGATCAAAGGAACAAGATTTTAAGGTCATTGCTGCTGTACCAGCTCCAAGCTGCAACCTTGGCACTGAGCAAGGACTTCTGTTTTCAGGGCCACCTGGGAAATAGTGCTGTAATTTTTTCCCATCCTGGTGGTGGCAGAGTTAGTGGGTACTGGTGGTGGCTTAAATAAACCTTTCCCTGCTTTGGAGATCAGAAAGGTTGTGGCATTTCTCACTTAAACTCGATTATTCTAGCCTGTGGTTTGAGGGGAGTTTTTGTCTGTTGAACATAATTGTAATTCCCCAAATTTTAAGCTCAGATAACAAAGGTTGAGTTATAGAAGTCTGCTTTTTCATATCTTAAGCAGGAAGAATTTCTATCCAGAGAGAAAATAGACTAGAAATGCAGGTATTTAGGTCAGATACAAGTGAAATAATGGTTGTGCTGTTCTGGGCAATTGATCTAATGCTTTTTACCTTGGAGCTGTGCATGGACTGACACCACTCTGGGCTCCAGGCTCACCTCTTTGGTGGGTGCTTGAGATGACATGCAGGGAAGGAACGTTCACTTGATCATTTTGAAGTTTTAGAGTCCCAAGTGTGCATAGCTGAGGCGTCATTATGGTAAGAATCTTGAAAATTTAAGAAGCACTAAGCAGTGTATTTGTACGAGATGAGCGACTTTAAACATTCACTTTTTAAGGCAAAATTATTTCCAGAATTTATCTTCTTGACCTGCTGTATAACACATAGTTCCAAATATAACATTTTTATAAATGACCATTCCTGTTGCCAGTAATAGGTCTTAGGCAGTACATTGCCATGACACCTGACTTGCTACAAGTTTTTATTAATAGGCAGATAAAGTTGCTGTTGCATTGCATCTTGTGGTCTTTGCCTCCTGGAGTATAAATACACATAATAATGTTGTTTAACGTGACACGTACTGCTTCACCATATTGACATTTCCATTCTAATGCACTATACCTGTCTGGTGAGGCTACCTTTAATGTGCACCACGAGCATAAAAATCATCAGCAGGAAAGAAAAACAACCCACTTGAAGAAATGATAGCTAATTTAGTATTGTATTACTTCTGGGAAAGTTTTTATGTGTGAGCAAATGTTGCAGTTTTTCAGAGCGTGCTCCAAACCTCAAAATGTGTTGTGCAACCAGCATAATAAAATGGTGATTGAGCCATGGGAAAGGTGCTGTGTCTCCCAGAGGGAAAATTGCTCCTTCTTACTCATTTAAGCCTATGGCTGTTCTAAAGGAGATGCAGTCACAGAGTACAGAAGTTCGATTAAGTACAGCCCCCACTTAGCTGACTCTCCATCTTTATTAAATTGAGTGGAATATCTTCAGCATGAAATATGGAGGGAGGATAGGGAAAGTGTCTAGAGATGGCAGGGGAATAGAGCTAGAAAGGACCAGGGGGCTTGGGGAATAGAACTTCCAACACAAGGAAGTGCAGCAGAGTCTACTGTTTTCATTGGGGAGCAGAGCTCATTTTGTTGTTGTTTTTTATTTTCCTGTAAAATTTGAGAAGAGAGAGTGGAAAACCAGTGAGACTTTCCTTTTTTTAGTGCTCCTGAAGACTACCGGGAGAGTTCAAGTTCGCAACACAAAATTTAATAGACTCATATTGCATAAGGTAAAAACACCATACTTAGGTATCTTGGAGATAAAAAATCATATGCCAGGGTATTCCTTCATGCTGAGCATCTCTTTCCCCCTCTGCCCTGTGGGCACTGTGCTTGTGCACTGCTGTACCAAGATCAACTGGAGCTTCATTTTGCCCAAATTTTTCACATCTTCCTATGGAGCCCCACCAAAGTAAATTCATAAGATTTTTTTTTTCTTCTTTTCTTTTTTGTCCTCAGAGAAGTGGTGCTTGTGCTTTGGCAAGTGTAAATAAGAAGTGACATGGTCGGTAGGAGCGGCTCTGAATTGGCCCTTGTCTCCCATTGTGTCCTTTGCCAATTAAAGGTCATTCGCAGGGCACAGCAGCGGGGACATAGGGGCTAAGCCTATTGTCCACACATTAATGTTCACTGAGATGAGAAGCAGCTGAAAAATTCGGGGGCTAAACCCAGTTTTTGTAAGTTGGCAAGGTGATGCTGGGAAAAGAGGCACATAAGCATTCATGCCTAGGGATGCACTGCTACCACCAGCACCCAACTCTGCTTCATTTTCCCCAAGCTGCTGCTGGCTCTGTTACCTTCCTCTGTGTCTCGCTGATGGGATGCTCTGTGGGCTGGGCACTCCAGCTTCTTGTTGGTGTCACTGTGCAGATGGGATGCCTACAGTGCTGACATGGTAAGAGCAGACCTGCTTTCCAAGAGCGTGTGGCTCCACTGCTTTCTTCCTATATCATCACATCTCTTTGGAGGATGTCAGGGCTTTGAAGGCAGTCATGGTTTGAAGGTTGCAGCACTCTTTTTGGATGAGCTCCTCGGGTCTTTGTTTTAGACGTGGCAGAACCAAGTGGAGAGATGTTTGTGCTCCAGCACATTGAAATCTCTGCTAAATTTTGGTAGATGGCAAGAGGTGGTGTGGAGCAAGTGATGCCCAGTGCAAAAAATCAGTAATAAATGGAGAATTTTGAGCTGGGAGGAGCAGTTCTGTTTGGAGGCATCTTCTCCCATGTTTTAGTGGTTTACTTTCTGTCAGGTTCTTGTATTTTCAGTATTTCTGGTGTGCTTATTTACTGTTCTGGCAATTTTAGAAAGCAAATAGTGAAAACTTTGTTTCTCCACTTCCTTTTTGGAGGCTTAATACATTAAGAGCAATGGAAATCAGCAGCTAAAATACAGTCACTGCTACGCCATATATCTTTATCAATAAATTACCATTTGTGAAGGCAAAAGGCTCAAGTGGGGTTGACAGGGAGGGATGATAGATCTGGGACTGGAATTAGGAGTTTTCTTAAGCAGAAGGGAGTTAGATAGCAGGCTTCCCTTTGAGTGTGCAGGATGGGTGAACTTTGACTGTGGTGCTTCCATGGGTTAATGCCAGGCTCAGGTGTGATCCTTTGAATTTGTAGCTGAGACAGAAGAAGTAATGGTGTAAATGTGCCAAGGCAGCAAGATTAATAACAGGTGTTAAACCATATTTCAGGAGATGTCACTACTTGGAAAACATACATCTACAGCCTCTTCAGCCCTGCATTGTTTTGTAGGGGCTTTATTTCATGTTGGGCATGACAATTTGATAGCAAATTTTCCTCACCTTGTGTTCTCTAGGCAACTTCTCAATGTGACTGTCATATCTTGTTATCTTTTTTACCATGAATCATATGGTTTAATTTTTTTTTTGAATTCTGGTACAGTTCCTGGAACCGGAATATTTAGTGCTAATTTCATCATTCATTACATAAATAATTTTCAGCAATAATACCGAGTACCCAGTTCCAGCAAAGATGCACTGAAGTCTCTCTAAACATGTGCTGACGAGTCCCTCTGGTTCTCTGAGTACTGCCCAGGGGACTGAAGGAGGCCAGGAACCGAAGAAGCTCTTTAGCCATAGGTTTCTGCTGCATTTTTATTGTTGTCTAATCAGTGTTTCCTAGTAGAGACAGGATGAGCTGATGAGGCACCTGTAGAAATTAATGTCAGGGCGACTTTTTCTTACAGGTCTGAGTAGCATCCCAAGGTGAAATCCTGGTTCCTTTGAAAGGATTGCCAAATTTGCATCGACTGGAGGCAGTCGGGGTACCACAGGCAGGTTTTACTGCACTGCTTGCAGCTACAGCATTATAGCAATTGGCAGAAGAGACACCACAGGTGCTATTGACTTTGGCTACTGCAGTAGTAAGTGCATGGTTTAATAAAATGAATGCCTAAATGCAAGGAAAGATAACCAGTGTAATCATCCTGTGCAGGAGTCCTCGATGTTATCCCTATAAGTGTGTGTCATGGCCGGGGTTTTGGCAAGCTCATCCAGTGGACAGTGGAGCCTGCAGGAGGTTAAACCCTTGCCAGCCCCTCAGCTGATGGTCCCAAACATGAGGAGGAGGCAGCAGAGCTGGATCTGTCCCTCAGTGGGGGTTGGTCCCTCCTCCCCTTGCCCAGAAGTGCCGACCTTCTGATTTATGGTGCTTGCCTTTGGTTTCAGCATCAGCATTGCTCGTGTCTGCTGTCTTAATTTCTCATGCCTGACAACCTTCACGGGTGAGTTGGCTTTCCACTCCTTGATCCAGAACACTTCTCAGTTTATTGCTCACACAACAGAGTCTTTTAATTGAATTTATATTTGTTTGGATAGCACTTGTCAGTGTGGCATGAATCTTCATCAGGTTCAATCGTCTTTCACTGAGCTCATACGTAATCACCACAGTAAGTGCTCCAAAACTGGAATGCTTGTTCCCCGTCGAGGGGAAAGGAAGCTGCTTTGGAGCATGGCTGCCTTTTTCCAGTGCCCATCCAGTGCTTTGCACCATCAAGCTCTTATCCCATACTGGAGACCATTAATAGGGTTGTGATTCTTGGGGGTTTTTTTTTAAACACAAATGGAATACTTATTTAAGATAGTTGTAACTGTGGTTATTTTTAATACCGGTGGAGAAGTGAGATGTGCCAAAGCATCTCATGATGGAAACCCTGAGAGAAAGGGGAGTGTATGGTCAGATGCTTTCCCTTTGCACATTGGAGGACCAGAGTCTCCTGTGGAATAAGCAGCTCTCCTTTTGCAGAGTCTGGGTTGAAAGGCCCTAAGACCTTGAGAATTACTGACACAGGAAACACGGTAACAGTACTGGAAAAGGGATAAAAGAAACAGTACTGTAGTAATTCAGTTAACAATATGTTCGATAGAACACATTCATAACTCTTCCTACTTGGGGACACAATTTGCTTGCTGTATTATGCTAGTAGAGATAACCCCTAATTCCTTTCGTATCCTGTTTTGGAATCATTTTGTTAAACAAAGGCCTTTGAGTCCTCCTTTGTTGCTGAGAACAAATGGTGAGATTTTGGGGACTGTAGCTACTTTTGTTATTCACAAATTCCAGAGCCTTTCAAAATTCTTCATCATTCACATTCTGGGCTTCACCACACAATCATTCATTATGTCAGCAGCTGCCTGGGGAGTCTCACTTCAGCTCATTCAGCCAAATAATAAGCACTGGGACAACTGCTTCTGCATTAAAATAATAATAAAATAGTAAATAGAGGTTCTTGCATGTGCAGAACATTGTGGCTATCTTCTGCTTTTTGACACATCCCTGTGTCGAAGTCAGTGATTGGTTTTGCTCAGTGTCTGTGTTGGAATGAACCTGGCCATTCGGGAAATTATGTTTTTGATACGGCCAAACACTTCAGTTCTGCCCAGCTCTTGGTGTTTTTTAAACATGTTTTATTTCTCAAATATCTCTTTTGTGTTCCATTCATTTAACAGCAGGATTTGGGATGCTCTCCTGCCATGCCTTTGCAGTTGTATTAGCATATATGTGTATTACTGTGGAGATAACACAGCCCAGCAAGCACAAAGTGGTTATTCGTGGTGGGGAAACAGGATTGCAAATGAGTGACCAGCACAGTGAATGTGTATCTTCTGGTGAAACTGTTTTACTTTTCAAGTGAGTGGATCCAAGAACCTAATAATAATATTAGTGTAAGGCTTCACTCTTCCTCTTTAGTTAGGATAAGGAATGTAATTTGCAAAGTGAGGCAGGATTATTCCTTCCATCTCCTGTGCAAACAGGGCACTAGCTGGTTTCCCCTGCAGTATGCAAGTATCAGCATCCCATCATGCAAGGTATCCATGCTGCAATCTGCCTGGTGGCAGACTAATCCAGGATGGCTTTATCCAGATGTCATTCCATCCTGAAATCTGAAGTGATACACCCTGCCTGTGCCATTGCCTCATTCATCGAAGTGAAATTTGCATGCTGATTCAGCTGAGCAAAGGGAAGCAGCCTTATGGCTTTTCAGGGATGGATAGCTTTCCATACATCAGGCAGGCTGTGCATGATGTTGCCACCTTTTGCTGAACTCTTCCCACCTACACAGATAGTACCACATGCAACTGAAACCCACTGTTGATTGTGTGGAAGCAGTTCTGTCTGTTAGATGAAGTAATTTGGATGTTTATGGGAGATGGGTAGAAAAAAAAACCTAGTTCATTTTTATTACTACTTTTTTTTTTTTTTTTTTTTTAAAGTGAGTGTGACTTCCCAAAGACTGGTGTTAGCCAATTGTAAGACTGGGTCTGGAAAGGTTTGGTAAAGATTTTTCTCTGTGAGCATGAATACAATGTCTGGACATGGGTTTCTTGTCCTACCCAGCTGGCCTCACTCCTTTTTCTACATACACCGGGCAACAAAAAAACAGAAAGGGAGAAGAAAAGCATTTAAATTGTATTTGTAGCTGTTCTCCTTGGTGAAGCACATAGAGCTTGTATTTTCAAATGACATAATTTGTTTTCAAATATTAGTCCAGCAACAGGAGCTCCTTGTACCCTGCCATCTCCTCTGTGCCTTGGAGATGGGGACATTACTTTTCTAACTTGAAGCTGAGCTTTGATCTGCACAGTCTCCACTGTTGCTCACCACAACCGTGCTGTGGCTAGTTCATATTTATTGTCAAGCACTTTTTTTGTCTATTGCTTTTCCTTTTTTTCCTATTTGTACTGTGGGTTTTGGTTTTTTTTTTTCTTTTGAGTAATGGAAAATGTCCTCAACTGTTGCACCTCTGGTGAAGAGACTGTGTGTTCTTTTCTCCTTGAAGAGCTGCTAGCTCAAGTGAACCCCTCTTGGCTGGGCATTCTGTGGCAACACAACTGCCAGTTATTTACATATTGCGTGTTTTGTTGGCATTTCTTTGGAGCTTCGTAACTCTTGAGCAACTCTAAACCCAAACAACAGGCCTTGAGAGCCACATTCCTAACTTGACATGTAGCAAAGTGCCTTATCCTCCCTCCTTCCACACCCCCTACGCCCCAGTTTGGCTCCCAGCCTTACTCCTTCTATTTCTGCACCTCCCTGCTTCAATCTATGCAAAGGATGCTCAGCCTACACCTTCGCATAGCTGAAGCATCTCAAAAGGGCACGGTTCTGATGCCTTTCAGGTGGCCTGGGCCCTGGCCTCCACGTCCAGCAGCTTCAGCCTGATTATTTGTAAAGCAGTTCTTAGTCACTCCGTGGCTGCTTCACCTCTTACTTATTTCTCTGCCCAATCTCAACTTTTGTGAGTGTTTTTCTACTCTCTTTGTGTTCGTGTAGTGAGGTTGGAAAAGCCCCTTTTTTCCCCTGCCACTTGCCTGGAGGAGAGTTGGAGAGGTGGTGTGAGTGATGGCTCTTCTTGCGTGAAGTCAACGCTGGGCTTCACCAGTGGAGAGAGGCAAAGGGCTCTTCTAGCAGGTCTTTCAGGCAGCATTTGTGAGCCTACATAAAAAATCCCCTCTTATCTTCCGCAGAATACCCAAGGCACACTGTAAAGTGAGATTGGCTGCAGTCTTCATCTTCATGGCCAAATCTAAATGTGTCTTGCACTAGTGCTAGGTATGCTCAACAAAGAAAGAAATTAAAAAAACCCCTGGCAATAGATTCTGATGGGGAAAATTCCTTTTCAGAATTTGAGTGGCTGGAAAGCTGCCTGGCAGAAAAGGACCTGGAGGTGCTGGTCAACAGCAGCTGCACATGAGCCAGCTGTACCCAGGAGGCCAAGAAGGCCAATGGCACCTGGCCTGCATCAGCAATAGTGTGGCCAGCAGGACCAGGGCAGTGACTGTGCCCCTGTACTGGGCACTGGTCAGGCCATACCTTGAGTGCTGTGTCCAGTTCTGGACCCCTCCCTGCAAGAAAGACACTGAGGTGCTGGAGTGTGTCCAGAGAAGGGCAGCGGAGCTGGGGAAGGGTCTGGAGCATGAGTCTGATGAGGAGCAGCTGAGGGAGCTGGAAGTGTTTAGTCTGAAGGAGATGGAGAGGGATGCTATTGCACTCTAAAATTAACTGAAAGAAGGTTGTATAAAGGTAGGGGTCTGTGTTTTCTCTCAGGTAACATGTGACAGGACAAGAGGAAATGGCCAGAGGAGGTTTAGATTGCATATTAGGAAAAATTTGTTCTCTGGAAGGGTGGTCAGTCATTGGAACAGGCTGCCCGGGGAAGCAGTGGAATCTACATCAATGTAAAGAGTTTAAAAACTGTGTCTATGTGGCACTTAGGGACATGGTTTAGTGGTGACTGTGGTGGTTCTGGGTTAATGGTTGGACTCTGTGCATTTAGGGGGCTTTTCCATCCTTAACGGTTCTGTGATATCCCACTCTTTTTTTTTTTCCTAGGTTATTTTGAGTTTCCTAAAAAACTGAAGTGATGCCTGTCTATGCCATAGCTTCCTAGACCTTATCCAGCAGCCTGGTGCAGTTTCAGAGCTCTGTCAGCAGGGCAGAGCCTTGTGTGTACACTGTCTGCAGAGTCTGTATGCTGAGGTGTGTTCAGTCTACATTTTCCAAGTTGAGAATGCCGCCTGGGTGTGAAGGGTGAGGTCTGATCCCCTCCATCTGTTTTTTTCAATTTAACTGCTGGGGCCCTCTTTGCAAAATTAAACGGGAAGTCTGAGAAGAAACATAATTGCATCTTTTTGCAATAGCTACTACGCAAGTTATGCGAGGCTGTGAGGACAAGCATCATTTCTGCTGGCCTGCCCTCTTGGCAAGCAATTTGCTTTTTGTACATGCTTTTGGACACTTCTGTCTGGGTCAAGATGAATCACTCCCTGAATTCCCCTGACTATATTTACTCAATCTCTGCTGACTATAAAAGGAGCCTAGTGAGTGTTTAGGCTGCTGATGGCTCCGTTTTAGCCACCAGCCTTTGGGCAGCTGAATCTTTTGTCTAAAACTCATTAGCGCGGAAACTGCTGGGAAATGATGGTCTGAATGCCAGGAACCCCCGCAGCTGTGCCACCCCAGGAGGTAGAGAGGCAGGTAGGCGTGGGGGCTGCAGCCCTTCCCATCCCTCCAGCATTTATTATGCCCAGTGGAAAGCTCCTCCTGAAACCTTTACCCCAAAATTTGTGTTTCCTTGGGCAAACCTACCTGTCCATGAGGGCTGTGCCTGCAGGTCAGATAAGTAGGGTTCTCCGTTCACAAACCCTGTAAGGGTCCCTGCTGTGGGATTCTGGGCAGCTGTTGGTCCTTGAGGGGGGCTGGGACTACAAAGACATATTGTGTAAGACTGGCAGAATATCAAGTTGCAGCAGCTTTCCCATGAATTAGACTTACTATGAGTGCAGGAGCAAATAGCTTATCTTCCAGTCTCATTGCTAGAATGGATATGCCATAAGCATTCCAGAAATACACTCTTTAAAGATATATAAAGAAGGCTGTGTAAAAATCCATATCTGTTCAGTTACAGTGTGATGCAAGAGCTATGCTTTCAATTCCAGCAAGCTGAGAGCTGCTGGAGAAATGGTTGAGCATGGGGCAGGGTGGCAAGGAGCTGTTGCTATCACATTCTCTGGTTTTCCTGCACTCCAGCATCTCCTTTTCCTGACAAAGGTAGCAGATGTTGCTGCTGCACACAGATGTGGCAAAGTCCTCCAGGTAGGGAAGAGCTGTCACTCTGTCTGAGGAGCAGCTGCTCTTAAATGGTTGTTTTCCTCTGTGATTTCCCCCAGCTCTGAGTCTCACTGACATCTCCTCATATGGTGCCTGCCTCTTCCAGCTCCCAGAGTACTTCATGTCAGGGAGGCATTCCTCCTTTCTTCTCTTTTTGAAGAGGTAATAGCTGAAGGCCTTACTCTTATTTTTGGAAGCCTCCACACAGTGTATCCAGCTTAGTTTTTCTATAGTGTGCTGGGTGACCCATGAAACCAGGTATCCTCCTCTCTTCACCTGAACAGCCCCTCCAAACACAAATTGAGATCTCCAGATTTCTTGTATCTGATGCATTTTGATTATTTCAGGCTGTGGATTTTCATGTTATTTAGGGAAAATTCCTTTTAATCTTGTATTTTGCACTTTACTTGCCCAAATCAATATTTGTTTTCCCTGTTACCTGCCTCCGATTTAGATACCAGCAGAGTTAAAAGGTACCGGTTTGACTTTTTGACTTCTGCAATTTGGTTGTGTAAACTTCCATCCTCTTTCTGCTTTCCTACGTCTGCTTTTACACTGGATTTATATGTGCCTTTCATGCCTCAGCCATGACTGAGAAACTTCACCATAGTGTTGGTGTGAATTAAGCTTTCCTGTATTTTTTCTTCTTTGCTCTTAGGAAATCCTTTTTCTTAGCACAACTGGTGGTCGTTGCTAACTGGTTTCATTCAGGAAGGAAAGGCACACCTCTATTTGTGTCTTTGTTAATCAGGCACCTTCGATATAATTTTCTTTTGACTGAGCACTATTTTGAGATACCACCTCCTATACCATGATCTAGAAGCTGCCTGGCAGGAGTTGTGCTTTCAGGTGGCAACCCCCACTTTTGTGGGGCCTGGACCTTTGCTATGTTCACTTTCAAGTACCTGAGCTCACTCATTTTATCAGTGTTTTTACAGGTAGTGGTCCTTGTTCCAGTATCCTTCACACATCTGTCTGCTGACCATAAGGTTATCTTTTCAGGTGGAAGATTTTTTTTTTTTTTTCTGGAGAAAAACTCCTTATTTTTTAAATGAGAGGTTTTGGGGAAGGATAGTTGTTTCACATTCTCTAAAATGTCATCATAATCTTTTATTGTTGCAGATTCACAAAATACTTTAATGTGCATAATCATCTTTCAGTAATCAAGGAGAAAATGAGTCATTATTTGGGTTAATGTATTTTAAACACTAAAAAAACAAGTTTGCCTTTTTGCATCCTGTAGCTCTGTTGGACTCCTGTGCAAGTTTGTGAGCCTGAAGAGATCAACCTTCTTCTTTCACTGTCAACTATTTGTGTTCAGGCACTAGTTTATTTTTTTAAGCAAAGGACAAAAGTGAGCTAAAATGTTGAGCAGACTGCTTTTTTTCACTGACCAGAGTGTATCAGCTTTGGCCATAAATCATCAGGAAGGCATTTTAGTTCAACTTTGTCTCAGTTTTTCTCAACAGAACACAATAATGGAAATTTTAGTTTTGTCAGTACTCTTGGTTTGACCACATTCCTGCTGCTTTGTTGATGGTCACCAGTGATCTTTGGATGTCCTCAGACTCAGTGTTGGATGACCCTTTGCTGAGACCTGGCTCCTTAGGCTGCTCTTAACCTGTTGGTTTGAGGTATTTCCAAAGCTGTGTGTGATCTCTGTGAGCTGCATGTACCATGAAAAGATGCTGTGTGTCTGTTCTCAAGGACAAAAACCATTTCTGAAAATGGTCTATGTGCATTTGGCCAAATGAGAAAATAGCACTGCAGTGGTGGTCTCAAATCAGGCTAACGAGAGAGGAAGTAAAATTTAAACATACAGATTTCAAAGGAGCAAACCCACCCCACGCTTGCAGTCTGGGTCACTTAACATCTTTCCACTTAACCTGCAGACCTGTGTGGCCGTATTTATTTAATCTGCCGACATCCAGGGACGGATGTATTGACAGGGACTCTGTGATCTTAAGCTTTGCAATCAGTCCTGTCTCCTGCCCTGAAGAGATGCTGGAGGAGTATCCCCTCTCCCGGTGGCTGCTTGGGTTGTGGGGCTTTGTGGTGTGTCTCAGGCCGAGCAGAAGCTGCCATGTTTTGCCATATCTGTGCCATCCCCTGCCTCTTGCCACATTGTCTGATAGTGTAGGTCTGATTTTTCCTCCCCTGACCTCAGTGAAGTCGGTTTAATGCTAGTGGAAGGCTCAGTCAGAGCTTCAGCAGCCCCTCGTTTATCATCCATAATACTTAGGATAATATGACAGCAAGGACAAGGATGAGAGCACTGGAAGAGCCACTGAATCCAAGTGTGCAGCTGAGCTGGGTCAGGATGTTACCCCGACTGTGCACAGCAGTATGTAGGACACACACCCTGGCTGTCAATAACCAAACTGGTTTTGTGTCCTGACTTTAATGATACGTCTCTCGGAGGGGTGGTTACTCCAAATGCTCCCTGTTGGCCTGCATTCCTAGTGAAGGCAATGTCTGGAATCACCCCCTACCCTTTCAAGCTACTGATGGTCCTTTTACTGATGATTGCATCATTAAGCTAGAGTGAAATAATTTTGCAGGTCCTGTGCATCGCCACTAACATGTCTTCACTATTATCAGGCAAGGTGTATTTTTAGTTGTGATAAGCTTTCTAAAGGCAAACAAAGCAAGCAGCAAATTCTTCCTTTCAGCTGTAACAGTATTTTTATTTGTGTGACTTTGTGTATGTCAGGAAAAATAGTTTCCTTTTCTTCTACTTACGCCACTTAGTGCAGAAAAGATGGGAATACATAGGATAGTTTAATGCAGATGTCAAAAACTACTATAGAGGAGTAAAGTAGTCACAAAAGAACAATATACGAGATCTTAGGAAAAGAAGGAGAGCGCAAGCAGCAGTATGTATGAAAGGAAACCTGCACAGGATAAATTCCTCAGTATAAATCCTTTGTAAGTTACTATTCTTGCAGTTTGTGGCTTTGTTTAGTATCAGATTGCCTTCATCTTGTGGGCTCCTGCAACTGGAGTTTATCAGGATTGAGTGACATGAAAGTGTTTGCATATTCATAAATTAGTCTTTTTAAGACTTCCCAGTGGGACTTTTAACTATGCTTAGTCTGCTTATCCATTCAAATCCACCGCTACAGTGTTTTAAAACTTGAAATCATAACTGCATCTGAATTTCACCATGAAATAAAATATTGTAAGTGAGGACACATGTTAGCAATCAACACAAGGTCTTTCAAATGAACCCTTGTACTGCAGGACGGGAGGCTGTTTCCAGGGAAGTATTGACAGACCCTTGATCAGTTGAAGCCTGGGGCACTGAAATCCATCAGTAGGCACAGAGGTTAACGCAGAACAGGTTTTGGAGGTGCTCAGTG
This sequence comes from Corvus kubaryi, assembly GCF_017639235.1. Lineage (NCBI taxonomy): Eukaryota > Metazoa > Chordata > Aves > Passeriformes > Corvidae > Corvus > Corvus kubaryi. The sequence goes on along the minus strand of NW_024582059.1, from coordinate 15,097,224 downwards.
CTTCTCAGCAATGGACCAGATTGTTTCTGTATCTCAGCCGTAGCTGGCTGATCTTCATCAGGCTAGCTGTAAATCATGTCATGGGGAAGGTGCAGAGGTAACAGCAAGAAGAAGAATCTGCTTAAATTGTGTGTGTGGAGCAATCACAGCTTTTTCGCAATCTCTGTGTGCCCCCGAGTGCTGACATTTTGACTGGCAGTAAATTTTTCATGTAGAAACAGGAGTTGTGTTGAATTGTTTGTCTTATCTCAGTCCTTGTTCATTTTCATGCAAGCTTTGGCCAGTCAGTGGGATTGCTGATTGAATTTGTTCAATTAACAGAGACTTTCATGTTACAGAAATGAAAATTCTTATTTTTAAAATTTATTGCTGGATAGCTAAAATGGCCAATTGTGGATGAACTTTTAAGAAGATAAGAAACAATTAAAGCTGAGTGTCATGGCTGTAATTTTCCAGCAGACTGGAGATCTTGTGGGTCACACTTATTAGATGTCCAACTTGCCTTTTTTTTTTTTTTTAAATATAAGATTTTATTTTAAAGGGCAAGTGTGCAGCATTTAAAAAAATATTCTGATGGCAAATTGTTGTGTGCACTGAAAGTAGTTGTTTCTGAAACAAGCAAGTAGATGACTAAATATGCTGGTTATAGTAAAGAGAAGTAGAAAAATCCAAATATTTGGTGCATTACAGTACAAGGGGGAATCCTGGGGAAAGTGCTACACCATAACACAAAGCACTGCAGAATGGAGGAGCTGAAAATAAAGGCACAGGAATATTTTTGGAAAAAGCTTATGTAGTTGGCTGAGGTTAGAAAAGTACAAACACATCCTCTGTTACTTGTGAGGGCAGAGGGCAACTTGTAAAAGTAGCAGGTAAATTTCTCATTTAATATTTTAATGAATTCTGTGATTTGTAAAGCCCTAGGCCATGTGTGTGTGTATATATATATATATATATTAAATTGAAATTATTTCTTCTTCTAAATTGCTGTGAAATTCCTTAATTCATTTGGCATGCACTGGCCACTACAACAGTAGAATAATAAGAGACCACTGATCCTGGTGTGTGCACATTGTATTCTGCTGTATGGCAGCCTGCATTTCTTAGCTGTACTCTTATCTTCTCCTTTAAAGCAATACAGTTTAACTTTGCAGGCCCTGTCATCCAGCAGTAATTTTCTGTAACTGCAGGATACCAATCCCCTGTTTGCAGCTCAGATGCATTTTAGCACTTCACCCTGTTCGAACACATCATTGTTTGAGGGCTTATGTAGATGAGGGATCTGTAAGCTGAGTCGCTTAAAACTGAACTCACTGTCTTGTTTCAAACACTCAGCACTATTTTTTACCGTAGTTACTTTATTTTGGTCCTTGTCTTATATGTGCATTTTGACAGATTGAAAAATAGGCAAAAGGAAAAAAACACCCAAACCCATCTTCTGACATCTCCGTTTTTAATTCCTGTGGTAGTTCTTTTATTATAGCTAGGTTTGCATGGGATCATTTAATGTAGTTAGACCACTGTTACATTTCTTTACCCATTCACGACCAAATTAGGTTTGATTTTATGTTTAACTTAGTAAGACTAAGAGGAATAAGGCTGTAGAAAACACAAAAAGGACTCCAGAACAGTTAAAGTTGGGGGGGAAAAAGAAGTGCAAATAGGAGGACTTTATTAATGTAAAGAAATTAATAAGAAAACATAAAATGAGAGAGTAAAGAGAAACAGTAGGATCTTATGCAGAGCACTGAAATACTCCATGTGCATAAGCTCCTGCTTTTTGCGTGTGGATGTGAGAAGTCAACTCAATACGGCTGCTGACTTGTGAGGGATTGGAATTTAACCTGCTCTAGCTGGGAGTTTCTCTTGGTTTATTGTTTTCTGTATTAGGCTTGAGTATAGACTGGTGGAGAAGTTTGGAAATCTGTCCTTCCTTGCTACACCACAATTGGTTACAACACAGTGGGATTCAATGACTTTGTGAGCAGTTTCGTGGTTGCTAAATTCACTTTTCCTGTGATTTGATGTGATTTTTAGATTAACCATTTCCAAATTTCTCTTCCTTTTTAAAAGACACATTCTATTACTGTTCTTTGAGCCCTGTGGAAATTGTAAAATAGGTTCCATAAATAATAGATGAGTAAAAAAAAACCCCTCTTCGTTAAAAAAAAGTCAAGAATTCCTGATCTCTTCAAGATTAAGCTCTCTACCCTTGCATGCTTAAAAAACCACCATAAGAGATACCGAAACTTTCCAGTGCAAACAGATCAAGTCCCACACTTATTCCTGATTCCCAGTTTCTCCTCCTGCAAATAAAACATATTTTGCCCATGTTGAAGCCCCCTGCTTCCAAGCTGGCTTGTCAAGTTGTGTGTTTGCACAGACATTCTATCTGCAGCAAATTGTCCCATCTAGAAGGTGCCTGTGGAGATTTGGGAGCACCTGTGCAACGCTCCACATGTCTGGTTTTGTCCCACTCCCTCCCTCTCTTCCCATTGTCAGTGATTCTGAATCCCAGCATCCTCCTGTGTGCTGAGCAATGCAACTAGGAACGGGGAGGGGGAGTTGGAGAAGCAAGGGAGAAAACTACTTTTGGGGCAGGTTTCCCTAAGTGAAAGCTGTTTTCCTGGGAGCTGGTACTTGGCAGAGAGGCCTATGCACCTGTGTGTCCTGAAATGGGCCCTGACCTTCTTTTCTTTGTCACAGAGCTGGCTCAAGCCCTGGTTCCTCTTTGAATGCCCTACGGAACGGGTGATCCTGTAATACACACGGCAGTGAGCATAACTGGGAAAGGAATCCCTTCTCAAGTGCCTTTTTCTTTCTTTCACTATTTTTAGGATATGTTATATTTCCTTACCTCCTATAGATTTTTTTTTTTTCCTTCAAGGTGTGAAGGGCTAGAAGTGTGCAGCAGTGCTTGGCAGCATGGGGTCTTCAGGGAGCATAGCATCACTAGCTGTTCCCTGTTTAGAAAGGTGGTGGTGGTGTGGGGTCAGAGCTGGCATGGATGGAGGTGGAAAACATTGTACTGCTGGGGGATGAGGCACCTGCAGCAGGAAGGGCTGTCATTACCTGGCACAGAGAATTTAGATTAAGGAAAGAATGGATCAAAGGAAGAGCTGTTTGAGCAAGTTGTCTTTTGTTTTTTTAATGTGAAATCACATTGACTGAAATAAATTTGAGGTGGAGAAACCAAATGGTAATTTTAATGATGCAGCAAAGTGTAATGATGAAATACAGTTCCTCGGGCTCCATTTCATCATAGCGTGTACTTTTAAAGCCATGGGCTTCAGGGGGCAGAGATTGTAGCATCTATCTGTTCAGGCCTTTATTTGACATGGTTGGGTAGGCTATTGAATTTCCTACTCCGCACCTTTAGCTTAGCTGTGTACTATATGTTCTCCACAATACCTCAAGCTGAAAATTGATCTCTGGTCAATACTGTGTGATGATTCGAACCACTCCCGTAATCAGCACTGCTCGTTGAATGAAATTCGTCATGGGAGGCTTGATTATTGTCTCCACCAGGACTAACCCTACTGAAAGGGCTATCAGACTGTCTGAATTTGGACACTTTGGACAACTGCCATGAGAAATTACCTATGCTTCCAGAAAGGGCTAAATTGAGCAGAGATGAAGTGCTGGTGTTTATTGATTTCCTTTTTTTAAAAAAAACAAAACAAAAACAAAAAACTTTTTTTTTTCCTTCATTACTCCTGACTAGGTAGAGCAGAGGCAGCTTTAGCTGCATGGTCTGGGTGTTGAGATAGCACTGCTGCCGTGATGATGGCTCTTTTTTGACCCCATGTCAAATTGTCTACAGCACACACTGGAAGATTTCAGGGATTCTTTTTAAGGAAAGACCTTTTGTCAAAAATGCCACGTCATGTAAAGCAGCCTCATGGTCCTCTTGGCTGTATGCTATGGACAAAGTAGAACAAAAAGGTGTCACAGTTGAGGCTGAGCACTTACCAGTTTGTGTATCAGCCTCAGTACAGAAGTTCTTGATCTACTGGAACAGGAAAGAGGAACTGCAGCCTTCAAGTAAGTGCCTGGTTAAAGAGGGATTCACCATGCAAAGTGATTTCCATTAGGTCATTTCTTGGTATACCCTCGTCTTGCATTATGAAGTTTTCTGGTGCTGTATAAGTAAAAGGGACATACTATACTAGCACAACGAAGAGCTTAGTAGCAGCTAATGATATTTAAACACTTGATACTTGCTTACATAATGCCTTTTATTTCTCCTATGCTGTGTTCAGGAGTACAGAAGGTGGGTCAGATTTTTTTTTCTCCCCTTACTAGTGTTGAAAATTTCAGTAGTGCTAGTGCAGCCTCTATTGGGAGACCCTGTTTCATTCTGCAGGAGCACACGCCACTGATCTTTATTAAAAATGTATTTCAAATAGCAGTAACAAATGAAGTGCAAATACCATGACTGCATTTACTTCACAGAATGTTTTTAAAGTTAGTGTGGATTAGGGCATGCCAAGCTTTAGTAAGGGGAAACCAAAGGGTGAAAGTACACCACTGCGCACTGTTGCCTGCCTACCCAAAGAGCTTTATGCAGTAACAGTGCATGGTCCAGGCTTGCTAATAGCACAGTTTGTCTTCCCAGTGACAGCTCCTCTGCCCCTGACTCGAGGACCTAGAATGAAATCTTAATCTCACTGCAGAGCTCTCATTGACATGTATGGACTTTGGTTCAGCTCCGTTTGATGGAGCGCAGTGGAAGATTTGAAAGCATTCAGGCCAGAGTCTCTTCACCAAGAGTGTTGTGCCTGTTTGTCACCAGATAACCCTGCATCTTTTAATAGAGTTAAAGGTTCGTGGGCAGGCTCTGCCCTTGTTTAATGCCATGGCATTGTTCCCATTGGCTTCAAAAGGAGGAGGCACTTAGACTGGGACTCTCAAAGGCCCTTAGGACCCTAAGTCCCATTCATTTCCTGATTTCAGTGGGACTTAGAGTTCTAAATCCCTTTGTGACTCTAAGCCATAATGCTCTACTGCCTAGGCACAAGTATTAACAAGAGTTCTCTTTTTATCCTCTTAGCATGGTAAGCCTGGAAAGTGGAGCTCTGTGTTATCTTCCCTGTGCTCCTGAAATAGGCTGAGAATATGTGTAGCTGTTTAAATATGGAAGTTGTCTTCTTACTTGAGTCTGGATTACCATCTCCTCCAGAACTATAAAAACAAACAAGTCTGGATGACCAAGCTCCTTTCTGAGCTGCATGATGGGTGTTGGGGTGGAGAATGGGTAACCTCAGTGAAGGGGGAGGAGTACATAATCTCTTTAACCCCTTTCTGTCCTTCTCCCAGCCAGCTTGGTTCCTTGGAGTGTGCATGAGAATCATCTATGTGACAGACCCTTTCCATACTGGTAACCGTGCTTTGGAAGAACCCTGTGCCAGAGTATCCACAAGCACTTGATCCACAAAACCTGTGGGGAAGCTAGGTACTCACTAGTGGGGCCATAAAAAGCAAACCTTCAGTTAGAAACCTTCGTAAGGGCCTCTTACTGCCATTCCTTCAATGTCAAATGACTTTTTTTCATCTGCTTCCTCATTTCCAAATCTATTGATAATGGGCCCAGTGCTCAGCTGATGCAAATTAGCTTAGTGCCACTGAAATCAGGTCACTGGCTGTGTTGATTAAAGTTGTCTGAGGAGCTGATATAGGCTCTCTGGTTCTTCTGGTGTTAAACAGTTTTCCCTCTGTTGCCATCTTCTTCCATTCAAGAGCAGTGTGAGTCTAGAAATGATTTTGAGTAAAAGAAAAAGCTGTATGATGTGTTATGTCAAAAGTAAATAATGTATAGGCTTACAGAGGATCTAATGATTAGTTGTTGGCATATATTCGTGATAGATTAGGAATCCTTATCCCATTAATGGGTCAACTCTTAGCCTCTGTGATAAATAGCTTGGATTGGCAGAGAAGGAAGATGATGAGGTATATATTCTCTTTGCTATGATGATCCTAAAAAACAAGGAAAAATCCTTTCACCAAAGTGTATAAAACACCCAGTTGATCTACAGTTAGTGCACAAAACTGCTACAGAGGTGCCACTCAAATCCTGCAGTTCACAGTAAAGTGTGTTTGCAGCAGGTAAGGCTTTAACTTAACTGGTTTTGGGTGGATTTTTAAATCCCTGAAATATGAGGACTCACTATCTTCCACTCTTCCAGAGAGGAATGGGATATTAATAGTTGTGCAAGTTAATGGGAATAGAGAACATAGCATGCTCTTGCATTTAGGGGCCAGGGGTAACAATGCTGCTGGGCTCAATTCTGCTCCTCCCCTAGTGAGCTGCCATCCTGCTGGGCCCAGAATGAGCTTCTCCAGGGAGCACTGCAATGCTGAGTTTCTTTCTCCTTCTGTTGTGGATCACTGTGGTTTTAGTGGCTTGTGCCACAGTTTTCTCTGCAAATGGGGCCATTCTTGCTTTTAGGTAATTTTGCCAAGTGTGGCATGGAGTTTTTTAAGTGGAGAGGTCTTGGCTAGTGAGACTGTAAGAAGATTTTGCATCCCTCAAGGGACATGTATTCCTCCACACTTGGTATCTGTTTCACTATCTCTCGTATCGGTTGGGTCTGAAGATCCTGAAGGAGGCTCAGAGCACAGCTCTGAAACAGTCAGTTTTTCATGGGGCATTCAGAGCCATTTCCATGCTGAATTCCCAACTCATGGTAGCAGAGAGTGGCATTCCAGGAGGATGCACAAAGTACCTAAGCACAGCATTTAGCAGTGCTGGCCCAGACATGAGAGTGGGGAGGGCTGGCCTTGCAGTGGACTCCAGACTGCAATTCAGGTGACCTGTGCTCACACGCCATTGATTTTCCATCTGACCTTGCACAAGGTGCATAACCTCCTCCTGCCCTGGTTGGCCATCTGCACCGCAGGGACAGCGCCACTGCCTCTTTCATGGTCTTTGTCCTCAGACCTATTGAATATATATTGTTCAGGGCAGAAGGGGTTTTTACTTTACGTGTATGCAGTACTTAGCGGGCTGCAGCTTAGGACTCCACTGGGATTTTTGGGTACTATGGTAGTAGTAAAATAATGAATGATAGCTTGTGTGCTGCTTTCCTCCCACTTCATCACTATTGCCATCCTGACCCTTTCCTGCCTATAAAGTTCCCATACTGGCTTTGAAATGGTCTCCAGTGACTGTCAGTCTCTGCAACGATTGATGGGTAATGTGTGACTTATGCCACCAATGGGCATTTTGCATTTTTACTTCATTACTGGTTGCAAGTACCTTGATTTGGGAACACTCATTATTTGCTGAAGCTATGTTAAAAGTTTAATGGAGTAGCAGAAAACCTAACCTGGCATGCCCTTGAGAAGTTTTAGGTGTTATTCCACCATCAAGAGCCATTGTTGAAGCTTCCACAAACTTTTTTGCATCCTGGCTTGAACAGATATACTGGAACAAAATGTTAAAATGTTTGCTTGAAAGTCTGCAGTTAGACTTGCTGGGGAATGGTTCTAGAACATATTAGACAGAGTGGCTCTTAAATAATCTTTTTAAAAGCAAATTCATCTGGTTCTCAGAATTGCTTTCTCTGAAATTGCCAGTTGCTATGACCAACAGGGCTCCAGTGACTCTTGGGAATATATCATTGTAAAAGTGATTGGAGATTAATTAAACAGTTTCATCATCTGGTGGAATAGCTAAAATAGACATTTGCTTTGTGGGAAGTTGGCAATAAAAGGGGTGTACATGTTTCTGGTGGCCAGAGGTGCTGCTGTGCATTGTGGAGGCAGCGTGTTGCTCTTTTGACACTTTGGCAACTTCTTCAGCTCTTCCCTTCACGATTTTGATGGTGAGGCAAGAGCAGAGCATGGCTGGGTATTGCCTGGGGCATCGGGGACCTTTCACTCAGGATAGGAGGAGGGGTCATGGTCCCTTTCAAGAGAAAGCCAAAAATTGTATCCTTACCTTTTGTGGTTTCCTGAGTGGTAGCTGATCTGATAATGAGGGACTCAGAGCTATCTATTTAATCCCAGAGTCTAAAGGATGAAGCTTTTCTTTTCTGAATTTGCATAAAAGAAAAAAGAAAAAAAAAAGATGCCTTCTGCATGTCATGTTTCACTTTCATTGGCAGCTTCTGCTTCTCCAACTGTTGGTTGCTAAAACGTGTGTTTGTTGTGGGTGGAAAGCAGGGTAGTAAACACATGATCCTCTCCAAACATCAAGCAAATTTGGTGTCTCCCCCCAACTCCCTATTTTGAATCACAGATTTTTCTTTAACCCCTTGGAAATAATTTGAAAATGCATGTTGTATGCCTGTGAAGGATAAGTGTAACCATAAGATCCTGTGAGCGTAAGTTTAAAATCTTCATGTTTCATACTCTGAATGGTACTTTACCACATACCTTCCTTATGTTTATTTTTAAAGTAGATATTCCTATTCCACCTTCTCCTGGAATTAACAATGTCTTTGTCATTAACGATCAAGGTAATTCCAATAAGAAAAAAATCACATGAATTTTTATAATGGCTCCAGTTCATGCTTGCTTTCTTCTTCTTTTCACCCTGCCCCATGGAAACAATTATAAATGTATGAGAAAATGTATGGTTATGCAGGTCAAATTATCCTTCAACAATGATTTTAATGTTTTGAATCTTGCTCTAATACCCATGTGTCAGAATTTTGGAGGCTCAGATTTACTGATCCTAATGTCACTTCATTTTCTGGCTACAGGGAGCAACTGTAGCCTTCAAAGGACAGGAGCAGAGAAGGTTTTGTAAGCACAGGACACACCAGGATGCCGTGTGCGTGTTCAGTGTGCAGAGCCTGTGCTGTGACAGGCAAAGGCACTGGATGTAGCTCCACACCAAAAAGCAGCATTCTTGGTGCATCTGATACTCCTCACCTTGGCTGTCCTGTTACTCCTGGAGCATGAAGAACCCACGTGTGGCCACGCATTGTGTTCCATGCTGTGCCACCCTCAGCAATGCTGCTGCTCCCTCGCATTCCCGAGTGCCGGCTGAAGTGCTTCCTTGTGGCACCAGCTGCATCGAGGAGGCTTCGAAGGTGCTGATCATTTCATGGTGTCCCTCCTTGTGTAAGGACATGAGGATAGCCAGACACCTTCCAGATGTGTTAGAAATCCTGTGGGGAAAAAAGGTAGCAAACCCTTGGTGGAAAGTTGTCTGCTGTAGCAGATGAGCATCGTTGTGGTGATCTCAGTTCTCACTGTAACTTCTTTTTATTAAGATCTGAATACAAAAGCCAACTTAGATGGTTATAAGATGTTACTGTGCAGTTTATTTCTCCTAACCTACTAGAGTGTATCCTTGCCCAAGGCAATGCAACATGCTGTCAGATTGTCAGAGTGGAGTTGTACCAAACATGAAAAAGAAGGAAGAAAAACCCCTTCATTTTGTTCGGGCCTTAAATGCAGAAAGATGACAAAGAAATCCGGTGTAAACCTTTAGGCAGTCTATGCCTTTATTGCAGCTCTTGAAAATAATCCAGTAAACAAGCAAAAAAGCATAATTTGGAGTGAATGGTGAAATGCTGTGTTTCTCTTCAGTCAGCTCTCTGCAGTCTTCAAAGATAGGTTAAGTGTCTGGTGGAAGGAGGGTTTGTGTGTAGTCAAAGGGCCATGCTTTATCCTAAAAATGACCTGATTGCCTAATTATTATTTTTTTCCCCAACCAGCTGTGGTTGTAAATACCACCTAAATATGGACTGGAAGAGTTGGTGTCTTTTTTTACATTGCTCGCTTTGTGTTTCCCCTCTGTGCTTCAAAGATTGGCTGTTTGTGGCTTTGTGTTTTCCCCCTGCAAGCAAAGAAAAACCCCCAAATCAAATAATTTCATCAGGGGTATGAAGATCTCAGTGTCAAACTGCAGACTTGGCAGTAGAATATCTAAAATACTTTCTGATTTAATTTTGTATAATGGTACCTGTCAAGTCAACAATGCATCCTTTTAAGAAAGCATTATGTTTCCTAGTCCTAAGATCATTGCATGTCAGTTGTTCTGTATATATGTGCGTATATGTGTGTGTGTAGATATATATATTTTTTCACTAGGAAATTTAAGTAAATCAGATAAGTAATCATGTCTCCTCTCCTCTGAAACCATTCCCTCTCAGCAAGGTTAACCTACTCAGTAGCAGAGGGTAAATCCTTTCTGAAACACTTCCTGAAAGCTAAGTGCTCAAGAACTTGAAGAAAGACTGAAATCAGTGGGCTTTGGGCTCAACCCTGTCCCTTAGTAATTTCACACTGCTGTGTAACTTCATGTCCTGAACCCTGTCCCACTGGTGTAAGAAGGGACAATGGATATATAGTGAGTCCCTTCACAGTATTTTGTATTCCCTTGGCTGTTGGCCTCATATTTTATTACCTACAAAGTATTGAAATGCTGAATACACAGTTGTTAATGTAATTTTGACTCCTTTGTGCCGTTTGTTTCAGATGTATCGCTGTGCTCCAAAAGCAGTGATGAGTTTATTTTCTCCTGACTATTGCAAAAATCTGTCTGCCTATCTATGTGTGTATTTACTTGGGTGACTCTGCAGATGGAGGAGTCAAGGTTGGAGAACTCTGCCTACTGGCTTCAGGTTTGGGGTCAGACTTATCCGCATAGAGTGTGTGTGTTGTGCTCTGTTTATTTGAAGCATGAGCTCCCCTGACTTCATTGTGGTTTTTTGTGCACTAAACTTTTGCAGTGGAAATCCTTGGTTGTCACTTCAGGTTTCCTTTATCTTTCTGGAATTTCAACTCCCACTTCAGTTTCTCAGATTTAATCCTGTTGGATGGGGGATGCCCGAAAGATAAAAGGATGCTGCTGGTGCCTGGGAAGACATGAATATTTCAAAGACCTTCTGCCTCAAGACAATTCAGGTCTGCAAAGAAAACTCTTGGAAATGTGTGCATTGAGTAGAAAGGAGCAGTGCAGAGGGCCTTTCAGGAGGAAGGAGAAAAGTCATCTGGCGGCATAAGAAATAGCCAGTATCATTCTTATGGGAGCATCCAGTTTGGAAAAGCTGGAGTCATGAATCAATTCCTTTGCCAGGGGCTGCAGCAGAGAAATTGGTAGGTTTCCACTTAAGTGGTCCTGTGCAGGGCCAGGAGTTGGACTTTGATGATCCTTGTGGGTCCCTTCCTACTCAGGATATTCCATGATGCTGTGATTCTTTGAAGTGCTGCTGAGTGCCTGGTGCCTCCCAGCATTTGCCTGCTCTCATCTTGCTGGGTGCTGCCAGCTCTGCCTGCTGGGCTCTGAGTGCCTCCCAGGCCTGCCATATCTGCTGAATATGCTTTTTCCTTGCACAGCTGCGTTCATTTTCCTGCAGTAGAGTCCCTTGTGAGACTCCCTGCCTCAGGAATTAGTTTGTCAGCCTGCAGGATTCAAAAATAGCATCCAACCTTCTGCAGGGACTCCCTGGCTGGAGTAAACAGAGCAGCCCCGTGCTATGACTCCACACACTTCAGTGACAAGACATCTCCTCTGGGCACTTTGCTCTTATTTGCCTGTGAAAAAAAAGTAACTGGCACTTGGGGTTCTTGGTTTCTCCAAAGCCTTAAGTTGCCTTTGGCTGACTTCCATCCACAGCAGAGGAAGGAAGGGAAGCCTGGCTGAGCAGTGCCTGCTGACCTTGCCGTGGTGACTCTCTTGGGGAAGGAAGGCATTTTGGTTCCAATACAAACTGGCTCCACACAGCTTGCTGGGGCTCTGTTGCTGCGTCCCAGTTGAGTTGAGAAGTTACATGAGTCCAGTTTCTCCGCAGAGGAGTGCAATGCTGCTGCCTCTCTGTGCCAGTTTTTTCTCCCTGGGAAATAAAATGGCTAAAAGGTGTAAAAAGTTCATGTGGACTCTGGAAGCAAGCCTGTGATTTGGGGTCCTACTGCTTTCTCTCTTTTTGCCTTACTGGTATTTATGGAGATTTTTTCGTTTTGAAGGAATTGGAACGTCCGCTCAGTCCTCCCTCTTAAATATGTGTTCCCAGTGTTGTCTTGTTTCCAGGCTAAGGCATAATGTAGCTATCAAAGCCTCCCCCTTGGGCTCACCATGCAGTGTAGCATATTTTTGGCCTTAAGCAAGGGAAACAGATGATAAGCTGAAGCTAGTTATCCTTGTGTTGAAAGTGCCAGAGTGGGGCCAGCAATCCCTGCTGCTGCGGGTATGGACCTGCTACGGACACCTCACCTTCCATTATTCTGTGCCCTGTGCCAGCTGCTTCTTTTCAAGGCACTGCAACATCCTAGGAAGTTACTCTGCAGGGGAAATGATCAATACAGTCTTAGTCCTGCCTCCACATGTCCTTGTGAAGCAAAGTGTTAATTGTCCATTTCTTGCAGAGATTGAGAGATGGCATTTTTTTCCCCGCTCCTTGTGTGTACACAGTTTCTGGGTTTTCTTTAGTTTTGATAGCAGGAAAAGTGCTGATAGATACAGATCCCCATTCTAGACTTTGCTTTCATGTGAGTACCTCTGCTCTTGACTTCAGAAGGTCCTGAGCAACCTTGCTAGGTGAGAATGCATAGGTATAGTGCAGGTCAGGAGAGGAAACAGGAGAAAAAGGAGCATTGCTGTGTAATATCTGCAAATCAATTCTGTTTGCCCTTTTGAGGGTTTCGCCAAATTGCCTGCCTTCAGCTTCTGTTTGCAAGAAAATACGAAGATGAAACCACTGTGTTAGCCAGAGGGAACGTAGCTGAGGGAGGAGCACCAGGCACACCCAGCAGCCTTGTCTCTTGTACCTCATGATCACCTGTTGATATTTGGAGTTCCTGGAAAGCTGTCTGTGCTGCTACTCCTTGTCGAGGGTTGATACTTGCAGGAAGCATGTGAAATCCTACTGTGATAACCTTAATGAACACAAGGTATTACTCAGAAGATTTCCTGCCTGCTGTCAAAAATGCCAGACCTTTTGGTTGCCCTCAAAGACCTGGAAGCCTTGAAGCACTTTCAGACTTTCCTGCTGTTGAAGTACTCTGTGTAACAAATATCCTAAAGACAACTTCAGAGCAGTATGGCTCTGATTGCAGTACAAGACTATCAAATGGTTTCTCTAACCCTTTGATTAATTTTGCCCTTTTTCTGGAAACAGGGGCCTGTGCCTCACCTGCCCTCCATCCAGTCACTAGTTCAAGTCCCACGGGAAATACCCAGCAGCATTAGTGCTTTCAGAAAAGCAGGAGTGTCCTTTGGCTTGTCACAGTTGAAGGGAATACAGCTGTCTTTTCTACAGTAACAAGTGGTTGATTTTGTGATCTGACCTCCTATCTTAAGCCCCTGGATTGGGAACCCACTTGGACCTAGGTTTATATGCTACACATATAGGAAAGGCAAATCTTTGGCAGATGTCAGAAACTGTGCTTCCCATGTTGCAGTGATACTGAATTCTCTACCTTTTCTTTTAATGTAGCCTCTGTTTTACTCATTCCTGATGATGTGAGATGTACCAGCTCCTTTCTGGGCCATATCCCTTGCTGTATTCCTCTTGGTGTTGTCAGCAATGTACAAGACAGTTGCGATTATTTACTCTCCAAAGTGCTGTGATTAAGAGAAAGCTGACCTGTAAGCATCTTTGAGGATAAGTGTAAGTCCTCTGTTATTTGGGGAAAAAAAGAGGAGCTGCTAAAACGCTCCAGATCTTATCTGTAAAACATTTATTTGCCTTTTTTATTCCCCCCCCCCCTTTTCTTTGCTATTTAGAAGGATGGAATAGTGTTTTATGAGCTGTGTTAACTAAATCTTAGCTGAGATGTGACTCTAAGGTAAGAACTGCTATGAAACAGAGATGAACTGCAGCAGGATTTTATGGCATAATGTCCAGAGCTGCTGCTAATCTGAAACACTTGCAGCTTGCCAGTGCTCAGGTGGTGGGTGGCTGTTGGCTCGCCAGGGTGCAGGACTCAAGTCAGGCTGAAGGATGGAGATACTCAAGAATTAGAGGGCCGCAGACCTGCTGAGCAGGACCACAAATCATGCATTAACTTGCATTTGCACAGTGCTCTGAAGATGATAAATGCTGCCTAAATGTTCACTTCAGCTTCAGCATGAATTAAATCCAATAGAAACATGGTTTGGGTTTTATTTTCAAAACATTGCACTTGGACAAAGAGTTTTTGTAGTGGTTTTCTGGTTTTGTTCATTTAAATATTTATTAAAAGTATGGGAAAGAGATTTCATTAAGAAAGAAATCTTGCAGTATTCAACTGAGATGTCTTCATATGTAGTTCTGTGGGGTAACTGCAGCAGCAAATCCTGCAGATCCCTTTGCTTTTGTGGCTGCAGTAAAACGTGTATGATGACACTGAGAAGGGCAATCAGATTTAGATGTAGCTCTCCCCTGACCCTTCAAATTTTGCAACAGGAGTTACCACTAATTCCCCTCTTTTTGGAGCAGGACACAGACTGACCAGCAATGAGTGCACTCACTGTGGCTGGAACAGTGAGCTGTAATCCTCTGGCTGGTGTTACACAGAAATCCAGAGCAGCTGAGCCATCAGTCCCTTCCAGCCTGGAAACGGGAGAAGCTGGGCCAGGATTCAGGGGAATGCTGCCCAAACCTAGGCTTTAAAACACAGCCTTGCAAATTGCAGACATGCTAAAACCCCAGTGGCTCCTGTGGATGTTGAAAGCTGTCTTGGGAGTCTCGCCCACTTTATCCAGGTGACCGAAGGCTTTAGGACCGATTTGGGGAACCTCAGCCTGTGTTTCTGGGGGATTTATCTTCTAGCAGCCCTGACTTGTGTTTGCAGCCACAAGGATGATCAAGGCCTGACATGCAAGGACCTATAAGGTCTTAGCAAATGATAAAAATATATAAGGAAGTTTGTTGGGTTTTTTTTCCCCACTCCTAGTAAGCCTCGCTGGATAAGACAGTCCCTCTCAGTTTAGTATCTTTGTGCTCTTCATCCTCCTACTGTGCTGTGCAGAATCTCAGCCTTTAACATTTGTCACCTTGTTGGATTCGCTGTGTCTATTAGTACAGTGGATGAGTCATCCGGCGTATTTAAGCGCAAACCTTGGGAGAAGATAGCTCTAAAATTGCCTTTTCTACTGGAAGCTGATAAGCTCGTTACATATGCAAAAAAGGATATGTATATCAAGCAAAGCCAATATATGACTTGGTAGCGAAGACCAGTCGGAAATACAAAATATATGTAACGATGAATTTAAACACTGTACTAAATCACAGCTGTGCTGTTTTATTGGACATGCCTTCCTCAACTATGAAAGCTTCAGCTATCTTATAAATCTGTCTCTTAATAGTTAGCAGTTACAGTTCTTTATAGTTTATTTATCGGATACTGCTCAGCAAAAATGCACCTTCCTGTCAGCTTCCTTTATATACTGCATTTTGTTCAATGCTGCAAGCTGAAAGTTTTTGCTGTGCTCTCTCTGCTGGTGCTGCATGAGTGATTGAAGTACAGTCTAGAGGTTGTGAAGATTGGTGTTACAATGAACACCAATTACAAAGAACACCTTGTGCAGCCGGCACTGAGCAAGGGCTTGAGATGGGCTTCTGCAAGCAGCTTCTCACATTTATCCTCCGGGACCGCCCACTGCTTTGGGTTTGCTCTGTGGGCACTGAGACCTCCCAGAGCAGTTCAGAGTGGGCATAATAAGTGTACATCAGCCATCAGGTGTTGCTGGGATCCCAGTTTAGACCAGTTGCTATCATTTTTATCACCCTATTGTGATGCTTAGTGGAGTCACTTGTTCCAGATGTGGGAATAGGTGTGAATGTCTCTGATAAGTGTCCGAGGAGATCCCAGCCAGCTAATAAATTTCAATTTGAAGATGTTGAACATGACTTGTGATGCTGGTCAGGTATGTGTACAGGCTGCCTTTCAGGGTGGTTGTCACCTCAGCTGTCATGTCTCCCCCAGCCATCTGGTGTGAAGCAGCTATTGACACCTGGGAGCCGCCATGGGTTTGTCCATCCTTCTTTCCTTTTAGGTCTTTAGTGTCTCACCAGCACTTCCAGTCAATCAAGAGAGTGGTATTCAATCCTAAGTCTACCTAATGTTTTTTAATTTTTCTGTCCAGGGTTTTTACTGGTAAATCTAATAATGGATGAAAACATACTGCCTGTCAATATTCTGCTAAGTCACTAGCTCATTTTTTTAATCTTCATACTATTTAAACAATTATAGTCTCCCTTTGTCATTCACTTGATGTTTTTCCAACCAATATTCTTGCTCTGGTAAACTGTTTTGGATACTGTGTCTCTGTACTTCTCTGTGTCAGTGAAGAAGCACCAGCAGGAATGGGGTTTCTCTGTGAGGTTCAGCAGAGAGCAGATTCACAAGACACATTTCTCTGTGGCGTTCAGCTGCTGAGGCTTTTTGGCCAAATGACCTCTGTAATGGTTTATGCAAAAAGAAGGGAAATTAAAAGCACTTTTTTGTTCTAATTACTGGAGGTCTGCCTTCTTCATTTCAGGTCAAACCATTAGTAAGATCTCCTCTTCCACGTTAAGGAAATCCTGAGCAGTGCTCATCATATTAAGAGTTGATTATTCCTTTCATGTATCTAAACACAAGCCAACTGTGAATAAAACTGTCATATCCACTGAGACCTCCATGTGCAGAACTTCTTAAAGGATCACCTGAGAAAAGTGCACTTTTTCTTAATGCCTTTATTTATATTTTTTAAATTCAGAAAGGATTAATAATTTATGTGGCTTGTGGAAAACACATCAGCCAAAAATACGCCTAGAAGATAATCAAGTTTTAACTATTGACTTCAACTGAGTGCAGTTTTCTAGAACCAGAAAGTGTCTATAATGTGGGCTTGGAGGAGGTAAAAAAAAAAAAGTCACCCTGTTGGTTGGTGCTTTTGTTATCAAGTATCATCCCGCAAAAGTTTTCATTTACTCGAAACCAGTGTCTCTGCCAGTTCCTGCAATAGGTTTTTCTCACAGGCATCCCATTCAGTATGTCTCTGTAATTTAAATAAGTAATTTAGCTCCTTAAAAAAAGCATATGATTACCTGGAATACTTTCCTGCATTTTTAATTTGCTTTTACTCGTGTCAGACTACTGATGACATTGCAAAATGAAATGAATATTTTATTGCAGAGTTTATAGCAAATGCAGGTCTAATTGCTTAAGCCAGTCATGTTTATATATCTGATGCCATCAAACTTCTTTTGGAAAAATACAGCAAGACCCCAGTCTGGCAAGGGCCCTTAACCACATCCTTAATTTTTATCCACACTAGTTTTATGGGGGCTGCTGGGACTTCTCAGTTATTTGAAGCTGAGAAGGGGGCTGGCTTGTTTTCCTCGTGCAGGAGTAATGCTGAGGTTTACACCCTGAATTAGGGATGTAATGAGCTGGTGGGTCCTGGTATCTCAGAGCATATCTAGAGTTAAACACGTGCTTAAACGGTACAATTGGTTGTTTTGCTTAGTAAAATGCACCCATCAGCTGAATGAGAAGTGCTACTTTGAGCATCCATCTTGTCTAAGATTCAAGGAGAGGCCAAGTAAGCAGCAGTTTTGCTGTTTGGTCAGGTGTGGCAAATGCAAGTGGCAGCTTGGCAGCAGTAGGACTCTTCTGTCATGGATATTTAAGCAAGTTATTAAAAAAATTATTCTTGTCCTTTCTGTGAAAAATTGTGTTGAGTAGTTGAGAGATGTTTTGTTTATGCTGGCTAGCTGCAAACAAAACTTTATCGTTTACCTTTTTAAAAAAATTAGGATGGAGCCAAGCAAGGAAATTCAGAAAGTAAAAAAAAAAAAATAAATAAATTAGGCTGTTGAAAAGCAGTGAACTTCTCAAACACACAGAGAAAATGTGTTAGTGAGAGCTGGTTGTGTGCTACCTCTGGAAAACTAACCTCTACAACAATTAAAATACATTCATCTGTTCCAAAGGGAGACCCAGAATTGGTTTATTAGTTACCCCTTCTATATCACAGTGGATAACTTGAGGCATTTGTTCTGAGTTCCAGAAGTTTTCATGGAAACAGAGGAGGATTACCCAAACTGCTTGCCTGGAGCTGAGCAGGTAGAGGCACAGCACCTGGTTTAATTGAGAGCCCTGTGTGGTAAGGTGATGCTTCACCTGCATGGCATAGGGTGACATACATGAAAGCCAGGCTTGAGTGTCTAAACCTTCATTAAAACTGTTGCAGGGGGATGCAGGAGGATAACTCCTGAGGATTTTAATGGGATTGCAGGTGTGTGGCAGATATTGTTGGGGGCACACCATTAAAGGTGCGAGCACCCCACACCAGAAAAGTTTCCTGTACACCTAGAGCAGCTCTTGTTTCCCTTTGGCTTGGAATGTATCCGACACTCGATCCTGGAGCTGCCAGGAGCCAGGGTCTGTCTGCTTGTAATCTGTTCCACTTTCTGGTGCAAAGAAGAAAATACTTCTAATGTGAAATCCATTTTAAAACACACATAAAAAAGAAAAAGCCCCTACAGCTGTTTGAAAGCTGTTCGGAAGTATGGCATATTAGAAATAGTCCCAGCTGAAATGGATTAGCAGGCAGAGTTCAAGTGAGGAGGTCAAATTTGTAAACTGAATGCAATTTATCTTGTGGCACTGCAGTTTATCACATGGTTGCAGGAATAAAGAAATGCCACACACATGCACATATTCACACCTAATAATTTAAGAATAACTGGAAAAGGTCTTAAAGGACATTAAAAGGCTTCTGATGACATCATGCTATCTGAGGTAATAAAACAAAGATGGTTTAAGTCAGTTCCAAAGCAACTGTAGCCAGAGATGTCTTTATATGCCAGTCTTTATATATATTTCATGTCTCAAGAAAAAGGTGATTGAATCCTAATATTGCACATTTTGTGAGGAGACACTAGTTAAGATTTTTTTCTCTCATGGATTTCTTCATGCTACATTTCTTTTATTTATTTTACATTTACAGAGATTCTTTAATATCGGGATTAGCTGCATTTAGAGATCTTTAAAACCTGTGGGATGGTTTGCCCTGTAGAAAATCAAAGAAAACTTTTTCAAGGTGTGACTCTGTAGTTTCCTTGGAGCCCTTCCTTTTGGCAAAGTTTTATCTTCTGCTTTAGAAGGAGCAGGAGCCTTTTTTTCCTTCCTTTTTAAAATCTTTGTACTAGCTGGAGGATTTCTAACTGAGTTTGTGTAGCAGACTGTTGGACAGTTGATTTCATGAGGGTGTCTGCATAGAGAGCCTCTGCTTTTCTGGTGGCTTCAGATCCTGGTGGTGCAGAACTTCCAAGGCCCATGCTTTGTCAGTGTTGCCATGTTGGTGATCTTCACTATGTTGGGATTACATTTTTCCTGATGGGGTGCAAAGCTCACAGAATGAGCTTGTAGAAGATGCCCTTGAAAATCTGATCTTCTTGGGACTTTCAGATTGGACTGTGTTGTCTTGAGACAATGCAGCCTGTTAATAATCTTTAGTCTTGGTTATGAGTACCATCTAAGCTTGTGCATGTGTGTTCATCGTGCTCTGATGTGGGAAGGTGTTCTTCTGTCCTTCAAAAGATGTTTACAAGTGTCACCAAAACAGAAAAGGTGATAGGTCTCCTTTTGGAGGAGGACTGTGACTGCTAAGCCACTTGGAATTAAAAGGTCAGGATAATTCTGCATTTTAGTCACATTTGGTGCTAAGTTTAATGATTAGGACATTTTTTCAAAGACACTTTAGGTGGTGTAAACTCCAGGGAAAGATGTTAGTGTCACATTAATAATAATTATTTAGAAGTGTGACAAACTCATCTTGAGCAGCCTCTATTACACACAATTTTGGAATGAAATTTAAAGTAGAAGGTAATTTCTAGATGCAATTAAAAACTTGTCAGAGTGGAGAAGCAGCCACTTTCTGTCTCATTTTGATGGTAAGCACTGTAATGAAGTGGCTCAGCCTGGCATTTTCCTGCCTGCAGCTTGATCATGGGCAATCCTAGTGCAGTATTTGATGCAGCTGAATTTCTAATGCATTAAGCTCTAAATGTTCTCAGAGGCAAAATACCCCAAACTTGTTTTCTATGATAATTTTCTTTTAAGGATGTTTTTTTAAACAAGTCCCTGAAGCATCAGTACCCTTTATTCCAATTATAATCATTTCAAGATGTGATCCCCGCAGAAAACTATGGAGTTGGTATGTTTGCAGCTTTTCCTTATCCTCGTGTGCCAGTCGCTAGAGGGATAGTAACTGAAGCATGCAGCCCTCCTTCCAGCATGCCTTTCCTGGCTGCATATTTCTGAACTCCTCCTTTGCTCTTGCCTGCCTATCTTTTATATTGCTGAGGAATTTGGTGTCAACCACAGCCTTGGAGCTTCTTTGGTTTTAGACCAAACCCATCATATTTTGCTGTTTATGCATCCCCATTCACCACTTCCAGTTACTCCAATCTACTTCTACTCCAGACAGCCCCTGTAATTAGGCCATGGATGGACATTTTAATTGTGACCATCTAGCCCCAAGGATGATTTTCTTTGTTCCCTGGTCTGGTTTTGCCACCTGTATTTCTTAAAGCCTCATTTCATGTTAACAAACTTTGGTGGATGGCATTATGGGCCTAAAATATCCATTGTATGCTAGTGTCCATGCTTTTATCTTGACATTTCCCACAGGCAGGACATTTAATAGCCAATCTGTGAGTGTTTTGTCTTGATTTCTCGCAAGGCTGGCCTTTTCAAAGGAGCAGGTGGTGACTAAGCAGAGAGAGCTCATTTTAAATCGGAATTATTGAACTTGATGTCCCTCAAACCCTCAGCACCACTGACCATGCTGAGCTCATGTCTTTGTTCCCATATAGTCCATGACCCACATTGAGACCCCTGTAGGACCATCCCTCTCTGGTGTATTTCCATGGTTTAGGATGCCCTTGGGCTGCAAACTGTGGCAGATCTTCATGAGTGCCTTCCTAATTGTGGCTGACAGCAATACAAAAATCAATTTAGCATGGAAAAAAAGGAAGCCAGTATGTCCTAAGTTTGGATGCTGGTGTCTGGTGGGATTTTTGATTTGTGTGTGTTGTTTTGGTAAAGACTGGAAGAGTTCTAAGTTTGTGCAGTGCTAAGCATTTTATGGCATATTTAAATGTCTATAACAGAATTCGCTTTACCATCAGAAGGCATAAATGTCAGCCTGTTGACACATTATAAAGACACAAATGGAATGTAGCCTGGCAGACTGGTGCTGGTTTTGAGGTTTAATAGTACATCTGTATCATTTATCCCAGCAGGAAATAACACAGGATGTTGCCTTGTAATTTTTTACTACTGTATAATAAAATGTAACCACAATAAATGGTGTCTAAGCAAGTAATGCAGCAGATTCTGGATTTTGTCCAGTGTGCCTTTACCACTTAGGTTAGTTTTGCCCCCCTACAAGATGTGATTTTGACTGGATACAAACTGAATGTGGAGCTCTTGAATGTGTTACATACATATCTGTAGAGACCTTTCTGTGCAATCCATGTCTTAATTGGCTGGTGTTAGCAGTGTGCCAGTTCATTCCTCTTTAAATAACTCCCATCCGAAGTTGAACTGTCCTTGAAAGGGTCTGTTCTGCATTTCTGCACTTCAAGAATGTCTTTGCAGGTTGATTGCTTTCCCAAATGTCCTCTCTGTGATATGATGTTATGTGCAAGTAGGCTTTTGATAAAAACTCGAGTGGCAATATTTCATGGAAGTGTTACGGGATTCATGCAAATGGGGAGCAGGGACTTGGAGTGTTGTGTTAGCTTATGGTACATTCCCTGCTCAGTGCTAATGGGGCATCTCGCACACCTTTCAGCATCCTGGAAGGTGCTGTGTCCTGCCAGGTGCCAGTCCTTTCCTAGCTTCGGTGTCTGGGCTGCTGCACTGCTGCAGACTGGGAATTTTTTTTTTATTAAAACCATGAGAAGTCTGAGAAAGGAGTCAGCACTCAGCTAGGCACTTCTGCAGGGGCCTGATAATGCAGAAGGGCTCTCTGGTTGCTTTGTAACATCTGTCCCGCAATGTTCCAAGTGAAGAAAAATATGAAAACATTATTCTGTGCATATGAGAGTGCTGCACATTTGTAAAAAGACAATTAACATAGAAATGAGGGAAGCTTTTGATTCATCAAGTAGATTCAACAGACTGTGTCATTTCCTTGATTTTCATTTTAATTAGGATTAATCAGTTTTATCTCCTAAGGTCTTTGTAGAGAATTTACACGAAACAGAAGACTTTGGTCAGCAGTGTGCCAGTGTAATAGCCCCTACTTGAAGAAATCCAGCTGTGGCACGTATAACCAGGATTAGATTTGGCAGGGCTCCAGGCTCCCCTCTCCTCTCTCATTAAATGCCTTGCTGTGGCAGGGAGCTCTCTGGATCTTCCAATACCAGATCCTGGGTTTCACATAGCTGCCTGGTTGCTTGCTTCAAAAAACCTCTTGGAACCAGTATATTGCTTGGAAAAAAAATATCTCTGGGATGCCAGCTTGAAATAATGGCTGCTCTCTGCTTCAAAGACAGGCTCAAAAACTCTCACTTAACCCCAGCACCCGTTGGTCCCAACACCTGGGGGCTAGAGCCAGCTGAGACAAAATGAAGCTGACCTTTTTCTCCTCAAACTCAATATGTTTAACAGAAGCATTCAGGTTTGGATGGAGTTTCAGATACATTAGAAGTGGAGAGTGAGGGAAAGGAGCCAGGTAGTTCTATAGAAGGAGAGCAGCAAGCCATTGGCCTCGTAGGGGAAGCAGCAAGGTTTGAGTGTGTGTTCTGCATCCTGCACAGCAGAAGCAGGACTCCAACATGCCCTAGGTGAGTGTTGCTGTCTCAGTGTTGGGCTGTGTTCTCTTTCTTCTTCTCCTTTCTTAGCTTTTTGCATATTTTTAGAAGGCTCTTATCCCATGAAGAAAAAAAAAAGGATATTCAAAAAATGGTTATAAAACCAAATGAAATCTTTTCTGGTTTAGTTATTAGATGTATTTCTGAGTGGACAAGTTTCATCATGGAAATTAGAATAATTTGCAAACACAATAAGCATCTGATTATGATTGTTTTTCAGTACCTGAAATAGATGTCTTGCTGTGAAAACTTCCATATTATGTGCAAGTGAAAATTTAGCTTCCATTTTTTTTCTTTAGCGGAGAAGACATAATTGTTCCAAAATACATTAAATGTAAATGTTTTCCTGTTAATTGTAGGAGAACAATATTTCAACCATGTGGGTCCTACAACAGTAAATATCAAGTCTAGGCTTTAAGCACCTTGTACACTCAACAGATTTGAAAGCCATTAAGCATATGAACAAGGAGAAAATGGAGAGAGAAGGCAAAAAACGCTGAAGGGAAAATCCTGCTGAAAGCTCACAAAGCATTTTCAAGCTTACAGAAATGACCTGCTCCGTTCCTGTTACACAGAAGTGTTAAAATGAGAGCAGACGACCCTTTCCCCCCAAATCATTCATCTGTTATGTCTGCAATGTATTTAGACTGAATCCTTTCCCAGATGCTGCGGATCTGTTGGTTCCAGGGGAAATTAATGGGATTTTACCATTTGCTTTGAGGAAAAGAGGACTGGACTTTCTCCTGCTGTCTTTGGCAGGAAGGAGCAAGGAGCTTTCCTGTCTGCTCTCTTTAAATATTGCGTCTTTTCAAGCTTTTTTTTTTGCCAGATAGCCTAATTTGTGTTAGTGCAATATACCATGTTGGAAAATTACAGAGGTTAATGTGCAGCACTATGATACACAACCATAATGGTAGACTCTAATGTTTTTTAAATGGTAAACCAAAGGCATTTGTAATACAAGTTGTAGTGAATTGCCTGCACTTCTTGCCAGAGATTAGTTTAGCATTGCTTTTAATATTTTATGCACTGAAGTTGTTTGCAAAGACTTAAAGCTTCACTTGCTTTGCACACTTGTGCTTTGTTCTGTCCCTGTACAGAGCACAACAGAACCACTCTCTTCCGGATGTATGTCAAGAAGTTATATCAAATTACAGTTACACTGCATTGGAAAGATTTTTCTAGTAATCAGTGAAGACTACTTTAGATTTATGGTGTCATAACTGAGCCAGGTAGTTAGAAATCTAACCTTTTGTAATATCACAGGTTGCATATTAATGTTTTAAATATCTAAACCACACATGAATGACGTAGGACATTTTTACTTTAAATGTTACTGTAGAGATTTGACGGTACATAATCCCATTAAAACAGGAGAGTGCAAGAGGAAATGATCCATTTGCAATTATAATTATGCATATTGAGATTGACCATTCTTTAAAAAATTGGAAGGGCAAGGTTGAGAAGGGTGCTTGAGCAATCACTCTTTGTTGAGAGCATTGATGGAAGAATAAAAAATTTGAGGGGGATTGATTTGTCAGTAATCTGCATGAAAAAGTATGGGAAGCATTTCTTCGGAACGTGAAGGGGAGGTAACCCTTTCACTGTCATGGTTAGCTTTGCTTGGAGAGCCACCACAAAAAGACATGATCAAAACCAGAACAGCAGGTAACACTGAACTACTTCATCTGCTCTTGACACTTGATAAATAAAGAGTATTAGTTGATCAGCTTAGTTTTGGAGAGTCAGCATGGCCTCATGAGTACTCCAGAGGAGGTGGGTTTTCTTTTAGCTCTGTCAAGGGCCTGCTTTTTGACCTTGAGCAGCAATTTTTTTGTCTCCATGCCTTTCTTTCTGCTATTCCTTGATTGCCTTGTCTTCTTGGAGGATGAACTCTTCAGGAGCGATTTCTTTGCATTGTGTTCTATGAACAATGAAGTCTGAGCCTCGCCAAAGCCTCTAGGGGCTTCTCTAAAAGAAATTATAATTGTTAGCTTTAATCACTTTCATCAGAAGAGCTTGGTAATGGAGGATGGCAGTGTGGAGGATTTGGAGAAATCCGTAGGGTGCCTGTTAATTAAGTCACTGTGGGTGCAAGTTGCTGATTTGGTTTCATTTGGCTGATGTGGAGATCCTGATGCCCGGGAGCAAGGCAGTGCTGCTCCATATGGGTTTTCATCCCCAAAAGCACGATGCTGGGTGCTCCCTCCTCTGCTTCTACAGAGCCAGAAGGGAGGTGCTTGGTACATTTTGGCAAACAAGGCTTTCTCAGAAGCCTCCTACTGGTTGCCTAAAAAACGTCACCTGCTTTTTTGTGGGTCCCTCCGCTGTGAGCATTTGCGACAGAAATTGGACTGCTTGGCTTTTTGCAGTGAAGACAGCTGCTTGAGGGCGAGCCACCCCATCTTGACGGGTTCTCCTCCCAGCCTTTGCTGTTGCCAAACAGAGTGTTTATCATCGCTGTCCTTATTAGCAGCTTCTGGTTTGGGATGGAGGTGCAGCAGCATGCCAGTTTGCAGATTAATTACCCGTCTTGTGGCAGCTAGTGATGCAGAGCAATGTGTCCTTGTCCTCTTTATGTGGATGCATTACTCACCATAGAAGAGGATTCAGAAATATTTAGCCACATGAACACCAGCAGCCGTGTTAGTAAAAGTGGGCTATGTTGAAGGATCTACATGATTCATTTAGCAGTAAACTTGGCAGGTAGAGTTCTAGGGTAATATGGGATGAAGCAAGGGACAGAGGTGATTTCCCCTCTCCTTAGCATCCTGAGTGAAGCCACTTTCCAAATTGTCCAGGCAGAGTATGACCAGGGGGGAACTGGGGAAGAAGCAGCAAATGCTTTCTGAGAAGCACTGTAGGTTTGAGGGTGAGCAGGTTAGTCAGGTGGCGTGGAGAGCAGTAAAAGAGGATCAAAACAAGGCTCCCTTGCATAAAGGGCAGGAGCTCCACTGCTCTGAGTATTAGTAGCAGTCAGAGGTAAAGGAATGCCTCTTTCTTTGGTGTGTTTATTCTCTCTTTTAGGGCTAATGCCAAATCCCTGTAGTTCCTGCAGCGTACCACTACCAGTGAGCGCCGACTCTCTAACAAGTATTTTGCAAGATCTTTGCTCTTGCAGGAATCCCTGTATAGTTCCCTTCCTATTTTAATCAGAACAAGAATTCCCCAATCTGCATTTTAAATCTGCATAGAAATAGCGTATGGCAGAGGCCAACTCAAGGTTACACATTTGGGAAGGGAAGGCAAGAAAAATTTACCAGTCAGTACACTCACATTATGATAAAATAAAGGTGAGCTGGGAGAAGAGCATGTGCTGAATCCTAAAACGACACAGAAGAGCCATAAACCACAGTATGTTGTGCTATCTCTAGTCCTTTATGCTCCAAGCAGAAGTAAAATGCGGGGTATCATAAATGAAACAAAGATCTTGTTTTAATTTTATTTTAAAAGCTGTTGCAAGGCAGTGGGGTAACAAACATTAACTTCTTCAAACTAGGCAAACTACAATTTCTCTGCTCTGTACTGCTCCCATCAAATAAGAATTTTCTACAAAAGCTTCTTGGAACCAGGTAAAGGTTTTGCTATAAAGCACAAGCAGAGTAGTCTAAACAAATGGCATTTTTCCTAGAAATAAAGTATATGGATGCCCTTATGAGGTGTTGCCTGGTCTGCTCTGTACTTGTAAAAGTGGTTTTTCCGACTGAAACTGTATATATTTGGTCAAAATCCAAGGCTGAAAATGGGTATAGTCCCTACATCTAGAGACTTTTTCATTTGTACAGTGAGGAATAATAACTGTCCTTACCCTGAGTTTGCCTGTAAATTTCTTAGATGATCCAAAGCCTGTTTATTGCTTACAGAGGCAATTTTGCTGACAGGCAAGCTGGAATAGGTCTCTTTTTCTTCCAGAGCATCCATACTTGCCTATTATAGAGAAATCACTCAAAAAGCAGCATGCATGCTGGACTCTCAAGCCTTGTTTTTAGTTTTAATTTACTTGTCTGACTTCCAAGGTTACTGAATGCAAGCAATTGCTTCTTCAGTACATAAATAAGATGAATTATACGTTAGGGACCAATGCCTAGCCCTCGTTCTTCTCATGCTCTCAGGGGAGGACCTGCTGAGGAGTGCTTAGAGGTTACAACTGAGGTACAACTTTCTTTTTTTGAAAATTAAAGTAAGACTGTTCTGGATTAGCTAAGATGTGAAACTGGAACCTCAGGACCATTTTTTTTTTTTGTCTGAAACTTTTTGAAGGTGTAGGGTGGTCCAGGGTGTGGAACCATGGCAGCAGAGTGAAAGCTGTGCAACAGCCCTAGTTGGGAAAGGCTTGGGGACCCACTGCTGCAACTGGAACAACTGGCCTCAGTTTAACACTGGATCCTATTTTAATCAGCCTTTAAAGTTTTTTTCATTTCAATACACTTCTTTCAAATGCCATGACTTGTGTTCTGCCCTGCAGGTTGCAGAAAATAAGCTGGGTTTGTAGTTAATGTTGGAAGCAAAATTCAGGCAGGAGGACTCATTGCTGTTTCCCTTGCATGGGTTTTTAATTATATTTTCTAACTGTTTCACTGGGATGGGATGAGGTCCTGGGGTCCTGTGCCATCCAGCTTGACTCTGACAAGACTGATACTGAAGTTTCATCTGTAGCAATCCCAACTGTGAGGAGCAATTTCTCATGTGTAATTAATCCTAATAAAACCAACACTTCCAGGAGGCTGACCTGGATCCATCCATTTCATTGTTTTGTCAATTAATGTTATATTTAGCATCTAACACTATAATTAGAAGATGTAAAGGGATAGAGAAATTCTAAGTTGTAGCTGCTGAGGAAAAGGAATTACTATCCTTGCAATCATAATTTATTTTAACTTCTTTTCGAGCTAGATGTTTTTTATTCTGGTGCAGCAACCTCTAAAAACCTCTGATAAATTGTCTGGTTTAACACTAGTTTATCCAGATGACATTGGTGTCTGTTGTGGTGAAGAGATACTCATGTACCTGCATTTGCGTTTGATATCTACTTGAATATCTTTTTTTTTTTTATTATTATTATTATTGGCAGTGATATTATCCACTGATTTTTCACCTGACCATTGTTAGATATGTGTTAGTACTGTCTTCCCATGCAGAAATGGGCTTCGTAGACATTAAAAATTCTTACAGGCTTTTCAAAATCAGATCTGTTGACCAAAACCAGTTGTTCATTGCTGTATCCTCTGGTAAATGTGTAGCAGAAAGTTCATGAGTGCCTAATAAGGCCTCAGAGGCAAATATAAATGGTTTTTAATTGTTTTCTTTTTCTCTTTGTTTCCAGAAATGTTGAATATAGCACTCTGCAGAAAATAGCGTGTGGATTTCTAGCACCTGAAGAACAAGAAAAGGTAATTACTGGACCATGCAGTCTAGGCTCATTTGTTTGCTGTGCTAAAATATTTAGACCTGATCACGTTGCATGAGCCTCCAACACCGTCTCTGCACATGGGTTTTGTGTATTTTCAGTTATGCAGGCACAGTTGTTTCTTGAGAATATTCCTTTATCTAAAGGGAACAGGGGAACAAAAGCAGCAGAGCATGAAAATGCTGAAGCAAATGGTAGGGAAGAGCATACTGTGAATATTTTCGGTACATGTAGAAATGAAGAGGGTAAAAGAGGGGAAAAAAATATCAAGGCTTATATGTGCCAGTGTAAAAAGGGCTGCAGACTTCGCTGTGTTTGCAAGATTGCCTGGTGCAGCCTTGCAGCCTGCTGGGCCAGTGTCGGAGGAGGCTCAGTGTTCATCAGTGTTACAGCAGCCTGCTCATGTTTCAGTGACCGAGTAACTCGTGGGGTGGTGCACCCTGCTCCAGAGGTTGTTGAGCTGCTCTGCTGCCTGCAAGCCTGCCTCTTGCAATCCTGCCTCTTGATCCTCCTGGGTCGTGACATTTTGTTGGGGCAACGCAGCTCGGCAGGGCTGTGGCTCAGTCGCTGGTGTTAAACAAAATGCTGTTCATCAAACTTTCATGAGACACTTTGCCAGGGGCTGCATCTTGAAGGAGTAGGCTCTAAAAAGCAGTGAGCAGAGCTGTGCTGCTCTGTACTGCTGCCATCTCATGTATTTTCTTCTATCTTCTTTCCAAGGCTGAGAGGTGAGCACCCCTACAGGGCCTCGAGTGGTTTTGCACTCTTTCCTCCCTGGAGGCAAGTGAAGTAAAAGCTGGACAAGGCAGGCATGGCCACGTTGAGGAGTGGTGGTCCTGCTTCAGCTGGTACATCCCTTCAGCTGTATGGTGATCCAGAAGAGGGACCAGGAGCTTATCTCTGCCTTGAAGTCCGTGTAAGGCATGATTATTACTGGGGTTAAGCTGAGGAATCTACGTGAGCTGAGCCTTTCAGTAAATTTTTCTAGTAATTAATAAAATGACTTAAAAGTAAGAAAAGATGTCGGTAGATACCAGTATGAAGAACTAAATGAATATATCGTGTGAAGGTCTGTAAATTTGAGTATAGCAAAGCAAGCCTAGTGAGACTTAAAAACACAGATGTGAAGAGAGAGAGACAGCAGATGCTGCTAGGGTCAGGAAACTTTCTGTATGAACACGTGACACGTTTTTACAAGACACTTCATTTCATTGCTTGGGTTTGAAAAATGCATGTGAGTGACATCTTGTGTTCACTACATCTGCAATGCCATACTGCTGATAATTAGCACGTGCATTTTAGATGCAAGATGACAAACACAGACAAATCATAGGGTGGCACAATTCTGCTTTCTCTGTGTATCAGCATTATCATTTTCTGAAAGTCCGTCTTTTCACCCTAAAAATGGCAGTGTCATCTCAAGAAGCATGTTGAAAAACACTTAAAGGGCCTAAATTTGCAACTTGTGTGGAACCTTGTATATTTTTCTTGTGGTGGTCTCTGCATGCATCAAGTTAGTGCAAAATCATGACAGGAGAGGAAAAAGAGCAGACAGAAAAAGCAGCTCTTGGAGCAAATAAATTCTTGATCAAAGTGCATTAAACTTTTGGAGAACCACATTCTCCTGTATTTGGGGTCACAGTGTTTTGAACTATCTTCCATGTCCTAACAAATGGGATTCATTTTCTTAGATATTTCCATTTGGATTAATGGTGTCATTTAAAACTCTTTAATGCTTTCTGTCACCATCACTGGCTCATTTCTCTGCTGCGGGACTGTCATGTTTGGGCACTTGACATGTATGGGAGATGTAGGATAAATTTACTGGGAGTCAGAAAATTCAGTGCTCTGAGTATAAGTCTGCTTATTTTTGTCAAAAAGAAAGGTTGAAAAATCGGATTTCTTTAAAATAATGAGTTTTCCAGGGGGAATAATGGAAAGGTGGTGCAGATTACAGTATGACACGATATGTTGGCAAAGAGGAAGACTGTGCCATGCTGTTGAGTTTCACTGGTATTTCACTTCTGTTTTATAAGCAGGTGAAATATTGGTTTAAGTTATCTGTGCAATTTAAAATTATCTCTACAAGTTCAGTCATTTATGTTTATTTATGCTTTTGGTACAGCTGTAAAGAGATTTTTAAAAAAAGCAGTGTTTCTTTTTGCAAGTAAGAGATTAAAAACATGCTTGCATTCATCATGGCTACGTGCTTTCTGAGGCCTTGAAACACAACTGCCCACACTTCTGCAATGTGGCTCAAACATGGGAATTACTCCCACTGGGTTTCTTAAAAGCTGTAAGTGTTGTTTTAAAGTTTCACATAAGCAATATTGTAAGTAGGTAAGGGTATATATGCAGCAAAAAAATGGCCACTCATGTTGTTATATTTGTTCTCCTGCTCTGTGAGGTCATGTAGTTACACACAGTTTTTTTTCATCCCGTGAACAGGATCCCACAGAGTCATTTAGCTCTGTGAGCTGTGTGAGCAGAGCAACCATGAGCTCTTTTATTCCTCCAGACTGCAGCCGTGTCCTTTTATTTGGTGCTGTGTGGCACTGGGTTGCAATGGCTGGGCTAGGGATGTATCAGATGTATTTCATGGCAGTGAAGACACAGTAGCTGCTCTGCACATGAGCCAGCCCCTAGGAGAGGCTTTGCCCCATCTTATGGAGGTAGTGACCTTGATGGGGATGTTCACCCCCGTGCAATGGGAGCTTTTTGCAGGTGGAGTGGATTTCATGCTGTGCTGCTGGGTCCAAAGCTGCAGAAATTGAGACACTGCTTTTATTTCCTGCATGGCCAGACCGAAGGAAGAAATCCCACGGCTCAAGGGCATGAGAAGTGCTCTCTTCTTTTGTTCTCGGTCTCTTTTTTTTTTTTTTTTACTGGCTGGCCATGACATTAAGATTTCTAATTAATTTAGAAACCACAGGCAGTTGAAGAGAGTGAGCAATGTAATAACTGGGCCATGGGGCAGAGTAAAAGCACATCAATTATTCAGGCAGTCGCTGCTGCTTTATTCCCTTCCCGAAGCTGGGCTGGCTGTCAGCGTGTGTCAGTGATGCTGCTAATGCCCTTCAGAATTTACATGCATAAATAGTGGCCTTTTAAAATCTGCATGAGGATAACTTTAGTATTTCCAGCAATAGCTTCCAGCAGCATGCTCTGTCTAGTATGTGCCGGGGACTCCAACCGCTGTTTTGGGTGTCTTGTTCAAAACTGGGATGTTGACAGGTGCATCCCCCAGAAGCCTCTGCTGTGGAGAAGTTGCTCCTCAAAGAGGTTGAGGGGCTCCTCAAAGAGGTTGATGGGCACCCCAAGCCATGCAAAGAAAGAAACAGTCCTGCTTTAAAATGCAGGTGGTGTCTGAGAGTGTTCTCTCTGGGTGAGTGAAGTCCAGCATCCCTTACAATGCATCATTCCCTCCTTCTGTTTCTGTTATCTCTCCAAAGCACATGCTGTGAAGATGCCTTGGATGCCAGTGCAGTTGCTCTACAGGGTTGAGGAGTGGGAAGCATCCTTCTCCTCCTCACTGCTCTGGCTATTGCAGGTTCTGCACTTAGAGCAGTTGGAAAGTTTGAAACAGAGGAAACTTTTCTCACTGCCGAGAACTGCATTCACAGGACTGGCGGTGGTTGTCTTACATGGGTACACCTCAAAGTCTCATGTTTGGGATGCCACAGGGAGCAACACTGATTCCTACATCGAACCAGCAAGGGGAGTGAAAACTGGGAGACCTGTTGGATTTTTCTACCATGGACTACAAGCGGATGACAAAGCCTTACTTTTCTGTCTGGTCGGCATAGTTATCCCTACTGCTGGAGGCAGCCACCTTGCATTTTAAAAAGTGAACTAATTTGTGAAGGCAACAAAATAAAATGAGCCTTACTAATTATGTGTTGTGCCGGCAAAATGACCAGCTTGGGTTTGGAAAACGCTGGCTGTAATTAATGGTGAAAGGCTTTTTCTCTCATCTGTGTAGCCATTATGAATCACTTCTCCCCATGGAAACTTTTAAATCTGTCTCACTGGGGAGCCTGAGGAGGAACAGGTAAAATGGATTTGCCTTAATAGCTGCAGTTGTAACTTAAACACTTGAAATGATATGGAACATCTTTCTCCATTAGCATTTCATGTTGATCCTGATGATATACCAGCCGAGGCTAAGACAGGATCAACGTTCATTAAACGGAAGAAACTAAACTCTGTAGACAAATGCTTTGGCTAAATGGGGCCTTCATTGCACTGAGAACAAGAATGCAATTATCTGAAATGTTTGTTTACAAAATCTAATTCCTGGGGAGTATCTTCTCAGATTGCCGCTTACATCTCTTGGGCTGGTTTTGTTGCCAAGGCTTGCAGGTTGACGTATTTCGCAAAGCTTGGTTGTAGTGTGTATATAAGAGATGTTTCAAACTTTGCACAGTAAAGCTGAACCCAAGTGAAGAGCAGGGGCTAAGCTGCAGGTGTGCCAGAGTTTATTTGTGCCTTCCTCACATTTATTTTACAGTTTGCAGTTAAGTGCAATTAACAATAATTATTAGATGATCCAGATATTAAACATCATAGGCTGAAGAGAAGCTGGAAATTGTGCAGCACTGAGTGCCGTTACTGCTGTCCTCCTGCCTCCCACCTGGAGCCTAGCCCAGGGGAATCACCGAAGGGTTCCATCTGGATGAGGATGCATCTCTGCCAGGATAACTGCAGGAAGAGCCTTGTCCTGGTTGGCTGACAAACATGGGCACCCTCAGAAGGTGATTTCACCCATCCACAATGCAAATGGTGCTCTAGAAATGCTGCTTCTCTTTGGGTTACAGAAACGACCGATGGGAAACATAACTGCTGCCATCCAGATATTAGAGCAGATTTTGTCACTGTGTAGGGTTTGTGAAGTGGGAGGGATCAGGTATTTTGAGCCTGTGCTGATACCAACAAAACAGCATCATACTAATTGTAAGCATGCAATAAAACGTTGCACTGCATGCTTGGATATGGTGTGGCACTATTTGTTAGCTCTTTTTTTTTTTTTTGGTCCATGGGGTGGCTTTGCTTTCCTTGCAGTTTTTTCTTGTGTCTTCCCTGCAACTGAATAGTGTCTGCACTTACCCATGGGTGATACTGGGCGAGTGAGCGTTTCCTGGACACATTTCCCCCATGTATCTGGTGGCAAGCATGAAACAGTTACCACAATAATACATTTTCTTCTCCATTTGCTGAATACAGGATATTAATAAAATAGTCAGTGTAATCCGTTTGGCGATGGCTTGTAGTCATGTTAAATGATGGGGAACAGACTAATGAAGTCCATCCTATTGATGGATAAGGACTACAATTTACCAAGCATGCAGTACCTGAAGTAAAACAAAGTTGCTTTTGCCTAATGTGCAGAGTGGTGGGTGATGCACAGGTATGTCTGTGTATGTTGTACTGAGTACAGCAACAGAGCGAGGGGGTGAGCTCTGGACCTCTGTGGGAGTTCGGGATGGGATGGGGCTGCTGCAGAGGTTCCTTACGTGGCTGCAAGAGTTAAAGTCTCAAAGTCTTTCAGATGTCTTAGCCTTGACTTGTTAACAAGCTCATTGGAGTGTTGTTGGTCTTGCTGCCTCCTCCCGTGCAAAGGATGCTCCCTGGCTGCGCTTCTCCTTCAGGCAGCGAAAAGGGAATTGCAGGAATTGATGTAGGGGCTTGCTCCTTGAGAGGCGCTGCTTAGGAGATCCCTTGGGAGCCTATGCTAACACAGCATTTAAAACACTGCTTTTTCAGTGTCAGCACTGGAAATGACAAATGCTTCCCTTCATTTGAGAGAAGTGTGCCTGATATTACGTGCTTATATGTGCCTGAGAGTCTATTCTCAAGACAGTACAGGGGCCTATCTCCTATGAAAACTAATTGCACTATTAGGAGAAGATATCCTGCTAACTTAATAAGATACATTTATTTGTGTCTTAGAGGACTTTTTTTCTGAGGTGGAAGAAATCCTGAACAGTGCCAAATTTTATTTGAAGCGTATTGTTCTTTGCTATCCCTTCCTCTCTCCCCATTTCAAAACTGTTCTGGAAATTGAAAATATTCTATAAGTTCAAGGTGCACACCACTGTAATTGAAGGCAGGCAGCACTTAAGAGAGCTGAAGGGGAATTCCTCATGCCGATGACTTGAGGATGATTTTTTTTCCTGTGGGATAATCAGTAGGAAGCGGCATTGCCAACAGGGCTGTACACGTTAAAGGTATAGAAAACTGAGGTGAACAGAAAGAACCGTGGCCAAGGTGTCTCCCTTTGCCCCTGCTCTGATGTGACTTAAATGCTACTGCAGATGCTGTCAAGAACCTGGGGCAGATGGAGAGTTTTATTGCCTGGGCCTGCCTTGGGGTGGAGGACAGGACTTGGGGCCTGGGTGACTGCATCTATCCTGTCCCCAGAAACTCCCTCCTCTTGGCATCCCACAATGCAGATCATCTTCATCTTCTCTGCATTCCACAGACAGTTAAAGCATTAGGAGCTGGGCACTGAGATTTTGTACCAGCATGATTTGAGCTTAAGTCTAATTTAGACAAAAGTTTAAAGAGCTCTCTCCCCTCCCTCTCATGCAAAGTACACTGGAGAGTCTAAATGCACTGTATCTGGCTTGGAGACATTTCCCTGTGGTTTATTGCTTTGCTTTTATTGATGGGCTGTGTTTGCTTTCACACAAACTGATTCATTTGGACACAATGATTTGTTTCGCAGAAGTTGTTTGCTTAGGGATGAAGGCTGAATTAAGGGGGTTTTATGGGGTACAAACTTTATTTCCACAGACTTCTTCAGATCTCAGTTCCACTCCCTGCAAAGTTTGTACAGACTCAGATAAAGTGGCCCTTGGCCAAACTGGGAAGATGCAATGTGCCAAATAGCTGTAGGGAGAGCAGGAGGATATGTTAAATTACAGAGAGCTTTTGAAAATTTTAGAATGTCCTGCAGGAGCAAAACGATGGACCTTGTAAAAAAACGCAAGATGATCTGATTCTGCTTTTTAATTTCCAAAAATAAGAACAAAATTGGAACAATCAATCCAACTTTATTAAAATATGAAGATATGCTAAGTACAGCATTAGATATGTATTTTTTCACTATAAATACACCCCCAAGGAATCATTCTATTTTTAAGATGAACTTGGTATTATGATAATGTAAAAGAAGTCTATAATTTATAATTCCAGTCGGAGGTGAAGAAATTTAACATGTCAGCTTCTCTATTCATTACTCCAGCAGTCAAGACTAACAGACTGTTCCTTCACCTTTGCTGTCAATCATTTAGATAGACCAATTATGGATTCGGTTAAAAAGTATATATATCATAAGAGAAAATGCAGCAGAAAAAGGTTCAACATATTACTAAAAAAAAACCCCAAAAAATCAACTCATCTGTAAGAGTACATTTACTCCTACACTGTATGAGCTTCATGGCCAAAACTCCTCAACTATTACTCTGGTCTTTCTGAAGGTGCCATATGGACTAAGTTGAGAAGTGGCTCTCCAGTGTTTGTGTGTTGGGAAAAAGCTGGTGACAGCTGACAGTCACTTCTTGTACCATTTTGAAACACTCACTGCCTGGCAATTCTTTGGGGGGGGGAGAAAAAAAAGAAGGAGGAGGTAAAAGATAAAGTAGTATATTGGTATTTAAGTCTTCATTGTGCAGAGCTACTCAGGTATGCTGAAAAAAGGTGCATTCTGGCTGGGTTGAGATCTTTATTAATTTTAAGCATTAGTTTTGGAGTTTTGAGCCTTCAGGTCTCCGGTGCAGTGCTTCTTTAGCACTCAATTTAGAGGGGACATAATTGCATTGACCTCTGTTCTGCCAGTACTAAATATTCAGTGTGCTCCAAAATAATTCCTCAGACCTGAAACTGGAAAATCAGATTCCTTATTGAGATGCATAAATATTGTTGCAGGTCTCGTAATCTTGTTTTAAAGCAGCAGCATTTCTTTGGGGTAAGTTTATTATGACAAAATATACATGGCCAAACTTAAATATAGTTAATCTAATATGATCAGACTGATTTGGAGCAGAGGTAGGTCAACACTAAGTGCTTTTGAAAATCTCATCCCACCTCTCTGGAGATTAGGGCTGTGAGTGCACAGCCTCAGCCTAAGTCATGCTGAAGAGGCAGAAGGAATGTTTCTCAGTGGAGAGAGGCTTCATGTGGACAGCAGAAGCACGAAGCAGACTGGGGTAAGAAAGATTTGCATCCAGATGGAATAATATTCAGCTTTGCCCAAGGCGCAAGGCTTGGAAGTTAACCCACTTGGTTGCATCTATGACTCTCTGCTACTGGCAAAGTATGCTTATGGGCAGCCTCCCTCTCGTGGGGTGGGTAGGGGCATCCTCTCCTCTCATGTTTTGATCAGTACTGCTGCACCAAGGGAGTACAGATGAAAAACTTGAGGCTCCTGGCTCCAGTTTTCTCTTTGGTCTTTCTTACAAAGGTAGTGACCTTGGGATTTGTAGCACTTGCTGGAATCTCACAGCATGGAAGTTTATTTTTGGTGTAATATTTTAATTTAAATACCTAGAAGTCCAGTGCTATTTTAGGCATTTGAGTGAGTAGAGTCTTGCTGTTGCACGTGGGGAAAGGCTTGAGGGTTCTCCTCTTGTATCTCTGTGAATTGTGCACATGACTGATTCAGTGAAAGAGCTGAAAATACAAGGAGTATCTACACCCTTTGCATACATGACTTCCCACTGAAATAAGTGGAGTTGTGTTTTTTGAACTGAGCCTGAGTTTGGCTCCTAGACCACGTGGCTATGGTAGGAGATTTGACCAGATCCAAGTCACGCAGTATCGGTCCCTTTGTGATCAGTGAGATGACTCACTCTGATACCTCATCCTCAGATATTACTCATTGCTGGTGCTTCATCCTGTGCCTGTCCAGCTGATGGAGGGGCTTCTCCCATCAACCATGGTGTCCCGACAGCAAATGAGTGCAGTCTGCAGCTGCCTCCTCTCTTCTCCTTCTCTTTTTTCTTGGACGATGTATCTACAATTTTAAGAGCACTTTCTGCTATTAAAAAAAAAAATAATATAGCATAAACAGTAAGTTTAGCCTTTGAACTGCATCAGCACAGTGCCTTTTGTAAAAGCACACAGCTGCTTTATGTATAACGTGTGCGTGACTTAAACCTCATGGGTTTCTTTCCATGATCAACCATTTTATACAGGAACACGCTGAGTAAGTGGGTCTAAACTTATTGAGGCTAACCCTTTGAGATTGACTTTTGCATGTCCTTATTACATGGAGCCTGCAAAAGACATTTTGTCAGTGTCAGTGTATCCCTGGGCTAGGCCTGACACCAAATAAAAGAACCTGCAAATGCTTGAGGCAGAGGATAGGAAAGAAGCAGCAGGTTGAGTAAACAGATGGGGTAGGCCAACATTAAGAGCAGGATGGTTATGGTAAGTGTAATGTGCAGAAGTCACAGTACATCAGCTGGCTAATCAGTGCTGAATGATTTGTAGGCATCTCAGCAGCAGTGAGTTTTAAGGAGGTTTGAAGGAGAACGGTATCGTGGCTCTGCAGATTTGTACTCTTCTCCTGCAGAAAGAGGGACTCTGCTAAAGGCATGGAGGTTATTACCTCAGTGCTGCTTTTCTGCATATATTCTTCCTTTTCTACATTCTTTTTTTTTTTTTTCAATTATTTTTTTCTCCACATTTGCTACAGAGTCTCTCTAACGAGCCAGGGTGGTTGGCCCAGATGCTGCACTGCAAATGCTATTTTTTAAACCAGCTGAGGATCTGGCCTGATATTTAGCAGTTGCTTAGTACTTTCATCTTCAAAGTACTGTGCAAACATTAATTAATTCTGCTGGGGAGCGCACAAGAAGGTGCTGCTGGAATAGTTACACAAACTTCAGAGCCACAAGAGATGGCAAGGACAGTGTTGCTGGGCTTGGGAGGTCTATGCTTACATACATAATTCAGCAGAGCACAGCACAACAGGTGCTTTCATGGCAGAAAAATTGCTTTTAGGTACCTGTTTTTTCCACTGAGGGGGTGCTTGGTGTTTTCAGTGGAAGAATGTTGCTGCTGCCCTGTGTGGGTAGAGGGGCAACCTGGTTTCCACATCTACCCTCTGCAGATGGGTTCAAGCTGTCAGAGACAGTAACTAAGCAGCCAGGCAAGTGCTCTGTGGATGCTCAGTGCTGAGGTAGAGAGGCTATGCAGAAGTCAGGGTTGCAGTTGCATGCTTTTCACTTGGAAAATGAATAAACCACTTGCAGCACATGCAGATTTGGAGGTGCACAATGCTCTGCTCTGCACTGGCGGCTCTTTGCATGTGAAAAACCATTTTGCCCATGCGGATGTTGGCTTGGGCAGGAGTGAAAAAGCTCGGCAGAGCTGCAGAAACGACTGTGGGAAAGCCTTCCATCTTCTCTTAAGGGCAGCATCAACAGCCTTTGGCATGGGCTGCAGTAACCTGCCCTGGAGAGGATGAGGAGTGCTCACCCATGCTACTGGCTCTGCGCAGGCAGGGCAGCAGCAGCAGCAGCATCTAAAGCTGGCACAATCACCAGCATCTCCCAGCTGCACACCTAACATGCTCTGGCACGAGGCAATCAACACTGCCTGTGCTTTGAGACTTGCCTGGAGCACCGCTTTTGAGTGAAAACACGGCTCCAGACACCGAATCCACTCAACCAGTCATTATATTAAAAGGAGCTTTAAAACAATCGTGCCTACTGATGCCAAATTATTAGCAGAGAACCACATGAGCCTTATATGACTTGATTAATGTATCAATCCATTCCAGGTCGAAACAGGCATCTAGGGGCAAGGTGGTGTGCAATTTTTTGGTATGATGGGGGTAAGTCAGAGTGGGAGCACTGATGAAACAGAAAGGGAAGGCAGAGGGATGCTCGATGCTAGAAAATAACATGGCTGGAAAGAGATTTTGCTCATTGGATGTCTTTCGGGAATTGGATGTGAATCTGTGCTTTAGTCTGAAAGCTGAAGGCAAGAGGTGTATTCATATTGAGTGGAAATGGGTCTTCCAGCAAAAGACAGATTCAGGTTGATGGGAGGGAGGCTGGGTTTTGGTTAGACTTTGCTGGCTTGCTCAGATGAGCAGGTGGTGGAAGCTTTAAACTTCTCGCACAACTCGTTTAATAACAATTATCTCCATGGCAATTTTTGGAAGCTGGGCAGATGTATTTAGAAAAAGTGTATTTCTTTTAGCTTTGCCAAAATAGGTCGATAAAATGTTCCTGATGGTAGGTTTGCATTCACTGAGATCCTACTGAAAGTTTTCTGAATTTATTGTTCAAGTTGGTGAGTTAAGGAGCCAAGGAAAGAGAGATCACAGCTGAGACAGTTGCTTTTCCAGTGTGCATGGTCTATGCATTTAAGATAGTAAAATTATATCTAGAACTGCACAGTTTTAATTTCCCGCTCTTCCTAAGATTTCAATAGATTAGCATGCTCAGAAATATTTCTCTTTAATCTCAAGATATTGCCATGCCTAAGTTTGCATGAAAGACAAGGCTGGATGTCTTGAGGCTTGAAAGCTGTAATCAAAGATGTTTATATGAAATTTTAGTGTTCCATCATATCTTACCGTCTTGGGAGTGAAAAAATAAACTTAATGAACCTAGATCAGACAGATTTGTGATGAAGTCCCAAACAAGAGAGAGGGTTTGCAAGTAGCTGTGATTTTGCTGTGTGATTTTAATTTTATGGGCCCCTGTTGTTCAACATTTTCTTCAGACTAACTGAGAGTTGCATTAAATATTAAACAAACGGTGTGATGATTCATAAAGAGGGTCATGAGCTCCATATGTGAGTTAGAAATTTAATCTCCAGCTGGTTTCACTATAATCCATGTCATATGTTCAGGATCAGAGAACTCCAGTGTCTTCGAATAATTAGTTAGTGATCAAAACAGAAAAAAAAAATCCATTGTAACAATTTTCTCTTAGAAAAAGCTGTTTCTTCAAAACAAAATTGCTTGTTAAAGCTCATTAGTTTTAATGGAGTTTTCTTTTGAGTGGAAGTAAGACAAAAATAATTTGGAAGATGTCAGAATGTCTTCTTGATAGTTGCAGAATTGATAATATTTTTTGTGTTCAATGTCTTGCATTGAGAGTTGTAACTCTTACTCTGTTTTAATAGCAAAAGAGGAAAGTGAGACTTTTTCTTTTCATCAAATGTAGCTTATTTTAATTAACCTGAAATAACTTTCTTTCTAGAATGCTGTTTCACCAGAAAGGAAAACTTGATTAGCTTTTTTCTGATATGTGTATATAATTTTAATACTAGTTCAGGTATGGAACAAAGAATTAAAATCTCCAAGTCTTTTATTTGGATTAGGAAATTAATTTTCCTCCCTGCTTCTCCTTGGAGCCTTGGAAAAATACCTGTCAGCCTTTCACTGCAGAGACAAATATCCTGAGGTTTTCCCCAGGCCTTGCAGAGGTTGCATCCTCCTTTGCATGACAATTATGAGGGGATGCTGGGGGATACCAAATGAGTGAGGAACTTGCACATCCTTTATAGCAGCCTTGCACACACACAGACACACACACACACAAGACCAGTGCTCATCCAGTTTCCCAAGAGGTTTTTCTATGTAAAAGCTTTCAGCCTGCACACAGATGCATGCATGGAGTTTTCGTATTGTCTCAGCTGACTCTTACCTTTGAGCTATAAAAGGTGTTTTTTGGGGGGAATTTGGAGGTTAAATGTTACATCTACACTCAAGAAATACCATGGAGGCAGTGGAAGGGCAGGCCGTGTTCCTGTGGGGTGGGTTACTTCACGCGTGGTACTGAACGTTGAGTGGCTCTAAGTAAGGACTGTTGCTGTTGCATTTGGTTGCTCAGCTCATGAAGTCAGTCACAGCACATGCTTGAATTTAAAAGAGGCATATGGATGCACACAGAAGTCGGGTTTTAATGCCTATAGTGTCTGTAGACCTCTGAAAATACAACTAGACGTAGTCTCCTAGGGAGAAGGGCTGTCTTTCTTGGTGTGTGGCTTGGGTCTTACCTCTTTGTTCCAAAGGAATTAGGGTATGCTGGTTCCTTCCCTGTGCCAGGATGGTAGGATCTGGAAGTTATAGGAGAGTTGATGGGATGGGATCTGCGGAGTTACTGGTCCAGTCTCCCATTCAGGGCCGGACAGTTGTCTGCATGAGACCAGCTTGGTGGTGACTTTGTACAGCTGTTATCTTAAAAACCTCCAAGGCTGGAGGTAGCACTGTCTCTTATGACCTGTCAGTACCGCTGAATGCTTATTTTTTAATTCTTTTCTTCTTTTACTGGGAAAAATGTGTAGACATGAACAAATTTAAGGTAAGAAAAAATAAGCTGGATTTAAAAAAATAAAAAATTGACATCTACTTAACTGTGTTAAAAACATGTAATAGGGAAGCATACAAATGGTTACGCAAGCAGGAGTTTGGTATCTAATTGTAAATTAGATAGACAGCTGCAGGGTATCAATAGACATATGGCAGCAATGTAAATAGTTTGCTCGCACTTTGGTGACATCCTGGAAGGCTGTGTGTAAACTTTCTGAAGTGAAGAGAGAAAAGACGATTTCCTGGAAAAGAGGGTTTTCGAGAGAAATAATTGCTAATAAATAATCTGTGTCCCTCTGGAAGGCGAAAGTTTTGTTTTGGCACTCGCTGAAAAAACAGCCTCTAATCAGACTGCATTTTCCCGTTTGGCTGGCGAGCACCAAGCAAGCTGAGGAAGGTGCCAGCTGCATTGTGGGGTTGGAGCCATCGTAGATCAGAGCAGCTCCTCCATGGAACCTGCCTGCTGATTTCAGCATGACCTCCTGGCAGATGCTTTGTGTCTGCCAGGATTTAGGGAAGATGACAAAGAGGAGGGTAAACAGTTGAGTGATTCAAGAGAGGGTGTCAGATTCTGGAATGTAAGTTCATATGTCAGTGGCCAACACTCCTAGGTCTTCCACCAAACAGAATACAAGACTTGCCTGTGTCCCAGCTGTAGGGCTTCCTGCTGCTTATAGCCACCTTTAAAATAATATCCTAGTGGAGTGCAATGCTGTAAGACACTAATTTGGCTTATTTTGCAAGCCAGCAAAGCTGTCTAAATATTTAATGCTTTTTCATTAATAGCTGGCCATCATATGTTTTGCTCTATATTAGATGATACTATCGAGTCCATAAAATTCCCAATCTAATTAATGATAGCCAAGGTTGTTTCTCATATTATCTAAAAGATAGAGCAAGAGTAAACCTTGAGTAGCATGCTTGATTTCTGGATGGGTGTCTAGTGACTTCTTAAATAATTCTTAAAAAGTTTGCAGTGGGCCAAACTCTGGCACTTTTGAGGTCAACAGTAGCTCTTCCAGTTTATTTTGTTTGGTTTGTGCATCTGCCTTAGGGACGGATTTCAGTCCCATAGCTTGTTAATTGTAATTTTAGTCAAAGGGCCACACTTATTTAGGAACTTTATTTAATTTTTTTTTTAATAAGACAATTTCTGAAGGATGCAAAGAAGCTTTTATGGAGTGGAAGCAGTGAAAGGAGAGCGAGGAAAATCAAAGAAATTCAGACATCAGTAATGTTTCAAAAGTACATTTCACAAGGGAGTTTTCCTTAACTATCCTTCAAAGATGACATGACAGAAAATTTGGTTATTAATCAATGGTGCTATCTCTCTGTTGGGTTCAGGAACGCTTTTTAGAAATGAAGATTAACATCTGGTTTAGTCTACAAAGAATTTTTAGAATTGTAAAACTTTAAGTAACCATAAATTACTTAAAGTGCGTGGAGGATTAATATGAGAAAAAAACCACTTCCAAGCATTGTTCTTTAAGAGGTGAGCTTAGCCTGTGTAGTCGTAAGAGTTATGTCACTGGTATATCCTTACCAAATAATTGCAAACATATAGCACAAATCAGTCCCTGGAATCAGTGGACACACAAATACACTATAGGGAGTTTTATTACAGCAGAGCTTGAGGATTGCAAAACCAATTTTCCACAGAAAAATTGCTTTCATATGATCTGAGTGCCATGATTTGGTTTATTTGAAACACTGTAAGTCAAGCTGTTCACTGGTGTTCCTAGCAGGCCTCTGTAATTCTACGTTTATTTACAAAAGTCTAACTTAGAATAGAAATTATTCCCACTGTTTGTAAATAAGAAACTGGAATGTTTCTTACTTGTGTGTGTGTGTGTATTTAACTGGATAATTTTCCACTCATGCTTTAGGAAGGTGTGGCTCTTAGCAATGGCCGTTCCTTTCCGAAAGTGACTGTGAAACGTGAGATGTGAGCTCTGTTCTTCTCCTTTATTGCAGCATATTTCTGATTTGGTTTGCAGCAAGCAGAGGACCTCGCAGTCAGCCCGTGGCCGTAATACTGTGGATGTTTTCTTCCCATTACTGGACTTTGGTATTTCAGTAACCTCCAACTGCTTTCTTAAAGCACTTCTGTATTCACTTAAAAATAACAGTAAATTATGCCCCTGTTAGCTATAGTGGCATTTTTGCATTTTAATGGCAGGTCATTGGCATTTTTATGATTCTGCAAGCTCAGTTCTGCTCCAGATGAGTCTAGAGAACAACATGATGAAGATCTTTCCACATCCATGTTGGAAATAATTTGCTATGAAGAGGTGCCTAGTAGCATTGGGTGGTTTTCTGATTGTCAAAACCTTGATGTATTTTAGTGCTGAATGCTGGAACCTGAATAGACTAGGATTGTAAGTGAATGAAATGTCTTTTCTTCTGGAAAGACCAGTCAGTATTTTTGTTGGTGGGTTTCTCTGGGAAGGCTAGATTGAACTTCCTGTAGGTAGAAGAAGCCTGATGCTTGCTTTCAGTCCTACGAAGCCGTAAGTAACTTATTTTCTAGTGTGTGGTTTTGCACTTACATGGCTAAATTGAGTGCAGTGGGTGCTGAATCAGGCCCTCAAAGAATGCTTAGGAGTGAGTTCCTAAAATACTTATATCTATTTTTCACCAGCTACAGATGGATAGAGCATTAATTCTTTGTATCCTCCATAGGCTTCCCTGTAGTGAAACTTGCCTGTATTCCCAGTCTCTTGTTTTCCATGTGTGTGGATACTTGGGTCACTATCTCCTCTCTTCTCATTTCCCATCCGTACCTTCATTGTCTTCAAATCTGTCTCCTCCTTGGGTCCTAGGTGTGACTGGTAGGCAGCTCTGTGAAAAAATGAAGGTCCAGTGTGAGCAAAAGTGTTGCTGATTATTGCTTGCCTCTTTTAAAGCCCTCTTAGGTGTTTTTCAGTGCTTCAGCGAATATGTGGTCATTATATTCTTCTTCTGGCTTTCTCCTTCTCTGTCTTCTAGTCTGAGTCCATTTCAGCTGTGCCTAAGGGCA
Organism: Corvus kubaryi; assembly: GCF_017639235.1. Taxonomy (NCBI): domain Eukaryota; kingdom Metazoa; phylum Chordata; class Aves; order Passeriformes; family Corvidae; genus Corvus; species Corvus kubaryi. The sequence goes on along the minus strand of NW_024582059.1, from coordinate 15,052,708 downwards.
CTGTGCCACCCCAGGAGCCTGTAGGTCCCACGTTCCAATGGGAGGATTCCCTGGCCCCAGTAAAGAAAATGCTCACTGGTGGTGGGGTGAGATCTCTCAGCTGGGAGATGCCCATTTCTGCCACAGCTCCAGCCATGTCCTGTTGGAGCTGCTGTAAGACGTGTAAGCTGAACGTGTTTTCCAGTAGTGAAAAGGTAGAAAGGGAAGAGGATTTGGCTGCTGCAGAAAATGTCAGCTTTTTGTAGGGGAGAAGGGGAAAAATTGAAAAAGGAAGGCCACTTCTAATACAGATCACACAGAAGAATCTAACACTGTTAAAACCTGCAAGTCTGGCTCGCTCCTCCTGAGCTGGGTGGTCCTTCCCAAGTGCTGCATGACTTTCCCACAGCCGGCTGAGCTCCCTGCCAGAGTGCTTCCTCTGGGTGCTTTACAGCTGTGTGACCTCCACACTACCCTCTGGTAGATAGCAAAGAGGTGTTTTATCAAGGGAACATGGACTACAGGAGAAAATGGAACATCTCAATGCTGCCAGAATGACTGTAGTGGACCAACTGATAGAAAACTGTTCCAAGACAGTTATGACTTGCTTTCATTGTCTTTGAAATAATTTAGGTTTCCTGGGGGGAATTCTGTTTTTACGTAATACTTTATCTTCTTGGAGTTTTGATGAAATGTCAAAATGTGTGGGGCTTTTCCAGCTAGCTCAGTTTTGCCTTTCTGGAAACAACAAGGTAGAGAGAAAAGCAAAGTCAGAAGCTTCGTCTTGCTTTTTTGAAGATGGGAAGCATCATTTCTGGTGAGATTTAAGAGTGTAAAACCTTTTTTTTAGTAAGAGCTTAGCATTCAGAAGCTCCTGTTATTCATGCTATCTTGGGTAATACACTAACCTGCTGAGAGAGAGGGAAAAACAAAAATTAGAAAATATCTCCATCAACACCCCAATATATAACTCTCTGCAGTGCCAGCTCCTGCTGGCTGGTTGCCTTGATTAACATTTTCTGGATTGGCATAACTGAAGTTTGCATATAAATTGCATGTTTACTAATGTACATTTTTATTTTCCATTGTCTTGGCTTGACAGAGGCTTCACCCTCTGGGCTTGCTGTGTTTCACTCTCTGACATATTGAGGGAAGCTCAAAAGTCTTTCCCATACTTACTCTCCATTTTTAAATGAAAATGTTATACACCCTGAAGTTGAGCAGCTCAGTCTTCTTTAATGCAATATGCAGTTTGCACTCAGATCACTTGCTCCTGATATAATTTATACATGAATCATGAATTATGTTTGGATTCTCAGGAAGCAAAAATAAATTGGGTAGAGCCACATCCAATTATGTAATGAATTCCTTACGGTAAAATTTACGGCGGGGATGTTGCAAAGTGGAACACTGATAAAAGATTTCCAAAAGATTTGCTGCAGTATCTCCTGACAAAAACAAACCTCTGTCCATTTTAGGCAGAGTAGAGCCATTTTGAGTCAAACAATGAAATACTTAAAGGTGCATGGGATAGTTTTTCATTGTAGCTTAAGTGCCAGTGCATAGAAAAAGGAGGAAAAGAAGTACTTGGTGCAGTCTCACCAAACAAAAGTTCTTTCCCAACATGTTGTAAAGAACGTGCTTCATAACTCATTTTTATGTCTCTAAAAGCACTTTCTGTGCTGCATCTAACAGATTATATTTTGAGGAGCTATTTCCTGACCCTCAGCTTGACTTTTTTTAAACTCACTGCTGAACCCTGCCTTTCCGGGCAAAATATGGCTCATGAGCTTTTGTTAGGTGAGCGAACAACCAGTGGCACTGGGAGAAGCCTTGGTAATTTCACCTCTGTTTGTGGCATTGATTTCTTTTAATGGCTTTTTGTTTGTATTTCCTTCTACATGTTTCTCACTGTGTCTTGACCTGTTGCTTTTGATTCATTTTTCACTCAATACTCAAGTGGCCCAGGCTTGGCCCATGTTGTGCAGGTGTTTTTCTGAGCAAGACTTCTTCACTCTGTCCAGTGAGATGTTCTTCTTCAAAACCCAGTACATGGCTCCTAAACGCTGCATATCCATCTCAGCTGAAGGGTGAACAGGTGGATACATCCATGGTGTTTGTGTTAAATAAATCTCCTTCTAGTGCTGCAGCTCAAATTAGAAAACTTTCATGACAGTGACCAAATACCTGCACCATGTAGACATCAAGAGCTATTAAGGGCACGTTTTCCATTCTTTGCTTTGAGTTTCTTGTCTCAGCAAATCTTCATGCTACTTTGTACCAAAAAAACCATCTGTCAGTGTGATAGGGAGCTGGCTTTTGTGCGGAAATCAGGATAGACACAATCCGAGAGTTTTGCAAGTAGAACATCTTAGCAACTCCCAAAGCTTAATACCATTTAAGTGATAAATGTCTATTGGATTGACTATGTGAAATGTTGAAGCACACCTATACAAGGGAGAAGCCCAGGGCTTGGGCCTCTCATTCCTGCTTGTTTTCATGGTTCCCTTTGGTGGCTTTAATTTTCCAAAAGTTTTAAGGGTACTGTCTTGGCCCACTCTCAAGCTCATGACGGGAGGTTTGCCATCATCTTCAACAAGCTGAGGATTTCCCTGAATAGGATTAGAGGGAATGTATGCCCTGATAGAGTTCAAGGTCAGAGAGAGAAAGAAAATGCCCTTTTTTTCACACAAAACCAGCCTTAAACTCTCATTCCTGCTGCCCACATGGCTCTATAGAAAGGTGCAGGAGACATGGCTGGGGCAACCTCAGAGGGGGTTTCTAACCAGAGAGCGTGGTCTGAGGAGTCATTTAGGTGACCGCAGTCTGTGGTTTGCATCAAGGGCTGTGTAGTGGGAACATTGCCAAACCAGTAGGCATGTCTTCTGATGGGCTCTTGCAAAACCCAGACTGAATTATTCCATTCCCTTGGTGATGAGACAAGTCCAGTGTTTTCCCCTGTGATCGAAGGGATGTTTGGCAGCGCTGTTCTTCAATATATACCCGGTGCTAATCATACTGAATTCTGTACCAAGTGGATTCCAGTTGTGCAGGTCAGAGTGGAGCTGACAGGAGTTGGATGCTTGTGCTCACAGCTCTGCTCCAACTATTAAGCTTGGGGAAGGTGTCCCAAGTGAATGCTTTTTTGGACATCAGAAACCGTAACAAAGTCAAGATAAACTAAAAAGTTCCTGAGAGTTTACAGCTTTCCCTATAGTCTTAGCTAAGCAAAACTTGATGTTTTTTTTCTTCCAAGTGCAAATTCAAGCTGAGACAATAATTAGCATCCTGTTTATTTGTTTGTCACCTTGAAGGAAGAAAGGTCAAATATAGTTAGCCTGAGAACTACTTTGCCTTTCCCCCTTGAAGCATTTAATTAGATTTCTCATGTAAAAAAGAGACAGTAGAGAGCTTGCTGAAATGACTTATCCATTTAAGACTTCTTTTTTTCCCCCCTCTTTTTATTTCTTGCTGGCTTCATAGACCAATTTATAACTTTTCTGAAGAAGTGACAGGTTTAAACACTTAACCCTTCTTGCAGAGAATAGGCAGGGTTGTTTTTTTTTGTTTTTAGAAAGGAGAGCTGTAAATCAACACAATGTACAAATAAAACTACTTCTGTATAAGGCAGTAAGAGGCAGTTTAGCAAATGCCCAGAATGAATGTCCTAAAACTTGTGCCTTTTTTTTTTTTCCGCCCTGGAATACATACATAAATGCTGAATGCATAACTATTTGAAAACAGACTAATTATTTCTTGGGTTTCTTCCCAGTATTTTTTCACCTGTCTCTCCTGGTTTTGTTTGGTTCTTCTTCATTTATTTTTTTTTCTTTTATTTTTTCCCTCCCAGAGGACAGGATTGCTAGATAACTGGAACTGTCCATGTTAGGTTGTGAGCTTGGTTCAGTGGTTTTCATGATGGGGTACAATTGCAGAGAGGAGAGAGGCTGTGTGGATTGCTGGGTTACAGATCAGGATAGCTGTATGTCACAACAGCTGAAAAACCCTAAACATTTTTTTTTCCCTTCAGTCATGTCCTGATTCGTTGGAGTTATAGCTGGAAGGATGCTTCCCCTTACTCCCTCTCCTGCAGTGCAGTGTTCCCTCATTGCCTGCACAGGGAAAGCCACTGATTTTCTTCAAGATCCCAATGTAACTCCTTTCTGTGCCCACCCACAGCACTGAGCTACTCTGTGGGTATTTTTTTACCCATGCAGATACTCATTCACTGTTGAGGGTGTGCATTAAAGGGCAGATGTAACACCCCCCTTCCCCCCTCCCCACCCCACCCCAGAGAAGTCAAAACAGCAGAGTGGATTTGCAGTATTACCTGTGTCATGGTATTAAAACTGGAATTTTTTTGAAACTTCTTTCCCCTATGTGCTGTCCCATCCATTTTATCTCCCAGAAAGCTGAAGTCTGTAACCACTTCTAATCCAGGTCTTTTTGCTGTTGGAACTTTTACTAGTAATGCAAAGCCCCAGAGGGGATTAGCCAACCTGAACATTTCAAATTTTAAACTTCAGTAAGTCTTGAGTTATAAGTAGGGAGAAAAAGCCTTTCTCAGTCATTTTCAAATCAACTTACTATCTGCCCCACCATACCTTCTTCTCCGGTTCCTGCAGTAAAACGGCATTTTTTTGGTGGATGTAGAATGAAAACTCTTAAAGGGAAAAATTGTGTTCATCCTTTCTCAGCACGGAGAGGTGGCAGAGCCTGGAAAATGCCAGAACACAAGGATGATTTTTCAGTCTCTCCTATGTGGAGAAACGGTCCTGCAGACCCTGGCCCTAACCAACATCTTGCAGGCACTAACTGCACCTGGATTTTAGATTGGACACCTAAACCTGCTGACTTTAAAGAGGGAAGATTTGAAGGTCTCAGGTTTTAAATCATAGAAACCACTCTACAAAGGGGAAACCTTTTTACAGATACATTAAGAGCCAGCAGATCTCCCTGTTTGTATCAAGAGCTGCTTGGTGGCAAGTCAATAAAACAAAAAAAATTTTATGATGTTTTCATTTCTATTTGAGTACCTGTGTCACGTCTGTGAGGATGCAGAGACATGCAGAACTGCTTGACTCTTTCCCAAAACCTTCCTCAAAAATGCAGCAGTATTTGGTGTCAGAAATTAAGACACATACCTCAGCAAATGCCCATAGGCTGGAGTCTGTAAAAGTGAAGAGAGAAAGACAGATTTACTGTCACACCTGGAAGGAAAAAAAAAAAATCTTAAAAAGTGGAGAAGAAAATTATAGGATTACTGCAGTCAAAATAGTCTTATGGCATGGGGTTTTTTTGTTGAGGTTTGTTTTTAGTTTTTTTTCAGTGGTGGAAATATATAAATTTATTTCTGTGTAGCACATTTGTATTCATGCTGCTTAGACACACCATTAAAATAGCAATTCTAAAGTCAATATTATATTTAAATGTCAGACAATTGAGATTTCAGTTATTTCTTAGCAAAAGGGCTTCAACTGAGAACATACCAGCCCATAGTCTTGTAGGAGAAAATGGACAATTATGAACCAAATAGGCAGAGCTATGTGGTGTTTATTTCATTTGGGTTTTTTTCAGAATTATTCCGCATTTCAAAAATGACAACAAAAAAGCCATTAATGGGTAACCGATTTCTATAAGCATTTTGTGTTTGCTACATTAATTAGCTGTGATTTTGTAGAAGGTGGCTCTGTTTGGCTGGTTGTGCTTTTATTTTCAATGAACTTCAGTAACTTCAACTCAGTTTCCTCATCAGATGATGAGGAAAAGTCTGTCTGGACTGGGTAAAAGGTAGGTAAGGGAAGATCTGGGTGATGAGGTCTCATTGACTTGGTTGTGGAATAAAGAATGTGTGTTTGTAACACCAGCCCTTCATCTGGCTTTAATGCAGGTTTGTTTCTATTGCATCTTGTTCCAAGTGACGGAATTAAGGAGTCCCACTTGAGTAGGATTAAAATATTTTAAACAGGTCTCTATTTCTTTAGAAGGAGTTTTGCATATTCAGGAGGAATTTTATTTATTCTAGAGGAAAATAGGGTGTCGAGCAGCTTCTTGACTGTATGTCAAAAAAGGGAGGCAAGGAGGGTGAGAAACAGTCTTATGCCATCCTTGGTTGTCAGTTCAGATTAAAGTGTGGAAATTAACAGTGCAAACTAAGAGCCAGATTCAGATGTGGCATATTGTTAGAGGCACAGCCATAATTTGCTTATGATATATTAAAAACCAGAAACACCTCAAGCTGAATTAGGTAGCGTTGATTGCCAGTTCCCTCCTGCATAAATGCCATTAGATGCCTAAAGTTACAAATTGCTTTAATAACTTTCACAACTGATTGGTAATCACCCTGCAGTTAATGAAATAGGGAAAACACCTCTCTCTAAATTAATTGTCTTCATTTCCACCTGCATAATTTCCAAGGTGTAGAGATCATTTTCGACAGATCCCGAGCTAGAAAGGTCATCTGTTAGGTTTTACTTATATTCACATTTGTATCTTCCTTTTTCAGTGCATACAGCTATATATCCAAGCCAGCCTTCCCATGCCCTGTTGTCCAGTGCAGCTTTATGCAATACACTCCAGCTTTTGGCTGCTTGTTAGTCCTGAGGAGATCTTTGCATCTCAGTGGAAGTGGTGCTGAGGGCAAGTTTACCAGAGTTGTTCTTGCTGTGTGTCCATCCAGGCAGTTGGAGAATCACGCTGTAAACCCCCACAGCAGTGCACTTAAAGCCTTATAAAACCATGTGAGCTGAAGAATTGTAGTTCAGGATAGACTGGTTTGATGCAGTTGAGGGTTTTTTGTGTCCTCCCAAAGTGGTAAGAGTTACAATAATTGGTCTCTGGAAAAGTCCCATAAAATTGTGTTGTCGTTTAAGGATAAAATTAGTGGCTGCCAGTTAATGATGCAGGAATTATATACATGGCACTGAGCTGAGTGCAACACTTTACCTCTTGCTAGATTTCAGAGGCATTAATGTCCCTTAACAAACATCTGAAGGTAATTTCAAAAGGTGTGGGGGTGGTTATAGAAAAGAGCACAGCGGTGTTTTATAGTTGAGATTGCCTATGTATTAGACAGCTCTGACAGAGCGTGTAATTAATTTTTTAAGTGTTTATATTAAAAAATAAATAACTAGTAATACATATGGCACATTATAAATGTTTCAAATGTGCTGTAGTTGGGCTAGATGTTAAGTTATGGCTTTGTTGTGGTTTTTAGCAGAATCAGCATAGGTAAAATTGGCCCTTTAGGGTCAGGTTTTCTCAAGTGCATTTAGCACACACTTGAGAATATAAGTACAGTGGCCTTGTTTTGGAAAAGTCTTCACATCCAGGCTGTGTATCAGCAAAATTCAAGAGCATGGTGGTGGTTTCTGCCATCCTTGCTGTCCTCAAAGAAAAGTCAGCTGATTTCTCCAGCAGTCTCTGCTGACAGTGAATATCTAAATGTGTGCTGAGTGCTTTTGAAACTCTGGTCCTTAGCTTTTTATATGTTCTATAATTTTATATGCAGTGCATCTAAAGAAGAATATGTATGATTCATATACACATACAGGAACAACACAGAGGGATCATTTTAATATAAATCCCAGTGCTGTTTGTTATGTTCTGAAATATTGCATAGAATAATTCAAATATTTATAGATGGTAGTTCAGCTTGTGCTTTGCTTGCAGCATTTGCCTTTCTTCATGTCTCAGTTGAACCGTTCCTCCTTCCTTCCTTTGCAATGTAAACATTGCCCGTGCCCAGCACTGTCCTTCTGCTCCTTCCTCTGGAAACTCAAACGTGAAAAACACCCCTCAGATTCTGGGTCCCATTTTCTGCCCTGGTCGCTGAGGCTGTACCAAGGAGCAGGGCTGCATTTCTTCGTCACATGCTCCATAAGGATTGGAGGACTTTGCTCTGCTTTCTGTGTCCATTTGGGGCTCCTAAGGCAGAGGAATTTGTGTGACAGCTCCTTGTATATAGAGTAAGTTATGTCTGTGCTAGATGTGAAGTGATGATTAGAAGGGTATTAACATCTGCATTTTCGTGCCGACCACACACAGTGTCTTGGCCTGGCAGTCCTACCCTGGGGGGTTCCTTCTAAGCAGCTTCTTTGCACTGTTCATAAAAGGGGTTTTTTTCCTTACCAGGAAAGCCCCAAGGTGCCCCAAGAACCCCTTAGGTTTGAGATGTTCCTGGAAGGAAGGTTTGATGTAATTACCCATACAGATTTTCATCTGTCATCAGCAACAGAGGGTAATTAATCTGAATGTATGAAGTTGCCTGTTTAGGAAGTTGCACATTTTGTATGTTTCTCCTTTTGCTCATACTTTAATTCTTCACTGCCTGGCTGGGAGACAGAGAAACAGTATAGTGTCAACATTGAGAAGTGTGGTATAATATTAAAATACTCTAGTTTCCATTGAACAGATGATGGTAAGAAGTTACTTTAATGGGTTTGTTGAGAATTGTGCTTTCAAAGACTCTTTAAATTACTGCAGACTGTGCTGCTGGGATATGTATGGGAAACAGCCATTTTAATTAGGAAGATACACTTGGAAATGAAAAGTCATTTTTTAAATGTAATTTCCTTTGTGAGTGTTTTACTGACCACTTGAATTTATTTACCACACAGTCCTAGTGATAAAATAGGTATTTATGGGTTGGTTTTTAATTAGAAATAATGGCTGGTAGAATTGGAGGGATTAATCATCTTATCCATATAGGCTATGGTAGTCCTAGTGAAAGACAGTTGTACTGACAGTTCAGAGATTGATCTAATGGCATGTTTTGTCCTTAAACAACACCACCACCAACGCAGTCACATTCTGGCTTGGGAGAGGATAAACAGGCTGTCCTACTTTGTTGAACTTCACATGGGGATGCTTGAAGAAATACTCAACAAAGCTGGGGTTTTGGCCTTGTGGGTGTCACTGACATCCAAATAAGAGTAATTAAAAGAGTAATCCAGTGATGTGGCTTTATTTTTCCATGCAAATGGCACTTGGAGGGAGTGGACCAGGGATGACAGATTTATGGAGAGAGTGCTCATGACAGCAGGCTTGCTTGCTGAAACACTTGGGCAGATGCAAGTGAGTATTGTTTCAGGAAGGATCAGAGATTTTTAATCAGCCTTTTCTTACTTGATTCAGAAGCGTGGGGACAGAAATTACGAGAAACTCAACTTAACAGCTTTAAAGGCCTCAGCAGAAAGAGGGTAAGAGTTTGGGCAACATTGCACAAGGAGAATATTGTATGTAATTCCAGTTACCTTTATTGAGTCATACGTTTCCTTTACCCTCTCTGCCCGAGGAGGTTTCCACTCTGTGTTTCAAAATGTAGCGTGTAAGAAACAAGAGCCAGCGTGGGGTGTGGTGTATATTTTAACATGTAAGAAAAGACAGTGCATATAATTTTCTGGAAAGTAAAGAAGTGTCATGGAAAGTGCATGAAATAAATGTGTTTTTATGTACTCATTTTAGAAATCAAGTTAGGGATAAGATTTGCCTCTTTATTAAAGGGTCTTTGCAGAAGTCTGCATCCATGTGTGAGCTGTGTGACTGCTGCTAATGGCTTTACCTATTTTTCACTCTGAAGTTATGCTAATTATCTTTGCCGGAATCAAGGCACTTTCTCCCTTTTCAGTATCCATAGGAACCCATTGGGGATGAAAAAGCCTGACATTTTGATTCCCAGCTTTTGTTTCCCTAATCAAAAATAAAGGTATAATGGACAAGAAGAAGCAATTTCATTTAGTCTTCTCATCACAGCATGTTTTATTATTCACTTGAATCTCGCTGCATTTTATTAAATTATACTTCTGTTTGAGTTTGAGGCATTGCTTTTCAAGGAGAGTCCACTGCAGCCCACTTTGTAATAATATGTGTTTTCTTTTAAGCTTAATGTTCACTAAGTGAGCTTGAAATTTCTCCCTGGCCTGCCTAATTTCTGAGTTTGGTGCAGAAACCAAATCACTGCCTGCCTGTTTGTTGCCCCTGCCCCATCCTGCAGATTGGAGCCTGTCCTTGCTAATGTAGGCAAAACAGAGGCAGGGCTACATCACATTGCTGGCCGATTTTCTAAACAAAACAGGCTTTGCAAAAGCTCCTTAAATTCAATTTGCATTTGTAAAATAAAAACACAGCGCAGCGTGGTCCGCTGGGAGATTTTTCATGCTATGCAGGTATATTTTCAGAGGTGGTAATCAAATATTCTGGTGCCGTACACACACGGTTTCTGGTTTAGCTGTGGTCCTTTTGTTTTGTTTGGGATGAAAGTGAATGACTGTTGTTGCTTTCCCATTGAAGAAATCCATTCACAGGACAACAGAAATGTAAGCTGCTCTGAAAGTGCTGTTTATAGACTTGAAAACCAGTTGAAAGGCAGTTTTGTCATCCTCTAAACCTTCTCATGGTGGTTCATGTGTATGGCCAAAGCCTTGTCATCTCTGAGGGAGACCTGTGGTAGCTGACGCTGAGCCCAGGCATGTGTGAGGGAGCTGCACCATCACTGGTGAGATGAAAAGACATTTCCTTTGTATTTCTCATTTTACTGCCTGCTCATCAGAACAGACTTGCTTTATGAATAGCAGAAGTTTCATGCATCAAGGGGAACACACAAAAACTGATGGGGTAATTCAGTAGATGTAAAAAAAAGTCTCTGGTCCATCTAGGGTACAACTTGATGCCTGTGATGTTGGTAAGGTATTATACATTAAGGTATAAGTCATATTTATGTATTTATTTTTGTTCTAACATTGTCTGTGTCTGCCTGTAATACTTTTCTGCTAATTGTAGGCTGAGAACTTTAATTTACTCTCATAGAAATGTTTTCAGGATGAACTTGCTGGCATTTCTTTTCTGGAAAGAGGCTTCTTTTAAACAAGACATCTTGCATAGTCATTTGGACTAAGACATCTTTCATTTCCAAATGTGCAGGGTTTCTCCTGTCTTTCCCCAGAGCACTCTGAACCCAGTGTGGATGTGGCCACTGATTTGCTGGGGGGGTGAAGGGCAGGTTTTGGTGTCTCCTAACTGCTCATGTGGCCACGTAGGAGTGAGTGGCCTCACAAGCCGTTTTCTTTTCCAAGGTCTTTAAAAAAAGCTGCGAGCAAGACTTAATTTATGCGTTAGACAGAGGCTGTGTTTGATAGTTTACAGCCAGTGTGTATGAAGTAAGTATGGCTTTCATTAAAGAGGAGACATGTATTTTAGCTCAGCTGAGGAATGGGGAAATGTGGGCCGTAAAGACAATATTGTAATAGAGTCTCCCTTTTTAATACCAAGCTGTGTGCTGTGTTCTGAAAAGCCTGGAGTTCTGGAGGCTGAGCTGATCAGAGCTCAGCATGCTTTTTTTCCCTTGCCTTATAACCCTTGTTAACTTCTCAACTTGTCAAGTACATGGTGGTTTATGAAATTTTAAAGCTAACAGTATGCTGCACAGGCACGTCAGCGATACGCTAGACTTTTGAGTGCATCCTGACATGAATAAATCATGAAGTCACAGAAAGTTGCAATTAAAGAACCCAAACCTGGATGCTTGAAATATTAGACCTGGGTTCGTGTGACTTTAAACAGCAATCACGGCTGGAAGTGGTCCACACTTGAATTGTAGATCAGCAATAGGAAAAAGGAAAAAGAAAAAAGGTGTCTGTGATATATGTGTCTCTTCCAGGGCATCAGACTGATATTTACTGACCTTAAGCAGAATTTTTATTGAAGGAGTCGATTCCCTTCAGCTCAAACAGGTAGCTATGATCCCACCTCAATGGAGATGGAAATTGCCTGGCCTGGTTTCCTCCTGGTCCTGCTTCTTTATAAATGAAGATAATCCTTCGTTTGATGTTTACTTAGTTGGTGACCTTCCTGTATTTTGCCGAGTCTCTGTAAAGATGCTGCAGGTTATATTCATTTTTGCTAGAATCCACTATGGCTTTAGCTGCTACACTGTGACTGTGGGTCAGGCAAGGGTTGCATTAACATTTCATCCCATCCCTGGCTCCCCAGTCTCCTTTGAGATACTTCTGATTTTCCACAGACTTGAGATGAGCAGCCAATGCGTCTCATGCCTGCATTGCTTCTTATTTTAGCTTTCCCCTCGAAAAAATGTGTTAAAAAAATTGCCATTATGGCTGTGTGTTTCAAGAGGGTCTCCGTGGGAATCGTGCCTTATCCGTCGGTAGGGACACCCGGTGAGTCACAGCTTTGACTTCATGTCCATGAGTAATCTCCCTGACTTCAACAGGATTACCCAGGTGTTTAAAATAAAACTGTGCTGTAGAGGTCTGTGGGATTATAGGACCAGAAAGATTGGTTGTGTGACTAGTCACCGAGATTTTCTTTTATTTTCTCATTTTATGAGTTTGAAAAGTCAATAAAAAATAATGCAAAACACATGCATGATTAAGGCAGGGGCTTAGCTGCTGCTGTGCTGGGAAGTTCACAGTTAGGGTTTTTGGAGGAACCTTCTCATGGTTTTTCCTCCTTACGTGTTTTCACTATAAAAATGTGTATTATGTATGCACATGTATGGACTGATAGCACCCCAGTTAAGTTCGTTTTTAACTAAAAGCCAATCTGTTTGATCAATCTGACTGGGTCAGGTGGACACACCGCTTGGCCTTGGTTTCGTGTGGTTTTGTTTTTCTTTCCTCAGTCATTTCTTGGTATCACCCTTATTGCTGCAGTTTCCAAATAGCTTCCAGCGGTGCACATCTGTACATGCTCTTTCATCTGCTCCCCAGGGAAAGACGGATGTGGAGTCGACTGTTTTGGTTGTGAAGGTTTATATAACCATGCACATGCTTATGGGGGTAATGTATATGTATGTGCTGTACTAGAAAAGGGAATTAAGTGCAAAATTACCCTTACACCCCAAGCTAAAGGTTTGTCCACCCTGAGCAGCTGCCAACAAACCACTGCCCCCTCTGTGAGCAAACCTGACCCAACTGCAAATTTACACAGCCCCACCTCTCTGACCTGGCTGATCTCTATGGCCGTAAGGTCACTGAGGGCCTCTGCGGTAACAGCAAACTACATGAGCTTGACTGGAACATTTTTTTTTAATTTTTTGCAGGCTGAAAAAGGTTAAAAATCACCATGTGAACTGTGTGTATACAGAGTCACAAATTTATTCATCCTGAAGTCTTCCTTCCTTCCAGGTTGTCCTCTGTTTCTGACTGCCTTGTGCTGCTGTGAATATCCTGCCCCATTCCTCCCCTTCAGAGGCTAAAGGGGTCCATTTGTAAGAGTTTGTATGGGAAACATTAATATCGGGAAAAGGAAGTTGGAAACAAAACCACTAAGTATATGGATTTCATCTTACTTTGTGAAAATTGATTTTAGATTTTATTTTCCCTCCTGTGAAACATTTTTAAAATTATAGGAATATTAACCTGCTAGCAGAACTTATTTATTTCAGTAAAAATGGTATTTTTCTCATGGCTGGAAGCTTATGCAGCTGCAAGATAATGAAGAACTCACACATATCTGATTTTTGATTTAAAAAAGAAAAGCTGTGGAAACCAATTGTTAAGATTTGAGGATGCTGGTGACATGAGATGCATGTATGTCTTAAATAGATGTCAGCTGGAAAGAAAGAAGAAACATTTGTTTTTTATTGGTTCCTCTCAACAGTGGCAGCAGTGGCAAACATGAAATCGTTGGTAGGGATGTAGGACTAGTTCTCTTTCACGCACAGCACATACAGGAAAGGGAGTGGAGGGCCTAGATTCACATCTCTTCTTCCGTGGTGTTTTGCCGCTGTTAATAGTGTGCCTGAGCTGGTTTCACTGAGAAGTTCCTTAAAGTGAAATCATTTGAGCATGCAGACATTCTGCCCCTGTCTCCCCCTCCCCTCCCTGGCTCTTCAGTAATTGCATCCTGGTTCACATTCGTTTGGCACGCTAATTGTTAGAGTTAAGAAATAAGAGGCTTGCCAAGATGCAGAAGAATTAAAGTGATTGCCCTTTTGTCTGCAGAAACAGTGGAAGCTAATAATTAGTACTCTTATATTTTTGTTGTGAAAACTTCTCTCTCCTGCTCTCAGTTTCCCAGACCTCTGTTTTTCGTTTGATAAAAAGCGATCTGATTTGATGTACATAGGCAGTACTTCAAAATCCATCACTCACAGCCACAGCCTTCCCAACCTACTGTATATTAACAAGCAGATGTGTCATCCTGCAGACTGCTCAATAATAGCTCTTTTTAAGAACTGCTTTTCCTCTGTATAGTTCAGGTACTCCAGAACTAGAATTTAAGCACTGCTTTCATTTTATATAGAGATATCAGGAGATACTCAGCTTAATGTAGAGTTGTATATTTGCATTTGCAGAACATTTTGTCTTCCTTTATTCTCTTTGCAGACACAAGGCTTGGAATGCCAAATAGCTCATCAAGATAGACAGTGTGCAGAGAGAAAATAATCTTAATATCTAACTGTCTGTGGGTTTTTTTTCCATTTTTTTTCCCAAAATTACTTTCTTACATTGCTTTCAAAGGAGCCTGAGGAACTCAGAAGTACATAAAATCAGTTTTCATCTCCTTGGGGTGCTTGCTCCCTGAGGATGCAGGGATGCTGCCCTTGCTGAAGCAGCACTTCAGTCTCATGGGCTCATTCCTGCAAACATCCCTGTGACTTTGCTTTTCTGTCCTGCAAACTCCTTGTCAAGTGGTTTCTCCTGTCCATGCTGGTCAGAACTCTGTGGATTTTGATGAAAACCAGAAACCTCTCTGTCTTCCATTAATTTGGGCTCCTCCTGCCTTCTGCTGAAAATAAACAGGGCAGGAGGTGAGCCAGCTGGGAGAGAGAGCAAGGATATAAAACTGTTGGAGGAGAGCTGCTAGAAATGCCAACCAGCTCTCATCTCAAGTTTTTCCCCTGAATTCTTAATGATTTTAAGGGAAATCAAGCTTTCTAGGATTCTTGCAAGACTGCTACGTAGAGACAGCAAGGACCAAATTGAAGTAACAGATAAGGCATGCTGACGACCACAAAGGTGCTGTAAAACAAAGAGCAGGGCATGTTATTGTTATTATTCAAATATTATCCAGTTCCTGTAACATCTGGGAAGCCCAGACATGGATCGGAACCAGATGTGCTCTGTGCTTTATGACTGCAGAGCAGAGAGGGACAGCTGCCCCAGAGCCCCCTCAGTGTAAGGTGTCATAGACAGGGTGTAGGGAGGCTGTGGGACAGTGATCTATCTACATGTCAGCCTAGCATGCCAGAAAGCAGAGTCTATTGAAAAATCCACCAAATAAATGCAAGTGGAGGTGCATGTGTTGATTTTTTTGACACTTACAAGGCCAGGAGTGGTTTTTGAGACCCTCTAAAAGCAGATGTGCGGTCTACCTCTGGCATTGCAACAAGGGGAGGGGTTTAGGGAAGGACCAGAGGGAGTTTTCCAGCAATGAGTGTGTCTCTTCTCTGCATGCCAGTGTAAGAGAAAACATGTTTGTTTGGTTTTCAGATATACAAATTCAGGGGAAAAAGTGCCATGGCAGAGTAGGAGTACATCTTGGTAGCAGGAGAGGTGATGTTCAAGTTGGAGGTAAGCCATGAAAAAACCCTGCAGCTCAAAGCCCAGCGTTTATTCTGGATATGTGAAACAGAGGTAACCACGAAAGAAAAACATTGAAGTGGGATGTGGTCAAAGCAACAAGGTGCAGAAAGGATCTTCATGTGGCAGCGTTTTGAAAGAAAACAAATGTGTCAGGATGATTTTCTGCAAGGCCACAGGAGAGGATGTTGCAGTAACCAAAACGTGAGTCCTTGGAAAGGAAGGGCCCAAACATTTTACGGAGCTGTGAGCTCCATAAAAAAAACCCCTTCTTGGGTACAGCAAGGAAAATGTGTGCAGGTAAAGCACAGCCTTAGGGATTCCAGGTGCACCCTGGCTTTTAGTGAGCTTCGATAACCTGCTGGGACCACACTCAAAGCTGAATCACAGCAGAGTGTAAGCAGGACCACAGTGAGGAGGCTAGCAGTGTCCCTGGGGAGTAGAAGGGGACAGATAAAATGGGAGCAGAAGCAGGGAGGGAAAGAAAAATGTCCTCCCATTGCTTCACGTATACTGGTAAATGTTTTTGTAATAAAACCTTCCTGGAAGGAGAGAGGGCTGCATGGCCAGGCTCCCCAGCACAGAACAGCATCACTTGGAGCTGCATGGAACCTGGTTTACTGAGTTGGGTTACGGCACTCAGGCTGATTTTAAGATGAGACCTTGTGTGCAGCGTATCGTGGCTCCTGTTCTGTTTAACTCTGTTGTTTTCATTTTCTGGTGAAACATTAGCTTTTAATTTTTTTCACTTGCTTCTAGTAGTTAGTCACCCGTCCACTTTTGTGTCCAACAGCTAAATTTTATCTGCCTTTTCCCTAGGCAGCAGTCTGATTGGCACCTCTTCCTCTGTCCAGCTGCCAGCGTCCACAAATCATAAAAAAAACCAATTTATCTTTCTGTCCTTCTTTCAAATATGATTGAAAAGAGCCACTGGGTTCAGAGGCATAGGAGAGGGAGTGAAGGCAATTAGAAGAGACCCAAAAAAGGGTGGTTGCATTGCTCTGGCTTCCTTAGGAAACATGTAAAAAAAGGTTGCATTGCAAAATCTGGGGGAGGCAAAAACTGCTTTTCATTTTAAACAAACTTCACTATTGCTGTGGAGTGGGCCGTTTTGTGTGAGTTTTCTTTCGGGACGGTTGTTTTCTTCCCCCCCCAAATTTGATTTAAATTTGGTGAAACTTCTGCTGAGCCTTCAAGGTAATGAATTTGCTTATGCAGTCATTTTATTTGCAATTTGATGGATTTTAAAGCCAAATGAGTGTTGCCTGCCTTCTGCAAGTCAAAGGAAGTTCGCTTGCAATTGCAAGGGAGGTGTGTGAAGCACCTGTCTTGGTGCAGAGCTTTGGCGGTGGAAAGACTCCTTAAAAATTCCTAATTGATTCTAAAAATTAAGCCATTACGTAAATGTTTGTAATTCTGGGCTGCTCTGAGAAGCTTCATTAGTAGGAATACAAGAGCAGGAATTAATTTTACTTACGTGTAATGAAGAGTGGATGGGTCCTGAGGAAACGTTGCAAAGAGAAGGAGGGAAAGCGATGCTTGTTCCCCCTTTACCAGCTCTATTCATGGAGTGCCATTTCACAGGGATTAGCTTCCTATTTGGTTTTATTTTATGGGGGGGATATCTGTGAGTGTATGGCATGAGATTACACTTTTATTGTCTGCCATGAATCCCTCATAAGGGTTGGAGAATGTGGAGATGTGCAGCCAATGTTGCATTACAGGGATGCATTAGGGGTCTCTGTCTCCACCAGTAATGACCAATTAATGACCACTGAAATAAGCAATTGAGAAGTCAGGGCTACTTAGAGCTTTAACTCATTATTTCCTCGCCACCCATGGACAAAGAGGCCATTATTAGTATAGTTTTATTTAATGAGTATTTCAGATGAGCACAGGACTCACTTCATGCTCTGGCGGGCGTGCTGCCTGGACATTTTGCTTCCAGCCTGTGTGATACCTTTATGAAATAACGTAACAGGAAGAAAATCCCAGATCTCTGTGGTGGCTGGAAGAAGTTTGTTCAGTTGCTGTTCAGCAGGGATAGGCTGGTAGGATTTCCAGGAGGGTTTGGCACAAGCTTTGATGTTGATGCACTTCAGCTTGACGGAAGTGAAATTTCAGGTGTACTTTTTTTTGTGCCAAATTTGCTGTGAAAAATGAGGCACAGAACATCGTGTCTGCACTCTCATGGAGTGGAGTTCACCACTGTAAACCTCCAGGGGTTTTGCTGGGCCAGCTCAGTGAGAAAAACAAAGCAGTAGAGAAGGTGGTGACAGAAGAGGTGTACCCTCACATCTGTTGGACATCAGATTTTCAAACCAATAGTGAAATAAGAAATGCTCATTTATTTGAATAATAATGCTGAGAAGCAGGGACTTCAGGTAAAATCTTGGTTCCACTTCAAGGTGGGGGCATATTGTCATTATGTCCCTAAGACATACTTTGTACTCCCTACATTGAGTTTTATTTCACTGGGCACATGGTCTTATTTCAGAGCTGGATGTTTAATGACTGGTACTAATAAAAGTTATTGACCAATCAGGATGGCAGAGAAGTCTTGGAATGAGAAAAGGAGGCAGAGAAATCTCAAAAGAGCAAAGAACAACTGGATGGGATTAGACAGGCAATGCCATTAGCAACAAAGGGAGAAGGGTCGAGAACTCCACATACACCACCACTAAAACTAATTGCCTTGTCCAGTCGTAATAAATGCCTCAAGCAACACTTGAGAGTGGGACCTTCAGCAGCAAAATCACAAGTCAGGGGGAATGTACACCACCTGAGAATGCTCTTTTGGCTGCTGGGACTGGACTGTTGACACCCCAGATACAGAAGCTGTACTACCAGGCATATTTACCAACCTGCTGCTCTTTTACCTCTGTTGACGACAATGGTTGCTGCCACTGGGAGCCATCAGCATCCTCAAGCAGAATGTTTCCTTTGTTTTGAAAAAAAATAAAATTCCCACTTTTATTGCTTCATCCTGCACAGCCTCACACAATGTGGCAGTGTGATCCCTCCAGGTTTTATATCATGGGCACCCTTTGCCAGGGCTTGGGGGAAGAGTGGTGTTACTAATGAGCTCTTCTGTGTGGCTGCTGGGCAGAGGGGTGGGAAAGAATAGGGAGAGGTCCTTTTGTATTGCCCGGGCATCAGGTATGAATGCTTTGTCATAACAGAAAGGAACAGGCAGGGGAGCCCTTGTAAATACATGTAGAAGAGGCAGTGGAGGTTACCCAGAAGCAGGTTTGTATCTGTGGGTTTGGGAGGGAAGGACAATGAGGTGTTTCCATGCATGCCCCTCAGTGCTGCTTTCATTCCTTGTCTTGGGAGCCTTGCTGGGTCTCCAAGCACCCTTCGAACCCACACAGCACGAGTCCTCAAAAAAAGAAGGAAAAGGGCAGGGACCAAGAAGTTGTTTTGCTTTGGTGCCACAGCTTCAGGCTGATAGTGAGGAAGTTTCACTACCCATCAATGCTGAATTTGGACCCCCAGTCCTGCCTCGTTCCTTGGGAATGAGGTATTAGGGCTCTCAGCTGTAACCTCAGCTGTGCCTGGGGAGGAGGTATTTACCTCTTCTCCTCTCAGGTGGCTCCTGTGTTGGATGCTGGAGGGGATCTTGCTTTGTAACAGCTTGTTGGGGTGCTCTTGATGGGTGATCACAGCGAGAGGAGGCTGCTGGAGGTGATGGTACGTGAGTCAGGGGTTTAGTGATTGATAATTCTTATCAGCAAAAAGAGGAATGGGCTTTTTCAGGGCTGGTTTTGTGAGGTCTTTGAGGCTTTCTTGATCAACAGAAATGGGATTTAGGTCAAATTAAATCGATGTGTGTGCAATAAGGCACTGAGTCCATGTCCAATGACTACATCTCTTAAGTGGTGTGCAGGGGTCCTCTCTGATCCTCTCCACTCTTTGATACTGTCACTGCTCTTCTTTTTGCCTAAAAGCACAGATAATACCTTATGTGGTGTTACAAAGGCTTAATGTTTGTCTCAGGTATTTAACCCAAAACTAGGCAATGCTCAAACTTAAAATGTTACTAAATGTGAATTAATAGCTCTTAAAATGAGTGTTCCTGGTGGTGGCAATGTTTCTCAGCCAGAAGTGAAAAGGAGGAATGAAAGATGAAGACTGTGTTATTTGAAGCCTCATATTATTGCACTTTGAAAGGGTTTATGGTGTTCTGGTTGCTCAGGGAAAAGCAGAGGCAGGATGCAAATAGGCTGCGGGAAGCTTCATGTGTCTCTGAAGCCCTGCCTTCATTATTATGCAGTGCAAGTGGCTGTTGGCACGAGAACAAATTCCACTGTAAATTATGTGTGATTTACATGAGAAGCTCATTAATTCTCTAACACCGGATTTAGATGGTTTCATTTGTAAAGGGTGTCATTTTAAACACCGCTCAAACATATTTCCTTCTATCTGCTGACTCAGAGTGTGTGCTGAGAGATGATAAACAGTGAAGTGTGTATGTGTTCATAAATACACGCACACAGACACACATTAGAAAATGGAGTCAATTAGAAGGTGTGCTTTGTGTTTAGCAGTGCTGCCTGTGATACACAGACTGGCTGCCTGTTTTATAATTTTGCTTGCCTCGATGCTTGTGCATTGTGGACCTTGCAGGGCTTTTTTTGTGTTGCATTTACTGGCGCAGAGGTAAGCCCTTTTCATTTTGATTTTTAGTATTAAACTTGTATTCTAATGCTTATTCTGTGCTGCTCTGGCCCTCATTTTGAGGGCTTCCCCTTCTTGGACAAGCCTCTGCCCCGGCTTTGGGAGCAGCAAGACTCAGCATGAGTGAGCAGTACAGTTTTGTGGCATAAGCAATAAGCAAGAGTGTCTTACTTTCTTTTTTGTGATATATTCCTGGTTTTTCCCACCTCTACCATGACTCAGAAGTTTGGCAAAAATAAAAGTGAGAAGAAAAAAAAAATCCCTCAGTGGAAATATTTTTTTACTGGGGGCTCTGCCTCTTGCTCCAGGACAGATACAGCTGATAGGCACACCAGAAGTGGCTGTGGTTGCAGCTCATACGTTGAAGCAATGTAGTCCATAGTTTCATTTAATGTTGCTTTTGCATTAAGCCACATGACCCTTCTGCATTAGCTGAAAGAATTATATGCTCATTTTCAGCTTGTACTTAGTGTTTTAATCCAGCATCTGGAGCTATGTGTTCCCTGATATAGGTCTGATGTCGAAATTTGGATGATGGTGTAAGTGTTTTATCATACGTTCATGTGCTGTTCGGGTTTAAGTTGCAGCTTATAATTATTTTAAATGGGCAGTTGCTCTTTAGAAAATCTTAAGCTTGACGCAAACAATAAATGCAGGACAAGCTGCCAGACTCACCTTTAAAGTCTCTCTGGCCTAAGGAAACTGTTCCTTGACATCTCATTACTTTCCTTCTCTTATTAGAAACAAATGTGGATTTCCTACATGTAGATTAAATATGGCATGAATTAAGAAAGCTGAGTTAGGCAGCAGCAAAAGAGGAGAAATTATGCCATGCTCTGCTGCGGTTTTGTTTATCAGGACATAAGTCTGAATTTATTTTTTTTTATGACTTTCAAGTTAGTGCTAGGAAAGAAAAAGGAGCAGTAATTTTTTTCCTACGACAATCAATCTACTGTTTCATACGCATTTAAACAATTTTGCCACAGGGAAAAGAAAAACATGCCTGTCTTAAGTAACCCAAACATCCATGGTGGTTGTTCTTCTGCACGTAGCAGGGCTTTCCTTGCTCAGGGTGAATTTTTTTCTGTTATGTGGAGAAAGTGATTTTGACTCAAAAGGTATGGGAAAATGTAGGCAGGGTTTCAGTGGAGGAGGAGGGAAATCCTGTAGCTCTTGTGCTTGTGAACAGCATGTATCAGACCTTCCCTGACCTTTTTTTTTTTGGGCCCCAAGCTGAAGTTTTATGTCGTGACCTGTCTGCGCCACTTGCTAGGAGTGGATAAACGTGTTTTTGAAAATAAGAATAGTGACAATTTTTTTTTTCTCCAACAAAACTGCTTGCACAGAAGTGCCTTATCTAGTTTATTAGAGACAAAATTCTGGGGTGGAGGGGGGAACAAACCAAGAAACATTGTGCTATTTTTATGTGTCTTCAACAGCTTCTCACAGAATAGCACTGGAACTACACTTTGTTTAATGGTACAAGAGTTGCAAAGGTGGTGACTGCTTTGCCCCTCTCCTCACAGTCACTCTATCTTGAACTGGAGATGTGTTGGAAAGGAGGTAGGATGGGATACACATGGTTATGGGTTGCAAACAGACAGAAATCCTATACCCAAAGCCAGCACTTGGCAGAATGGGTCACTCTTCAGGTGGTGCCACCCTGCATACTCTGTATATATAAGCCACTGAGTGTAAACCCTGTGTTGGCTTGATTGGTTTTTCCTGTAGTGCTTCTCTTTTGAAAACACAGTGCTTCTGCAGGCATAGGATAGGTTCTTCCTAGCTTGGTGTTGCTTTAGCTTGGCTAAACGTTAGGTCTGGAAAAAAATTTTAAAATTATTTCATGTTTTTTTTTTTCTGGGGGATCATGTTTAGGTCAGTTTTGTTTGAACTGTCCTAAAACATTTTATCCTCAGAGGGCATTTGTGATTGCAGCCAGCTGTTGCCTTACAGAGAAGGAGAAGGAGGCCTGTGCCTGGTGCAAATCTGTGTAGGTATTATTGGAAAAAAAAAAAAAATTATAGGAACAGTGCCAGATGACACCAGCTGTTAATGGCACTCATTAAGCATCATGTTCTAACACTGTTATTTTCCAGTGTAGAGAAGCCCTTAATGAACTCTCCCTTTCCTTTCCCCAAACCCATCATGCAATATATTGCCTTTAGTGGAATATTTTAATTCTTTGTAAATTTTCATAAGAAGTTTTTTTTGTAGTTCAGAATGCAAGCAGAGCACCTAGTGCTTATTTATCTATGAGGTTGAAGGTGAGAGCCTCTTGGTTATAAACAGTTTCTATCTTGAAAAATATATAGCTGTAGGTAGGCAAGATGGACAAAACGTGGGAGAAAAGAATTATCCTTATTTAACAGGTCTACTGTGGCAAAAAGGGAAAACAAATATCCATCCCTAGTTTTGTAGACTTACAAGTCTACAATGTAATCCCATTTGGAGAAACACAGTGGAATACAGGAATGAAACTTATCTTATTTCTCTAAGGGAAAGCTCCAAGAACATTTTTTAGCTTACGTTGCTGGTACATAAGGGGCCAGGCCAAGTATTTCCAAAATTAAAATGAAATGCTCTGCCAGCAAACTACTCTATATGTGTGTATATATTCAAACACATACGTATATTAAGATAAGAAAAGTCTTATCACATCTCTTCTATATGAGGATGTTTGGGTTTGCTTTCTGCATGGTACTGTTCATACCAAACATGTATGCAGGTCATTTTGTTTCCAGCCAAAGCACTGAAGAAAATCAGGAGTTAACACTATGCAAAGTGGGATGAGGCAAGCTTGTCACCTGTAATATGACAAGGTATTAACTTCTTAAGTTGGAGAAATTTAGCTGGACAGGTTGGAGTTTTAAGCTGACTCCTAACTGCTGTGTCAAATAAATTTCAGCTAAGTGAGGCAAATGTTTATAATTAATTTCAGAGTAGCTTAATTTTTACACATTAAGCAAATTGGTATCTCGTTTTAGGCTCTGAAATAGGGAGGCAACTCAGCATGAGTCTGTGTGCGATTTATTTAACAAGAGACCAGCTCAGGGACTGTGAAGTCATGCTTGGAGTTGGGCTGTGGCATTATCTCCCTCAAATGGCAGCTTCACGGTGAGGCAAACTCAGAAGTTCTAAAACTCGGAAATTCACAGATGAAACTCAAAGTTTATGAGCCCATCTCTTTTCTTTTTGTGGTGGTTTGGTGCTGGCATAACTCTAATGACATCAGGCACTTAAGGAGTGACACTGCTGTAATAAAGACCTGGAGACTAATGGTGTTTGCCATAGCATTCCTCATCCAGTCTTTGTCTGCTGCTAAAAGCTCCCTGTTTGACTCTGCTCACCCTTCCCACAGTTGAGCATACATTAGTTGACCAACAACAGTTTCTGCCTTTGGTGCTTAGGATCCCAATTTATTCTTCCACCCAAGCAGGAGCCAAACCTAGGCTGGCTCAGTTTCTGAGATCAGACAAAATCTGGTTTATGGCCATGGACAGGAGCTCTAACAGTGATAATGTTAACTCACACAATGAACTATCGGTTGTTTTGAAGGCCAAGGGAAGCTTAATGCTGCACAGGACAGACATTGTTGTCCTTTCGGTGGCGCTGTATACAGGTGTGTGTAGGTTGTGCTGTTCCTTGCCTTATCTTCACTTATCCTCACTGAACTGTGGCCACTGAAGGTGTCACCTTCTTGCTGGACCCTTTCCTGCAGTTCGTGTCTGGTCTGCCCGTGCATAAGAAGTTAATGTTTTATTTCTGAGTTAACATGTATTTTTCATATTGTTTCTCATAGGGGCTTTCCTAGTGAATTATAAGTAACCTGTGTTTGTCTTTAAAGCCTGGTCCCCCTGAAGTTGAGAGAATGATTATGGAGGAAACATGCTAGTTCTTAAAATGCTACAAATAGCATTTCATCCCATCCCTCCCCTCCTCCCAAGCTTTAAAATCTTTAAGGATCCTTAAATAGGCACTTTTTAAATCAAAGCATTAAGAAGCAGAAGTGTGGTGCAGAATTATGAGCCAGATGTTGATCGTGGTAACTCAGGTATGCCATTCCCTCACACCCACTCAGCTTTCCTTGTGGCATTTCCCCAAAGAGGATCCTGGGGCTGGATGCAAGCTGAGATCAATCCCCAGCCTGTGGCATCTGTTTGCTGAGGGTTGGAGCTGCTTATTGAGTTGAAGTCCTGTGAACTGAGAAACGGAGACAACGTGATGTTGGGAGCGAGCCTGGATCTTGGGAACACGTTGCTTAAGTGACCAGAAACTAAGCTGCTGTCTGTGTACCAAACCAAAGTTAAAAGCCATGTGGGTTTCAGAACTTTCTTTTTTTGAGAAAACACTTGTTAAAGAATAAGCTGCATTCAGTGATTGATTGCTTGTTGCTCTTGCCCTGCTATTTGTACTCTCAGCTTTGACTTACTCCATACACCTGAGGCCTTGCATTATAGGGAGCACAGTATGCACAGCAGAGAGCTGAAAATTCGGCCAAAATATTGAGGTCTTGAAGTGCTGAATTGAGGGATGTTTCTGGAGGAAGTAGTGCTGCTCTGCTTTGTTGGATCAGACTAAAAAGGGAGGAGGGATTTTTCTCGCAGCAGTTCTTCCCTCAGCTTTTTCAAAGTTTTGCTTGGGACTCTGTCTGGGGTTGCTTTGAATGTTGCATTAAGCATAGTTCTCAGCTGCAGGTAGGTGCTGTTCCATGTCTGTAGCTTGTTCAGAGAGGAATTAAGAAATGAAGGAAAAATAGTTTTGAATTTTTTTTACTGATCTGCTGGTGGTAAAGTCTTTCCGTGTGGAGCAGAGGAGGAAGATGCTTGGTGTGGAAGAGGGCTGCGCTTTTATTTTTATATTCCCAAGACCCCAACTTACTTTCTATGCAAAGAAAGAGGATGGTGGGAGCAGGCATAGTTCTGGGACATCTGGCCCCAGTGAATCTCCTGTTGGTGATTAAGTCCATCTTGAGATCAGCCTTTCTAGCTAACATGTAATTGCTGGGGTTTGTTCCTACTTTGAATGGTTAACATATGATATCTCTATACATTATTTTTCTTGCAGCTCATTTTTCCCCTCTCGTGTGATTTGCAGGATTTACACACTTGGTTTGTGTTGATGGTGCCTCTCCTGACAGTTCTTTGTATAGAAAGGTTAAGGAAGCTAGTGGGCTCGTGAAGACAGGAGTATTATACTTGAGCCCAGCATTAGTCATGCTTAGCTGCTCTCATACCAATTTGGTACTAAATCCTGGCTTCTTTTGTTAACTGGATGCCACCGTTTTAGGCAACTCTACTTGTGCAACTTGCCATCAGGCTGATGAACCAGTCAAAAATGGTGACACTGCAAGGCTTCTCCCTTCCACATATGCCCATTCTCCAAATGTGGCAGGAGGACTGGAAAATACAGCCAAGTGAACAGAAAATGCAAATTGGCTTCTTCATACTGTTCCTGGAGCAAGTATCTTTCTCTAGGAAGAAATCTGAAAAATTCAGAATATGCTACTAAAGTTTGCAAGGGAAGTTCTGCACCTCCTTGCGAGAGGTGAAGTAGTGCTCTCCAGGCAAAGGTGATTGTGAAGAGTTATGTTGCAGGTGGATTTCTATTGCTACTGAAACTGGATTAAAAAGGTAATAAATGTTACCACGCTTGCTTTCTCCTTTTATCTTTGGAAGCAGTGCAGGGGAGAGCATCAGACTCAAAGGAGGTTTTAGTTGTCTCTTGGGCTCAAGCCTTCTTCAGGGAGAAGGGTTGTTCATCTTTGTACAGAGGTGGGATCATTGGCTTCCTCATCTGCAGCTGTCTAGGTACTGTCTCATAGGTATGAGACAGTATGAGGGTGTATGCTGGATTGTTTTTTCTTGTAGTTGTGTTGTTTTGTCATGACTGTGGTTCTCGGTCTGAATTTGGTTGAGCTGAAATCCACTGACGGGAAACAGCGAGCAAACATTCAGGGCATCTCATGTCCAACAGCCTGATGAAAGAAGTGGGCAGGACTTATTTATGAGCCATTACCCCTTAGCTGTTTTCATGAGCCTAATAAAAGGTTTCTTTGATTTCTCGTTTTTGCCTTTGCTGCTTGTTACGCTAAGGAGCCCTATGAAGTACAAGAAAAAAATCACTTATCAAAATCTGCTACTACAGCTGAAAAGTTAAACCATGGACCTCAGTTGTCAATTTGCTGTGTGGTTTTCTTCAGTATTTCTCTTTTTTACCCTTTGCATAGGTCAGCCTTATATGCATATGACCCTGATACCCATAGTCAGTTTATGGTATCCAGAAGAACAGCATGTTACTTACAGGGTTTTTTAATAAGATTAGTTAAAGATATGAGCAAATAACACAGTCTGATTTGTGACCATCTTGGGATATCCCCTCCCCTTCTCAGCTTTTCTACAGTGACAGATGGAAGAAAATATCTTTCCAGTTTTAAGAGTTAGTTATAACTGTGCACAAGGACAGGCACCACGTGGACCTCAGTGGGAAGTAGTTTTGATTTCTGAAACGTGGATCATGCCCCACTCAGCTTCAGAAGAGAGAGACCCCACCCCTGACTGATATTTTTAATGAGCTAGGGGAGAGTGTTAAAAACTGACTGCCTATCTACCTACAAACCCTCAGGGTAGAGAGCTAAATCACTGTGAAGCATTAGAAGTAGAAGAGGTTATCTAACCAGGCATTTTCTCTGGTGTAAATGGTATTCATGCATGTGCGTATCACTTCTTTTCTTTTTAATTTCTCTATTTTCTTATAAAGCCGCATGAGTGACTGCTCCCATCAGCAGCCTTGATTAACTCTTGTCTAGCTGGCAGCCTGAAAACAGTATAGCAGGCACAATTTCCTTGTGGGCCTGAGCCACTCAGTCTCCTTTATATTTTTTCTTTCCTAAAGATATTGAAAGGGGAGCATATGTGGAAGAATAAGTGTGTGCATGGGGATATTTTTGTCTGTGTGTATTTGTTGTACAGGCCAGTGAATGTCCGGGTTGACCTGGAACCTGGAGGAATACCTGTGAGTAGGATACTTTAGGAAAAAAATAAATAGAAAGCCTTTGGTAGTGGAACTTAATGGAATTAAGGAAAACATTGGATTCTGGGTGCTGTTTCAAAGTCGTTTTCATCAGAATGGAAGTGGCATAATCAATATGTAGCTCTTTGGCTGTTAACTCTTCAGATTTAGCTGAAATCACATTAAATGGAATAGATCTTATTTGTGGCTTGGGCAGTAGGGTTATATTTAACTGAACTCTGTGGAAGTTAGCTATTTGGGAGCTGCCAGCTCTTCACAAAGTGATGCTGTCTGTAGCTGTACCCAAACAAATCATGATATCATTCCTTTGTCATTACTGGTATGGGTCCTGCTTTATAAACACCAACTAAACACAGAAAGTTCTGGTGGTGTGTGTCCTGTTTGCTCTTCCTAATTTGCCCATTGATTTCTTTGCCCATCTGGTCTCAGGTGAGCTTTGTTATGCCTTTCCTATTCCAAAGCATCTTCACGAAAAACAATCTCCCTGCCATTGATTTGAAAACCTCTGCTGCAAGCAAAATTGCAGGCCAGAGTTTTGGGAAGGTGAGGGTGTGGGTTGAGTTTGCAGCTGTGTGGAGCATCTGTAACCTTGAGAGATGTCTGTAGGAACAGTTGTATTTACCACTGCTGAAAAGGACACGTGTTGGTTTTAAGTTCAGTATTCACACAGTCAGTAACGTAATGGAATCTGCACGTAGGAAGACAACAATAATTATTTTTATTAACTACCAAAAAAGCTATTAATAGATGCATTTGGAAAGCCTTAGAAGCCAATATTTCCAATTGCAAAACACTTTGTAAAAATTATTTTTGTGTCTTGCAAAGAAACCACCATACCACACAAACAGAATCCAAATGAAAAACTGTCTTGTGTTCTGGAGATGCTGTCATGAGAAAGGCCTCCTATGTAGCATCTGTTCACACATCCCACATATTGTGTAAATATATCCACTTCAAGTATTTAATCTTCCCAGAAGTTATGCTTGCCTTTCTTCTCCAAACAAGAAAGCTGGAATCCTCTCCCTCCTTACAAAACCCACCTGTAGTTTGGCAAACTACCAGATTAAGGTTGTTTGGGTTGGGTTAGGTTTTTTTGGGTTTTTTTTTTTTTGGTAATGCTCCAATTTTAAATTTTGCATAAAAGCTGTAAATGTTTCTGGAGTTATGGGTGATCTCATTTCCCCCTTTCCCCCATTCCCTAGGAACATTCCTAATAAGTTACTCAGTCTTTCTCTCTTCTGAACAGGGAGAACTTCAGCCATAAATAAGGCAACGCTTGAAGTCGTAAATAATGTTTGGACAGCTTGTGCTGAGGGCTTCCCAAAGGGAAGGAATTATTTTGTCATGGCAGTGTATCATGGGGCTGTCTGGTGTCATGCTTGGAAAGCTGATGGTATTGCTTTGGAGCAGGCTGCTTCTTGTGCAGAGTTCCTCTGAGTATCTGGAAGCTGGGTTGTGACTCCTGAAAAATTGGCTTGTGGGATAGCAAAGTAAATCACACTGATGAGAAGAGGGAAAGGGGAAGAAGGAAGGGGGAGAATTGAAGCCACCAAATACTGGTGCTAAGAAATTCCATGCTAAGGCTGAAACTGCAGCTTTATCTCATGACTTGGTGGGGAAAAAAAAAGGCAGGAACATATGTCAATGACAGATTGCCAACCTTAGCATTTAATTCCTGGCATTTTGTGGGTTTATAGGATTTGCTGACAAAAAGATGAGAGGGAAGGGTTGGATGGGATGTAATTTCCTGAGTGTTCTTGAAGGGAAAAAAATCTCAACCCATCTTCTTTTATTTGAATATATTGGAAACAGCCTGAACAATCGTAGTTTTTCATTAGAGTAAATACCTTTGAGTTATGACACTTTCTCTCCTTTAAAAGCAGTTTCCAAAGCATTGGAGAAGTATGCATAATTAAATGCTTTCCTTATTTGAACTTCATTGGGAGGCAGTCTATTTCTTTCTTCGTTTGACACCTCTGTGCTGTGCAGACTCGTGGTCTGTTGAAATGTGCGTGTTCACAAAGATGTGAAGAACCCCAGTCTGCCTGTTCCACAAAGATGTATAATGAGCAATGTTATGAACACTTCTGAGAAGCAAGACAGCGAGGATATTAAAAACTACACCCTGTATTGCACCCAAGTGTTTATTTAATAGATACTGAGTAGCCACAGTATATAAAAATTGTGTGCTCCCTCGCTTTGGCTTTTTCTGTCTAAATCTCTATGTACCCATTGAAATATCCTTGATCTGAAAGCCTCTAACCTGCTTTTGGCATGGGCCCTTGACAGGGAACCATTTTAAGCGATGCAGTTAGAAGTCCTGCTGAACTTTCGGAAATTTCATTTGGGTATTCTGAATATGATATACTGAGTGGACAAGCTGGAGGAAGTTATTAAAACTTTGCAGGAAAACCATGAAGCAGTTGGAATATAAATTATTTCTTTTCATTTTTTTTTCATTTTTTTTTCCTCTCCAGACCAGTTCCTGGAGGAAGGAGGTGGGGATTAGAGGGCTTTTTTTCCTTTGGAGGTATCATTTGTTTCTCTCTTGACTAAGAAATAGCTTCAGAAAAGGAGAATGCTGTGCCGATGGAGGGGTTGAAGCATTTTCAGAAAAGGCTCTTGGCTATGTTAAAGGTCTTATAATAATCACAGAGGCCCTATTTAAGTCTGTATTCATCACTGCCATTTTGTTCATTGAGCAGGAGTACATGGAGACTTCTTTCAGGGTTGGGTGCCAGTTTGCAAAGTGCTGGGTTGCAATTTTTTCCGTTTTTGCAGCAGCATCTAAGGAGAAGTCAAAGGCCTTATCTTTTGGCTCTGGATTCTTTCAGTATGTACTTCAGTGAGTTTGAGGTTCCCTGGCATTACAGAAGGAGTACACAAATGTAATTTCCTTTTTTTTTTCCTGTTGCTAATGTAAGTTTTTGCAGATTGGAACTTCTGTTCTGGTTATGGTGGGGTCCTACTAACCTGAGCAAATCTGATACTACAAGATGTGTGTGGGTCTGAGTTGGTTGATAAACCTTGTAATCTCCATGGGTGACACCTCTAGTGGAAATTAAAATACACCTTGAGCCCTTTGTGTTCTGAGTTTTCTGAGCTGACAAACTGCTCTAACAAAATTATATGTTTTGTATTCTCCATGAGTTACTTGTTCATTTCAGGGCTCATGAAATTAACAGGTGGACAGGCCAGTCGGCAGTACTTTGAAAGCCCATGAGCTTGTATTTGCTGGTTGAGAGACTTGAAAATCCCCAACAAAGTGTGGATGGCCATAGTAATCTTCATTGATCTGCCATGAAAGGTTTGGGGGAGTTTGCAAAATACTTTGGTAAACCAGAAGATCATATAACCACCCACAGCATGCCATTTCTTTCAGTATTCTCTTAGGATCTTAACATGCCGAAATCCATCCCTCTCAGGCTCATGAGGGTTACAAAGCCTGTGGGGAAGGCAAGTGGTGTTTTTAATCCTGCTCTGACGCGCTGTGGATTTATGTCCTTCTGTGCTCCATTTCATTTGGTTTTGCCAGCAAAGAGTTTTGTATTGTCAGTGGTCTTTCCTACTGCAGATTGAGTCACTTCAGCTTGGGCTTTGACAAAATGCATCTCTCTGAGCAGGTAGAAACCATGAATTAATGAGATGGAGTGTGTCTCTTCTCTGTGTAACAAGTTTGAGAATTGCATGTGTCAGCACAGACCATGCTGCTGGTTCATCCAGATAGATGTGAGCAGAGAAGAGAGAAAAGCATGGCTTAGTGTTGTCTGTTGGACTTGAAGAGGAGGTAAAGAAATATTTGCATGCTTAGTCCTGTGGCAAACCCATGATGAAAAGTTGAGAGAGCTGTTCTTTTGGACACACAAAGGAGGGGAGTTTGTAGGGTGATTGCATACCTGAATGGTGTAAATATCACAAGGTAAACTCTCTTGTGCTGCTTTCCTGAACGGTGCTTGTTTAAAAGTCCTGAAGTGCTAAAGACCAGGCCTAAAATCCCTTTTTCCCTGCCTGGGGCAATGGTAAGGTAGAGTTGGTACACAGAGGGGCTCCAGTCTACAGGCTGGTGCTATCTGGGCCTCCAGGACAGGGAGATTAAAGCATTTCCAAACTTGGTTCTCTTTTGGAATATAATGGTTCCTGTGTTCTTTCTGGAGAAACATCTGGGATGTAATCTTTTGCCTAAGACTGTGATTAGCAAATGTCCCATTTTGACCAACAAGGACTGAGTACAGCCCCTTGCAGTGGGATTCTTTCCCCAAGAGAAATGTACTGAGTTGTCCAGTTTGTGTGCATGCTCATAGGTATATAGGTATGCTCATGCATACCTTCTACACAGTAATTTGTTGTAAATTGCTGCCAGCTTTTGTACTTAGAGGGGAGGGTGGAAAGGCCAAGAAAACCAGAACAGTGGAGGGGAAAAGCCCACCCTACCTTTCAGTTATCTCTGGTTCTCTTAACAAAACCTGTGTGCTTGCAGGGCCCATTTGGCATTTATGCAGCCTTGACAAATATTTTTGCAGCTGGGTTGGTGCTAATGAAGACAGTTAGTTTTGGAAAGACCTCCATGCAGAACTCTGTTGCTTAATTTCAGGTCCCTGGATTGCTTGAGTCTGGGAAAGCATGTGGAGGGCTATGGCTAAAGGGTTGTGCTATCTTAGTGCTCTGGGCTAGGCATCCACTGTAGGTGGTGATTGAAGACAATGGCATATCAAGCCTAGGATGGCCATTTGAATCAAGAGATAATAGATGCTTAAAAGTAGCTTGTGGTTTCCCTTGATGCTCTTGTGGCTGAAGTGTGTGGTGTTCCCAGTTAAAAAAAAAAGATGACAACATGCCCACAAGTGTAAGGGAAGTCCAGGAGAGTAAGTTATTTTTATTTTCCAGCATTTAAAACTGATGGATAAACCCTGGCCATCCTGCTGTAGTTATGAAATGTTTCACAGCAGCAGAACTGGTGTGTTGGGTACTCTGGGAAGCAGGACTGGGGCAGCTTGCAATGGTCCCTGTCATGGTTTGGTGCCCTTGAAGCCCAGTGCACACAGGTGTATCTGATAGGGCTGCAGCTGCAAGAAGGTGTTGAAGGGTGTAATAGTGCCTCCTGAACGCTGTTCATCTGCTTAGTGTGCAACTGAAAATTCAGTTTTGATTTAAGTGTTCATGTTTACCAATAAAATTAATTTCTTGGTGAAGACATCAAGCCAGGTACTTTTCCTTTTCTTTTTTTTTCTGTTTTGTTTTGTTTTGTTCCTGTTGTGTCTCTGCAGTGACACCAGCTCATACCAGGTGGTAGTACAGTGTTTATTTGTAGAAAGAAACAACCAGGTTGGAAAGAAGAGCTGTTTGGCTTGGTCTCCATCTCTTGCATGCCCTGACTTCGGGTGTGTTGTAAGTTACATTAGAGGTTGTGACTTCAAGTTTGCCCCTGATCCCTGGAAGTGCTGTATGTCCCACCTGAATTATCTGTCTTAAAGGTATTTCCTCTTAAGGATATTGTCTGCCTTTATTTTAGGTTCTGTTTCTTTTAAACTCTTCTAAGAGGATTGTGCAGATAATGTTTCATGGAATAATTTTTTTTCATTTGAGGGAATAATGTAAATGTATGCAAGCAGGATGTTATTGTGCAAGAGCTGTGATGTGTTTATATAAGGTGGGAGGGCTTGATTTATAACACTGAATATTTAATAGGAGTAAGTCTGGGTGTCTGAAATCTCTGCTTCTTTGTATGAGTTGGCAGATAGAAGGGTGGCAGGTCAGGTTTTTCTGTATGCACCTTGTGGATTTTCATATGTTGGTGTTTTACATCATTATGTCAATTAAGTGAGGCAAAAGGAAACATTTTTAATTTGGGTTTTGAAAGCATGGGGAATAGGGCAATTTATTTTCTTATTTGCCTGTCCCTACGTTCTTCCCATTTGTTCCTGAAGGCAGCCCCAGCCCCCGTGCCTGCAGAGCAGTGTATTTCACTGGAGTTCTGGCTCCAGGACATGGCTCACTGGCAGCAGCAGTACACATACAAGGTGAGGAGGTAGCTGGAATAGCCAGTAGGATAAACTACAAGTTGAAAAGCTTTTTTCTTTTCCTTTCTTTCTTTTTTTTTTTTTTTTCCCTTAAAGGACAGCTTATTATGCAGGTGTCTGTAGGCCCCTTTTAGCTGTAGGGATCTGCTGTGAGATCCACTGAAAAATGCAGAAGGTAGCTGTAAAGTATGCACGGGAAGACTGATACTTATTTATTCACTTTAAATCTGAAGCTGTGTCTGCAAAACCAACATGCTTCTGATCTACAAAAAATCCCCACTGTTCCCAAAGCCAAGTAGGGAATATGAGGGAATACTCAGGTGCCCAGCAGAGGGACTGCTTGGGCAGTGCCAGACTGACTTTTTTCATGCCCCATTCCTGATGTTGGCATCTAAGGGATGAAAGGCAAATGCATCTTTGAAGTATCACTTTGGGGACAGGGAAAATAACACCACAAAGGAAGACTTGGAAATTTCTGGTTTATGAAAAATTGAATTGACTGTTTGTAGTTCTGCCGCCCCCTCCCCCCCTCCCCCAACTGAATTCAAGAGCAGGTAAATCAGTAAAATGTTGATAGTGTGTAAATAATTGCTTCTGAATATAGAAAAGAATTATCATAGCAGGCACAGTTAGTCATGAAAGACCACATGGTGATTGGTTAGCCTTTGGAACATTAGAGTAATGTGTTCTATCTAAATAGATAGCTAGATGCTTTGCCTGGGCTAATTTTTCCAAGGATGAATTGATGACATACAATCAGGAGATGTCAGAAAAGAAAGCATCCACCTTTGAATGGCAAAACTCAATTGTTTTAGACACAGTTGATAGTGGCCAGTATTGGACTCTCACTAATGGTTGCTGAAAGTGTTAGATTGGCTTTTTTTTGGTCAGATCTCAGATTTGGCCTGACAGCAGCAAGCGTTTTCTATCAAAGTGTTGGTTTCTTTCCCCCCCTTTCCTGTTCTTTTTTAGTCATTTGACAATAATTTACTACTTTGCTTAGCTTTTTAGTCAGTTGTCTCCCACTCCGGAAAGCCAGGTTTCTTAAGTGCTTCTATGATGCCAAGTTAATTGCCCGAAAATAAGTGCTTGAAGATGGACCAAGTATTGTCTCATCAGCATTCAGCATCCCTGCCAGGGGATGGGGAAGGAAAGCAACGCCAGGAAGGTTTGAAGAAAAGAGATGGGCAACAAAGGAAGGAACAACTATCCTGCAAATGGCCCTGAGTGTGGCCAGGCAGCAAAGCTCTCCCTGGATGTGGCTGAATCCCTGCTGTACTTGCAGCTTGTCGAGTGAAATGTCATCAGTGCTGCAGTGTGGACACAGGTGGGATTGATCTCCACAGCCCCTAAATGAGAGGGGGGACTGTGCTTTTGGGTGGCCCCGGGCTTGACTCTTCCTAAGGCCAAGTTGAGGCATGTCCTTGCCTATTCAGTGTTGCCACTGCCTCATTTTCTCTGCTCCTCTGTAGAGCAAGGGAGGAAAAATGGCATTCCTGGCTTGTCATTATGGTGAGGATGATTTCTAGATAAATGAGCAGTCTCAGAGGTATGCCTAAAATGCAAAGATACACAAGAGTGTTGGTGCAAGTTAGAAGTGTAGAGAGCAGAGGAGAAATCACAGCTGGTGCCTGTTGAGTCCACCTCGCTGCTGGTATGTAATGCAGTCAGCACGAGACTGGATAAAGCACAGCACCTTTTTCATTTTGTGTGGATAGTAGGGGGAGAAAAAGAAAAAAAAGAAGAAGAAAAAGAGATACAGCTACTGCAATGAAAAGATGTTCATTTGAGGCTGGGCAGGAAGGATTTTATTGAATGAAGTACCCAGCAGCCCCATTTAAGTTTGCAAGGGACTTTGAAGGAGCTGTGGGGATGAGGAGTGAAGACAAATGCCTGACCAGCATGAGAAACAGAGACTGTGCAGGGACTGAAGTGCAAGTTGGGTCGTGCTGAAAGCCCTGGTGCCTCAGCTGTGGGCAGGCCAGTGGCTCCTTGAGAGAGCACAAAAATGTTGGGGTACCCGGCTACTCAGCCCTGCTTGTCACCTTGAGTTGGTTCCCCAGATATGGGGAGAGGAAGGGGACTACCACTCCCTCCAGACTTGCCAGCGCTGCCAGGGCTTTGCTTTATCCTCCTTTGCCAAATACAGCCAGGGCTGCTCCCTGGGATTTAACAAATCCTCTACTATTTCAAGGCCCGAGGATATTGGCAGTGCTCTTGATCCCTCCTGCCCCATTCTTCCTCTGACTGCTTATGCTTTGAGCGCATTGGACTCCTCATCCCAAGAGATTTCTAGCAGTCCTCTTTTTCTGGGACACTCTGGGCAGATTGCTCTAATGGTATCTACATTTGTTCCAGCCCCCTTACCTGACCTCAGGGAGTTTCAATACCTTTCTACTCACCTTTAATCTGGAAGAGCCACCCTGCTCTGGAGAGGGAGCAGGCTTTTATTCCGGCTTGTGCGTCGTCAGCGGATTTGTTAACTAAGCTGTATATGTAAAACCTTCAATAAATGTGATGTCAGCGCTTTAGAGAACCTGCCTGACTTTCACATCCCACTGGCAGGGCCTGCAGTCAGAAATACCTGTTCTTGCACTAGAAGATTTGATAGAGGTGTGTGAATATGTGTGTAGCACTTGGGAGAGCCCACTCATTATTTGGAAGCCTTTTCTACCTTTCAGCCCTCATCTTGAGATCAGAAACGTTGCAGTCCTTCACTTGATTAGGCAGGACTGAAAATAAATAATTACAGTTGAGAAGCACTCTGAAAATTATTTAATATTGCTTTAATAAGGGCTCTCCATCTACATTTGTGCCTTTTGTCAGATGTGCAACTCTCGATTAACACCTCGGTCTTTCCTTGCCGGTCACCTGTGAATGTTACCCTATTTATCACCTGTGTTTCTGAAGGACCTTTTGCTGCTGTGTCTGTGCAGCTCTTCCATATCTCATTCACCAAACAGGTTGGGGCTGGCAATAACCAGGAAAGGAGTGTAATGAGCCAGAGAGAGCCCAGCATGCCTGGTGCGTGGATTCAGCTGCA
Organism: Corvus kubaryi; assembly: GCF_017639235.1. Lineage (NCBI taxonomy): Eukaryota > Metazoa > Chordata > Aves > Passeriformes > Corvidae > Corvus > Corvus kubaryi. Next base: position 15,016,415 of record NW_024582059.1, on the reverse strand, counting down.
TCCTAGGTGATAAATTCGCATGTACACCTTGGTCGGTGCTCGCACAGTAATGTCAGCTCAATAACAGCCCTTCAGGACGCCAGGGTGGTTTTTACATTTATAATGAATGAGAATTTTATTGTTGTTGCTAGCAGCGAAGAAGTTTAGTGATAGTCCAGTTCTCAGCCTCGTGAGAAGCAGAAATGATGAAAGAAACATTGCGGCATTCCTCAGCACACATTTGATCCATCAATCACCCAGACAAAGCATGCACTCCTAAACCATTAAAGTGTGACATCTTCTTCTCAGACTTTTGAGTTTACTGACTTTAAAGCAGCAAGGCAATTAGGAAGCCAAACCTAGGCTGGGAGGAGAAGAAAAAACACTATTAAAATACTAACTTGACATGCTTAGGTTTGTTTGATAGGCTAACAGACTGCTAATATTTTTTTTAAAAAACCTGGATGCTGTCCAAAGCAAACTTATGAATAGTATAAGTCATATTAAAGCAAACTTTCATTAAGCACCAGCTTTCTCATAATTAGTTTCAGCAGAATGATACCGTTTCAGAGAAACTATGGCAATTCTTTATTTAGGTAACAGAGCTTTCTGCTAAAGGTTACTTCCAGAGGGTTACTCATCGTGTGGTGTGATGAATTAAGTGGGGGACAGAAAAATCCAGAAGAAAACCTGGGCCAGGAGTCCTGCTCCTGTTTGCTTCCTGACAGTCCCTTGAACATGAATGTTGCAATAAAATTTGACTTCTATGAGCAGTCACTGGGGGTTACTTCAGGGGGGAACTGTGTTGGTCGCAGCTCTCTGTTGGAAATGCCACTGTTAGTTACCTTCTCAAGGCTGGACAGGAAGAAAAGTACGAAGTAATGACCATTGAGTGGATCTGAAATGAGATTGCTTAAAAGACAGACCAAGGTGGTCAAAGGGGTGTACTGGAGATAAAGATTTGACAAATGTGTGATGCTTGCAGCCCTCTCGTATGCTTGCACCCTGTCCCATTGTGCCATGGTTTTGCTGTGACTGAAGTGGATCATATATGTCCCTGCCACTGAAAGTTATAGAGTTTTGTTTCCAGAGATTTTGGACTGGTGTAGGATTTATGCTTTTGCCTTTCCTTTCACTAACTGTATTAAGCTCATTGCTTATGAGGGGAAGAACATGCATAGAAATATCCAAAGGGAGCTAGGAGCCCAAATTCTCTTGCTTAAGCTGTCCTTGATTCTTTAAATAGAAATGCACACGTGCAAAAATACAAAATGCATCCCAAAATAATTAGACATTATGATATGTAATTAGTGACTCTTCTCATTACTATTATTATTTTAAACCTTTTGTACTTTCACAGTAGTTCTAGCATTTGACCCAGTAAAACCTCTGCAATGATCAGGAACTGGGGAGGGATTTTTACTCTTCAGCATGTGTTTGTTTTCAATGTCCATGCCTTAGAAGCCATAGTGTGTGTGTGTGACGAGTGTTTGTATTTCCTGGGTGAGGGGGATGAGTTGTGGGAGATAAAGGCATTAGTGGGTGGGGTCAGCAACAAGCACTGAAGGTGGCCCTTGACACAAGTTCTGCAGCTGCTCCTCAGAGGCATGGGGAGTTCATGTTCTTGACAGCTTCCCCTCCAAGGTCTTCAGATTGGCTCTTAATTGGCAAGCTCATTAGCAGGCTCACTAACAGGAGGGAGAGCGAGCCAAATTTGTATTCTGTCAGTACTTGCTGTGAGGAGTCAGTAATCAAACAGCTTTTTTACAGTGTCCTTTTTGGTGTCTACTTCTAATGGCTCAGGTTTGTAGGTCTGCTATAAACCCCAATAAATATAACAGCCATTAATAACTGATTGACCAAAGGGATTTATGTAATCATGGGATTATAGCTGCTAATTCCTTCCTGCAGTCATGTTTCTGCATTTCATTGATCGGGGAACTGGCTGTAACACTGATTTAAACTAATGGCATGACAACACAAGGGTGGCTTTAATGCCACTTGGATCCGAAAGGTTGCTTGGGTGGGGAGTGATGCTTAGGCTGGTTTCACAGCACTGGAAGAAGGAGGTGGGAAATGGTTGTTTGTCATGGAGGGCAGTTCTTCCAGGAATTGCAGCCAACTCATTTAGTAGTCATCTCGGAGGAGGCGTCCATACGAGGCTGAAGTAAGCTACCTCCTGCTCCCAAGCTGCTCCCGTGACTATCAGGTGTGTCTCCCCACTGTGTGTCACCAGCTGGCCACCCCATTAGGCTGTCTCTGTGCCCTTCCCCTAACTGGTGTGCAGTGGTGGGACTGACTAACACCAACTATCAGCTCATCCACGTGTTTGAAACTCATATTCTTAAAATCCCCCCTTCAAGTCTCTTCCAGAAATTACTAAGGAGTGTTTCCTCTGAGGGTACTGCCTGAGTGTCTTTCCTAACTGTCCCGGTCTCTTGTCTGAAAATTGACCTGAATTTTTCACTTGAAAATGAAATAGATTTTTTTTTCCCCCCCAGATGTAACTGAAATGAATGCTGGTGGCAGGAAGGTTTGGTTTGCTGAGCACAGGATGCTCCTGCACTAGTAAGGTAGAAATACTCCAGGTTGCAGAGGTGCTGTGGATAGGGATAGGGTGGTGGGGTAGGCATTGTAAGGCAGCTCCTACTGGGCTGGCTTGTTGCTATCTGCAAAAAAGCTGCAACTTGAGGTAAAGCGATGAAACCTGAACCTGTGAAAATGTCTGTCAGCTCATCAGTGCTTTTAAGTAGGTTGTGGGAGTGCCTCTAATGAACCATCTCTTTTCCATCTTAAAGTAAATGAAATTAAGCTGAAAAAAAAGCTGAACAGAAAGCATCAGATGGCAGTGGTAGACAGTCAGTGTTTGTAATGTGAAATGTGCTCTGGATTCCCAAGGCATAGGATGCAGGTGGTGCCACGTGTGCGATGCCTTTGAACGCCAAATGCGCCAGCTACATCTGAAAGGTATCAAACCCAAAATCTGAGCGGCGGTGAGTGGTTATCAGTTCTGTTAGGCAAAATCCTCTGTGAAAAGTGGCTGCTGGTAGAAAAACAGACAATATGCAGAGATGAAATGCTTCTCATCTGTGTTTCTAAACTGGATGTTTTCCCCCAAGCTTAAATTATTTTTTGTCTTTTTCTCTTTCAGAAAAGCAGCACTGACAGCCTCATAGTTACTGTGAATATGAAGAAAACAAAAAGTAGCACTGAGCTTGCTGGGTTGATGCCCTTGCTCTCTTGTGTAGTAGTGCACAGAGCAGAGCTTTTTGTAAAGGCTGTGGATGCCATTTTCTGCTGCACCCTTCCAATAGTGGAAATGATTCCCAAGGGTAGCAGGAGTCTTTGCCATCCAACTCTGGGAACAGTAGCACTGTTGTGCTGTTTTGGTAGGCCTCAAGAAATGAGGCGCCTCTAAGAACAAGGGTTTCTGGACAAGCTGTTGCCATTTCTGCTTCCACCCTGGTCCTGCACATACTATGTCTTCTCTGCTTGGGTGGGCACAGCCATGGGAAAGCTGCTCTTCCTCAAAGGGAATCTCACTTTGTTTCCTTAACAGCTCCACGTGTTTCTGCCATCCTAGGGCTTAGTTGGTATGAAAAGTAATACCACAACTTAGTGTGTCTATTAATTTCTATCTTTTTTATTTATTTATTTATTTTATTTTATTTACCAGCAGCTCAGAACTGAGTGTTATGACTTAAAGATGTTGTATCTGGGCTCTCTTTCAGGGGACAGCATGAATGAGCAGCAGATGCTGGATTAACGTCTTGTCCTAATCTCCTTTTATTTGCAAATATCCAGTTCCTTGCAGATGGCTCTGAACAACAAAAAGCGTACACAGCCTGCCTCTGGGGAAAATTAGGTTGTTTGTGGCCACTGCTGTCTGCGCTATAATCCCTGCTGGCAATTTCTTCTTTTGTCACTGGAGCGAGGGTTCAGTGGCACTTCGAAGGCATGGCACAGCGAGGTGGTATTGGAAGCAGCATCCCTTTAGGCTCTGAAGCAGGGAGGTGGAAAGACAAAGAAGAGGACTTCCTCTTTTTAGAGAGCAGGTGGTTGCATTTGTTTCTTCTCATCACCCTTTCACCAGTGCCATGAGAAGGGAGTCAGGACAACCAGCTAATGTGGGCTTCTCTCCGTGTAGCTTGAGATGTCTTCCTGTGGCCATGGGCTGACTCTGGAGCTAATTTCAAGACAGACTGTCAGTTCTCCATCTCTGCTGTCCCTAAGCTTAGCTGATGTGCAGCAAGGCAGTGCTCATTTCTGACTTTACTCTCAACTTGTCAGAGTTTGACAAAAGAGATCAAATTTGATGTGATGAATTAAGGGCAGGGCTGGGAAATAACTGCTATCGTGAAAGGTGGAGGAAAAAGCTGCTTATAAGGAGATAAGCAATCATGAAAATCAAATTATCAGATTAATCTTTGTGACCTGACTGTGCATCAAATACTGACAACAAAAAAAATGCAAGAATCTTCTATTAAAAAATAAGTGGTGCTGCAGGAGAGCTGAGCCTGAGGCACTGTGTGTGAGCAGGGGTACGAGTTGGTACTATAAAATCTGTCACCACTGACTATACAGCATGGAGATTGACATCTCCAGTACGATGTCACATTCTTAGCCCAAAGTGGAATGCTTTTTAACACTAAGAAGGCAGGAAATTGCAGAAGATAATTAGCTCCCGATGATGTATCACTAAGGTACCTGAAGCAGCTTCCTGGTTGCTGCCTAGGTAATCTAGGAACCAGCCTGAGTTTTTTAATTTCCTCTCTTTTTTTAACATGAATTTTTGTGAGTTTGTTGTATGGGTTATAAAGAAGATCTCTCTTTTTATCTCTTTGGTGGCAGTGGCTGGGGTTGCCAGCTCTGTCCTGGGGGCATTGTAGCCCTTGGACCAGCACATGAAGGTGAGCTCTGAGCAGAAAACGGCAGTGGCTGCAGGCACTTCAGCAGAGAATCTGATGTCTTTGCCTTCAGAGGAGACAAAGCCCCTCACACCTTCAGTTTGTGGCTGCATGCCTGTCAGGACTGGTAGCTCCACTAAAAATAATCGAAAATGAGGCTTCTCCATCACTTAAACACCTTTAAAGGTGGGATTATTTAGGAAGATTTATTCTGTGTCAGCTTAAAGCATATTTAAAGTCTGCGAAGTACAAACATACTAGTACTGTAAATGGTAATTACAATTGCAGTGTGAGACCTACTTTTCATCAAGTCTATCATGGCAGCAATAACAGTGAAGCTGTGGTGGGACAAGGCTCCCTTGTCACAATTTCTGGCACTTGAGTCAGGTTGATTAAGCATCCTGCAGGTATGCAGACATGTGATAGTTGCACTTCTGACAGAAATATGTCTGTGCCTTGAGGCTCCTGCATTTTTGGAAGTATGGGGTTTATCTTATTTAAAGCCTAGAAATTGAAACAAGTTATGTGCATTTTTTTTTCACTTTAAAAGCTGACAAAATCACTCCAATATATGGGCCCTATCCTAAATCCTCTGCCATCACTGGATGCTCCACCAGACATGAGTAATGAATAGGACAGGTCTGACTGGAGACAAAAGCCTGTCTTCTAACACAACACTTTTAGTGTAACCTTTGCTCCATTTACCCCTCTTCTCTTTGTTAGAAATTTTTTTTTCTGTAACTGCATTGAAATTTGCAAAACTTTTTTTGGCTGCAGTCCATAGCTAGGAAGCTCAGCCAGATGTGCTCTCATACACAGGCACTTCTCTATCTAGAGGGTGTGTCATCTGAGTGCCCAGTGCATGTCGTCGTCTTTGCTGGGCCCTCTGACTTTTTAGGGCAGGAAGGCTGCTTGGTTAAATTGAAAAAAAAAAATTAAATTTGCTGTTTCCAGATGGGAATTAAGACATGTCCAAGGGTTGTGCCATGACATTTTATTCTGTCATAACTGCTTCCTTATGCTGTTGCTTTCTGATCCTCTCATCTTTTCATGGCAGACTGCTGTGGGTGGCTTGGCCCAAGTGTAGCATCTCAGACAGATGACTTGAGGAGCCTCTTGAAAGAAATGTGTTTTTTGCAGTGTTGAGCAGGCTATACTTTTAAAAAAAGGGTTAAGTGTATTTGAAATATCTCCAACACTTACTCTGTGTCTCTGAATTTAGGATGTTGAAGGATGCTTTGCAGGTGAATGTCCTCCTTGGAAGGAGATGTTTTTGTTGTTTGGTTTTGGGGCATTTCATATATTTGGACAGTGATAGTGAATCTCCAGGGGAAAAAGAGCTGCAGTATAGTTTTGAATGGGTATCAATATTTTGCTATTAGCTCCTGCTGGTTTGAAGTGCTGAGACACATCCCTAGGGAGGGAAAATATTACAAGCCATGTTGTGGCATGTTGTCTGAGCCAAGGAAAATAATTGGGCTTTGGAAATCTGCGCATGCTCCTACTGCAGGGTGGGGTCCAGTCCCTCACAGATGTCCAGCTGATGGCCTTCATGTGGCTGTTGGGTGGTTTGGGGAGCAGAGGAGTCTTACCTTGTCCGCAAGCCAGCTGGGGTGATGGCAGATTGGGGCTTGTCCCTAGATGAGCAACAGTTTGCTGCAGGAGCAGCCATGGGCTGCAGCCATATGATGACTGTTCCTCCAGCATCCTTTGTGTTCCTTGCTGTCTGTGGAAGTGTGTCTGGAAGGAATCACTGCAGACCAACCCTTGCCACTGTGGTGTAATCCCAGCTCTGCTCATCCCGGGGCTTTTCTGGTATTGCTGCTGGGAGTCGCATGCTCATACTGACCAATGCTTAGTAAAAGTGTCTTGCCAATGGTTTGTTGTAGGGTTTTTGGTTTGGGGGTTTTTTTCCCCCCTTGGAGCAAACTGCCACTGTCTAATAATACCAAGGCTGATACATCTGTAGTTTGGTACAACAGATCAAGGCAGTGCTGCCAGCTCTAAGAAGAATGCTGTCTCCAAAGCGCATGGAGGAGGATTAAACGGTTTTCCAGCAACCTGCTGCCATCTGTGCAAGCCATTTCCTAAAATATGCTGGTAAATGCCTGTGGGAAGAGCTGCAAGTCTGGTTGTGTTTGCAAACCAGTAGATTAGTCACGGGTCCTGTCGGCAAGGTTAGACAGACGTCAGCAGCTTAGGTGGGAAGGCAGCAGTAGGAGAGGGCAGGTACAGAGCCAGCTGTGTGCAGTAACGCTGACTCCTTGGAGGTGCTGGGGAAGGACAGGTGGCAGCACCAGAGAATTGGGTGGTTTTGAATCCTTGCTCAGTAAAGATGACCCCCAGAGCATCGGTGTCATTAAGCAGAGATTGTCCTGCTCAAAATGGCCAGCGGTGATGGTGGTGTTACCATCAAATGATTTCTGTAGAGATGAGATGCTGCTGTTTCTACAGATTCACTTTGAGCCAGATTCTGCAGCCTTTGCTTGCATTCAGCAACTTGATTTTCTGAATCCTGTGGGTTTTGGGGAGAGCTATTGAGTGCTAAACCCAGATCAGCTTGAATATTGGTGGAATAATCTGGTTTATTACCCCAAGTGATATATTGAAACTCTGTAATTAAAGGGGGGAGAGGGATCTTCAAAACATTCTGCTTTTCATATTGCTATCTTGCCTAAGAAATGTATTTTTCTGGGAGAAGCTTTCCCACTGAAGTGTGCATCTCTGCAGAAGGAAAAACAAATACCGACTCTGACATAAGCTCTCTTCTTCCTTGAGGCCTGCAAGATAGCAGCATAAAATGTGACATTTAACATCAGCCTTTTCTAAAGGCTTCTAGATAATTGTGAAGGATTCTTTTGTTCAGACCAGTCACTTCTCACAGATCTTCTGAAAAAACTCCGGAGGGGAATATCAAAAGCAGAAACTTTCCACTCTGATCTGAAAAGCACTGCATTAAGAGGTCTGTTTTTAGCATTTGTCTCACCTTTAAACTGATAAGGCTTTAGCCATCTTGCTCTTGCTGGAAACTGGTGGGTTCATGACCATGAAATCAAAGCTGCTATACTGATGCTTGTCATAGTTGAAATGAGTCAGGACTGTGAAGAGCCCAGTCATGAAAATGATCCATTATTCTGATGACCTCTCTCATGTGAAGTCAGGATTAGTCACTGGTGTTTATTTGGTGTCCTGCTATCAGCTGTTTTATATGGAATTTGTGAGCTCTTAGAGGTTGAAGATTCTGGCTACCTGATGTTATATCGCCTAGGGCAGAGCCAGGATTGAAATCTTCATTCAGCTAAAATTATTCCAGAGAAAACATTTTGGTTTGAGACTGCAAAACCCAAAACCAGAAATAAGTTCTTTCAGTCATGGTCAACAAAGTCTCTCTTGATGGTTCCAAGTACTTTTCTGAAGGATCAGGAAGTAAATTTGAGGCTTGTAAGTAAACTAAAACATGCTCTCCTTTGTAAAAGTGACATTAAACCAAACACAAGCTTTAGCACAAGTATGTCAGGGAGGTCGGACAAGGACATGTCACAGATGAGTTGCAGAGGCGTAAGCAGAACAGAGGCTCCCAAACTCCAGCTCCTTGCCTTGCCCCTCCCATTCTATGCAACTTCTCATCACTGAGCAGGGTAGGAAGAAAGCTCTACTTTTGGTGGGATATGTCAAGCACTTCAATTGGATGTGAAGCTTACCTTGGAGAAAGCAAGCTTGAAGCTTGAACGTGCGTATGGATTTGGGATTTTGTGCCCTCTCTCTTCCCTTGGAGAGCTCTGATTTGCTGCTCTGAATGCTTTCTGTGAACGTCAGGACTTAAGACTGTACAAAACCATCCGTTTACATCTGGCTTCAAGTTGAAGTTGTAAATACTCTGCTGGCACTGTGAGAGAAAGGCAAGCAGATTATCCCAAGTCACAGCCATCATTGGGGTGGTGCTGACACTTCCCTGAACTTTTCTTGGGGGCTTGAGCCAAATTTCAGATTTGTGGTGAAACCTAAATGCAGGTCAGCACAGTGCTGCCTCAGACATGGTAACAAAACCCCTTGCTTGGTGCTATTTATAATCTTTTAATTTGTATTCTGGCCTGCCGAGCTCTCTGGGGACTGAAATAATGGTGACCGTAACTCGCTCCCAGCAATGGCCCATTTCCAGCAGGGTTGCTCTCTTCTGTAGCCGTTGAGTCCGCATTAAACGATCCTGTTGACCTGTCTTTCCCCCTCTCAGAGGAGCCTTATAACATGGTACAAACACAGGGTTCTTAACAACCTGACTGGCACAAGCAGGAAGAAATCTGGTGTAGTTGTGCTTCCACCTGGAAGGTTCCCAAAGCTGAGGCTCTGGCAGCACTGACCTTCCCCTCCTGCTCTACATACCATTTTGTTGAAATTGATAGGCTCTTGGCAGTGTGTGTGTGTTGTGAGGGGCTTAAAAATGGAGCAGAAATATTGGAAAGTAATCTGAACAAGGAATAAGCTCAAAGCAAGGCGTCTGTGGAGTAAGAGGAGATGTAATATAGTGGATCAGTTGATAGCCACTGATTTCCTCTGTTGTCTGCTGTCAGTCCCTTAACTTTTTCTGTGTTTCCACCTTCAAAACCATTGTGTGCCTTGGTGCCTGGTTTTATAATATGTAATTGATAGAGAATTATTTGCCTGGCACTTTGGATTTGGCTATTACTGGTTTTTACAGCTGTGAGAGACTAGTTTATTCATTCTAGCCTCTAGCATATCACAATTCTTTTATTTTCCAAGCTGCTTCTCTCTGGATCCCTGTAGCCTGGGTTTTAGGTAGTCCATAAGCATTGCTGTTATTCCTCCCCTTTCTTGTACTCAAGAATATGTTGTTCTAATTTTTACACCTTGCCAAGGAGTCCTTTCCCTCTTCTTCCGTTAGCATTAGGCTTCCAACACGCCTTGTGCCAGCAGCATGTCTGAGGATGGGCAGTGCTCTTACATCTCTTGTACATTCTAAAAATAATCTTGTCTTTTCTGAAGGTTTCGTGGTTGGTTGATTGCATGTTTCTTTGCGGTTCGTTGGTTGTTTTTTTCTCCCCTCATCTTTGGTGTTGAAACTTCAGTGCTGTATTGAAGGTGCTTTGTCCACTGGTTGCTCAGGGCTGCTTTTGGTCCTGTGGTTACTTGCAGCAAAAGGTAAACCTTTTGGATGCACAAGACGTAGGGCAGCAGCGTGTGCCTGCTTTGAATATTCATCGTCTTCTCTCCCAAGTGACTTTGAAATGTGATATTATGCTGTTTGTTTCTAGGTTTGTGGTTTTGGCTTTTATTTACAAAGAATAAAGTTGTATGGCTGTTACTTAGATCTGTGGGGTTTTTAATCTTTGTGAAATGATAATATTTTTATAAAGCACTTTTGTTACTAGTAATATACATAGACTGTAGCTGGCTGATGGCCAGATACAGAAGAGCTGTCTGCTTCTCTTTCAGGTAACCAAAATAAGCTAGGGAAAGAAACAGAGTTGCAGGGAAGGGGATTAGGATTAGGTTTATGATTTACACCACCTTTGCTGATGGCAGTTCTTGATTCAGAGCTTTAAAGTGTGCTTTCTCACTGAGGCTGTACCTGCAGCTAGACACATGCCTCATTCATGGACAGATTACTGTGACAACCTGTGGTGGTACACCATGGTTTGTGGCACACATTTGCTGTTGTCCTGCAGGAACAGGTTGAGAGAGATCTCACACGGGAACAAATGATGTCCTGCTTATTGTGGAATTAGGTGTGTGAACAGATTCACCAAGGAACATGATAAAAGTTACCTTGTTTCAGAACAGGGTATTTGGGACAGGTGAAGTTCTAATGCTGTGTTTATGAGTAATTTGCTGTCACAGGCAGCGTTGCTCTTCTGCTTGCAGGCCATTTCTGTTTCGGCCTGATTTCCAGAGTTTTCCTTCAATCATAGTAGAAGCAATTTGGTCTCCGCAAATAGGACTTTTTATGTTAGCATTTATTATTCTAATTAAGGAAATGTATGATATCCAAGATAATGTTTTGTGTTTGCAGCTAGGCATCAGTTCCCCATTTATTAATATCCATGAGTACTTCTCTGTTGTGGCTGAGTGCAGTTTGGATGAGGCCATAACACAGCACTTGAAAATGGTGAAAGAATGTCTGCTAAGGCTAAATCCTTGTCTAAGACAGTTTTGTGGTAGTTGGGTCTACTGGCTGTTTTGGCCTTGAGCACAGTTTAATGAGCGGCTTCTTAAACAAGCAAAGGATTCTTCCAGCTTTGTTGCAGAAGCTCAGAGTCTTTCTTCATCCTGTGCTCCTGAAAGGACGGTGACTGGGGTAAAGGTGTTGTGTCTTTCCATATGAGAGCAGTGTCTACTGGTAGCACAAGCTGCTGAAAGCCACTTTTCAGAATTGCCTTTTCCAGCAGGTTCACTGTGAAACTCTCCATATTTGGTATCTTCCTTGAAATCTCAGCTCCTTCAGTTCCATTGCTGTATGTGAATTGCAGCTTCAGATTTTGTCTCTGATCTATGAAGTGAACAAAAAAACCCAAAAATCAGCGTTCTGGTAAGGGGAGGCATCTTGCCTTCTCCACACATGGAAAAACTTAAAGATAAAAAAATAATCCAGTTAGTCCTTAAGAGAGGGCAGTGTATTTTTTCTCCCTAAAAAAAAAAAAAATCTCAATTTTTCAGGCAAAGAACAATAATATTAGAGAGCAACGGTCTGCAAAACAGAAGCAATTCAAGTGCATTAGGGGATGATAGCACTATGGGGAAAGCACAGAGAATCAAGGTAACATGGGCAGCATTTGCCCTACTTTTATTTTCTAATTTTTTATTTTGGCTCAGTGTCAAGCATAGAGGTTCCAGCTCTTGGAACCTGCCTTCTGATATTGCAGGTTTTTTTTTGTTCCTGTCCCGTGTTCATGCTTCTCTGTGCATATATTATAAACAGGTGAGTGGAGGCATTGCAGCAGACAAGAAAAGTCATGAAGTTTGGTCTTGCATTTGTTACTCTGTTGTTTCTGCATTAAGTGCAGTCTGTGTTAGCTTCCATTAAACCTGTGTTAAAATAAGAGGAGCTTAAAAAAAAGAAAAGATGGAGGCGTACATGGACACTGTTTACTGTCGGTCAGCAAACCCCGGGGAGAGGTGTTTCATCATCTACTGGCTGAGAGTTTAAAACCAACAAATCTCTCCCCTGCGGAGATAAAGCCCTTGTGAACAGTTAGTTCATTATCGTAGTCTCTGTTTTGCTCCCAAGTTCTTTCCTTCAGAGAATCACCTATTTAACAACCCTCTTGTGTGAAGGGCCTTGGGAAGATCAGGTGTGCTTTGGGCTGTGTGGGCTGGCAGTGGGGAAGGGGAGAGCAGGGTGTGTGTGTGCCAGTGTTGTTGGCCATCCTCACCTGTTGAAGGGAGCTCCTGCAGGAGGTGACCTGTTGTTCCCCACCTCTGTGCTGGGAGCAGCTCTGGTGACACCATGGGATGGCAGCTTTTGGTTGATCTCTCTCTCTGCCACCTTGCAGGTGGCTGGGACTTGTGTTCTGGGGTGAATAAGCATGGCCTTTTACACAGGCAAAGAAAAAAAGAAAAACATTTGTGTGCCTGACCTGCATTGCAGGGGTGTCTGGCAGCTTACTTTTTCAGCTGATGCTTTGATGTGTATTTTCAGAGTGGCTGTGGCACTGTGAATGAGGGGCAGTGACTGACCTGAATTTTGGTAGAAAAACCCAAACAAAACAGGCAGGCAGGTGAGATTTCATCAAGTGCCAGAAGAAATAGATGACAGACTGGCAAATTATATTTTTTTATCTTTTAAACTGTACAGCTCTCATTTCCCTGAATATGGTTTAAAGTTTTTTTCCCCTTCTGTTGTAAATGATAAACTCTTCCAAGGAGGGGAGCAATCATTTCTACATTGTCCCAAGTGCCAAGACACATTGGTACTTACATAAAGAATGACTCTTCCATATTTTTGTCTTTTTTGTGTGTGTGTACATCTTCCTACCTGTCTGACATATCTGGTTTTGGCATCCTCCTACCTGTCTGACTTAATGAAACTGTTTCTGCAGAGGCAGCCTTTTTGTTGCACTGTCTTCTACAGCCATGGACTGGGTAAAAGTTGATAACCCTTTAACAGCAGCTGGGGGAAAGTAGTGGATAGGTGTCCTGTGCTGAAGAGAAACCTCTTTGTCATGGAATCAGTTAGGCTGGAAAATACATGTAACATGGAGTTCAGCCATAAGCGTAGCACTTCAAGTCCCCCACTAAACCATGTCCTGAAGAGCCACATCTACAGCTCTTTTTAAATACCTGAAGGTATTTAAAAATATTCCCCTGATGCAACTTGAGGCCATTTCCTATCATCCTATCATTTCTTACCTGGGAGGAGAGACCAACCCCCAGCTGGTGACAACCTCCTTTCAGGAAGTTGTAGAGAGTAGTAAGGTCTCTCCTCAGTCTCCTTTTCCCCAGGCTAAACAGCCAGCTCTCTCAGCTGCTCCTTGTAGGACTTACCCTCTAGATCCTTCATCAGCTTTGCTGCCCTTCTCTGGAAATGCTCCAGAACTTCAGTGTAGTGAGGGACCCAGAACTGAACTCAGGATCTGAGGTGGGGCCTCACCAGTGCCCAGTACAGGGGACAGTCACTGCCCTGGTCCTGCTGGCCACACTATTGCTGATGCAGGCCAGGTGCCATTGGCCTTCTTGGCCCCCTGGGCACAGCTGGCTCATGTTCAGCTGCTGTAGACCAGCACACTGTGGGTCCTTTTCCACTGGGCAGCTGTCCAGCTTCTCTCCCTAAGCCTGTAGTGGTGCAATGGGTTATTGTGACTCCAGTGCAGTACTTGGCACTTGTTCTTGTTGAACACCATACAGCTGGCCTTGTCCCATCAACTCAGCATGTCTCAATTGTAGGTGTGTTGGTAGGCAATCTGAGGGAAATGCTACCAGCTCCCCTCCCCTTTTGCCAACCTACTCTATCATCTATTTTCTGAGATTTCTCTGTTATTAAGTAGTGTTGCAAAGTTCTATCTGGAACCTACCTTCCCAGGGAAAAGGGATAGTTGACTTCTTCTTCCCAGAGACCAAATGCTTATGATTTCGCTGTTGCAGTCCATCAGGTGCTCAGGTGAAGATGATGCTGGGGTAGCTTCCCCTCAGCTTCATGTTGGGTGAAGCTGACTTCATTTTTCCTCTCTGTGTGCCTCCAAACAGTGTGATAAGTTTTGGGCTTTGTGCCCATCTCTGAGCTGAATTCTCACTTGAACTTCCATCTTCAGCTTGTGAGACTGCAGATTTGTACTGCCAATGGCTACTCCTTCACAGGAAGTGTTGCTTACAGGATGGAAACTCCAGAAGCAGATTTAATGTTGGAAAGGATTTTTTAAATGACTTTGTTCTCTTATTTCCAAGAACCACGTGGTCATTTAATGCTCTTCCTAGTCCACAGGAAATGAACTCCAGGTTGAATCAAAGGACATCTCATGGGAGCTCTGTTTCTGTGAAACACTGTTGGGAAGTAAATAGTTTCTCTGGTGGGTTTTTTGTTTTCTTATTATAGCATACGCAAAATGCAAATCCCTGTTTTAAAGAGAAGGAGTGTGTTTTTGTGGTGCCTGTTCAAGTGCTCCAAAGTTCCCCTTTGTGTGAATGCAGAAAAAGAAGCTTCTCTTGGTGTATCAGCACTTTTTTGCTCATACAGCTGTGCACCGCTGTAACATCCAGCTTGGTCCAGTGTTCCACCTGAGTGTGCAGACATGCACAGAGCCTGCATAGCTGCTGAGAGGGCTTCCATTCATCTCCTTTTCTGCTGCTGTAACCTTTTAGTAGTTCTGTTCTTGTAGGTTTTGCTTAATGTTTGGTATTTCAGGTCTTTTAATCAGGCTGGAAATCACCTGGTACTTTTTGAGAACTGTGTAATAGTGATTAGCTGTCAACCTCTCAAAGCTGCAAAGAAAGTTAAATTTTTACCAGAACAAAGGGTGATCACCTTTTGATGAATAAACTCGCACTCAGTTAACATAGTAACTATAATGTCTCCAGACATCTGTCCTCTCCCTTTTGCCAGCTCTCCATATGGCACAGAGTTTGTAGGCACAGAGTAAAAAGGAAATCCCCCATTGAAATGTGTTGCTGTGTTTCATGGGACCATTCCCTAGTCAGCCACTGCCATGATCCAGCCCTGAAATTGGCCCCTGTTCATGTAGAATATGGTGGTGCTTCATGATCAAAGCTCTGCAGGGCTTCAGAGTCCAGGAGGTACCTGCTGTCACAGCAGTGTCAAATGCTCTGTGAAAGATAACACTGGTTCTGAGGGAGATTTTGCCACTTGTGGAGGACAATTAGGGTCTTTTAGGTATGTGTGCTGGTTTTGACTGGGGTAAAGTTAGTTTTCTTCACAGTAGCTGGTATGGGTTTGTGCTGGAGACAGTGTGGTTAATTCAGGGGTATTCTGGTCACTGCTGAGCAGCACTTGCACAGCACCAAGGCCTCTACTGCCTCTCACCTCACCCTGCCAATGAGGAGGCTGAGGGTGCACAAGGAGCTGGGAGGGGACACAGCCAGCACAGCTGACCCCAATTGACCCAAGGGATATTTCATCCCATATGGCATCATGCTCAGCATACAGAGCTGGGGGAAGAAGGAAGGGGGAGACACTTTTAGAGTGATATAGTGTTTGTCTTCCCAAGTAACCATTGTACATGATGGAGTCCTACTTACCTGGGTATGGCTGAGCAGTTGCCCACCCATGGGAAGCAGTGAATGAATTCCTTGTTTTGCTTTGCTTATGTACACAGCTTTTGTTTTGCCTATTAAAGTGACTTTATCTCAACCCATGAGTTTTCTCACTTTTACCCTTCCAATTATCTCCCCCTTCCCACTTGGAAGGAAATGAATGAGCAGCCGTGTGGGGCTCGGTTGTTGTCTGGGATTAAACCATGACACTGTCAAGAGACCTGCTCTCATGCAGAGGGGGCACTGGGGTATTTATAAAGGAATTTTCCTTGAAGCATTAGCCAGGTGTTCCAAAGACTGATATGGGATTTCCTGTGCCTTGAACCCACTGCATCTTCATGAAGAAAAAAGTTTTGAAAGTTGCTTTTGCTTTAAATTCATATATTCTTGATAGATAGCAGGAAAGATGTTTTAAAAAAAAATCTAAAACTGATTAAGAAAGAATGTAGGTAGGCAATGGGATAGAAATTAAGGGAGAAGCGAAAAATAAGCTTGTTTGTTTATTTTTAGTCATTAATGTAGAAGAGAAGTTGTCTCTGATATGCTCTTGCTTGGATGACTTCTGTCATAAGTTTCTCAGGAGATGATGGTGAAAAACTAGTTAGAATCCATTTGCCTTCCATGTTACTGACTTGCTGTTGAAACAAATGTGAGAGCTGTGTGTGTGACTTTCTTCTCTTATTTCCTTAGATCCTGAGCAGCAAAGAGATTGCCAGATTGTCTGATAAATGGTTCCAGCAGAACCTGGTCAGAAGGATTTTGTGAGCTCCCGAGGATTAGGGACTGGGATATAAACATCTGCTGCTTTTGTGAATTGGCTTCATCACCCTCTTGTGGCAGCACGTTACCTGGCTTAGGTAGGACAGGGGAAATTTCTTCAAGATGTTTTGATTTACTCTCTTTAACACTGCTGGGTGACTCTCAATCCTGTCTGGAGGAACCCAGGCTACCGAAATCACTTTGCACACTGTGGCTGATCCCCTTGCTTTGGGAGAGTTATCCAAGTGAAGTGTTTGTGTCACACCCAGGATGTAGGGTTGCAGGATATCTCTGTTGTGGTGAGCCAAGTTTTGTCGAAGCGAGGAGGCTTCTTGCTACCATGGAATGTGTGTCCTCCTTTGAGATTGTAAAACTGCCTGTTAAATTAGTCCCAACTAGTAACTCAAGGGGTGGTGAGGGAGACTTAGTGGGCAGCTCTCTATTTGTGGCCCTAAGCAGTGTGTTGGTTTTACACTGACTTTTACAACATGAAAAGAATGGATTGAAATGCTGATAAGGAAATTAAACCTCTGGGGGTGGGGTGGAGGCAAAGCGAAGGAACGCATTATTAGAATTATGGGCAAGAAAAGGGAAACAAATGACTGCTAGCTGCATTGTAACTGTACTTTGACCCAAACTTTCTGTAGGTCCAAGTGTCTGAAGTCCTTTCATATGTCTTTGAGTAGGTCAGCAGTATCACAGGTCGAAAACCAAAAGATTGCTTTATTCAGCTGGAAGGGGGAAGTGTTTGAATCATGAGACTTTGAGCACAGGTCATTAGTGCAGAGAGGGGATAAAATAAATCGTGGGAGCTATTAACACAACAGTGATTAAAATATATCATAGTGGTGCCATAATTGGTACCTCGGCTGAGTGAGAAGTGAAGTACTCCAAGCTAGTTGTATTAAGTGTTCATTTCTGAGAGGCTGACAAAGATTTATGGCTTCTTTTCTGTAAGTCCCATTTAGTCTCTGTAGCACTACATCTTTTACTGATGCGCATAAGAAACAGTTACTGTTAATGACTGGACCATTTCTCTGAAGGGTATGTTTAAAATCTGATTATTCTGGAGGAGAGGGGGAAGCTCTGTAGACCTTGAGCCACCTTTTGCTAAGGCTGTGTTGTTTCTAGAGTACCTCTGTAGGTGCTGCTTGACTATTTAAATGCAGTCTGACCTCTTCACTTGCTGAAGGACAGCAGCCATGTTCTCCCCACAGCTTTTGGCCTGCTGGGGCACTTTGGTGCTCCGTGATGGCTTCAAGGCATTCAGTCCCAGATAAAGAATCTTCTGCAAACCGTTGTTCCTGTCTGCATGGCCTAAAATCTGCCTTAGCAATTTAATGGGCTCTTGGTCAAGCTAATAGGCCCTGGACTGGGGTCTGAAACCAGCATTAGGGATCTGTGTCTCCGCTGCTGGGTCTCTGAGAGCCTTAGCACTAGGGTCACCATGGGGGCTGAGCTGCAAGGTGTGTGGGGGGAGGAGAACGGCTTCTTGAGGGTCATCAAAGGAAAGCCCTGGGATCAGGAGTGGTTGCAGGGGCAAGGGACCCTGCTGGTGGAGGCTGTGGGGTAGGACCCACACCACCTGGGGATGGTGCGCAGCCCCAAAGAGAAGGTCCTGGTGTCCAGAGGTGCTACTGCCCTCCACCAGAAGGGGAGGGAGCAAGGCCAGGAAGTGGCCTCACTGACCACTCAGGGCTTCCCTTGAGGTGCTACTGGGAAGCTGGTGGGGTTCCTGTGCAGCCTCTTGCTACCCCTGCTGCTTCTGCCAAAAGCCCTGAATCTCTAACTTGCTAAGGAAATCCCTCTGGAGGCCTCTGACGCCAGGTCTCCTCGTCAGCACTCTGGGGGGATGCATTCTGCCATAGGAAAGCAGTAGTAAGGTGCTTTCATGTTCCAGGACTTTAAAAAAAAAATAAGTTAAAATTTAAAGTTTTGTATGAAAAACTGTATCTATGTACAACTTATGTGTGCAACTTGCATATACTTTTCAGAAGGAACAGTGTACTGTATCTGTCAGTACTTGCTGCTGCTGTGGTCTTTGAACTTGTAATCTTCCTAAACATCTCCTGACCCTCTGAGCTGTCTAGCTGGTATTTATTGTTTTACCAATGTGTTTATCCCCCAGTTCTTTTCTAATCCTGCCCCGGTTTTCACCCTGAGACCAGGGGAGCAGTGGGGGGAGGGAGAGGAAGGTAAGTGTGTCCCCAGAAGTCTTTCACCTGGCTGCAAAGGAGAACCAGGGACATGTGAGTCTCCAGTGGTTGACAGGCTTATCTGTCTGGATGCACATTAAAATAAGCCCAGGCATTCATTTTGCCTGGTTTTGCCCTGACTTAGTGATGTGCTTTGTCTGGGTTCCTGAGTGCTCAGCAGGAGCAGTTTCCAGTCAGGCAGTGCATGTCACAAACCCATCCAGGTAGCCTTGCTGAGTTGCCTGAGGTTGTCGTATCTAAGTGTTCAGCCTGATAATTTAAAAGAAGCAGAATAACCAACAAAAATTTTTTTTGTTCTTAATGTGTTTTGACAAACATTTAATGCTGCCAGGGGTCATTGTAATTGTCTGATTTTTGACTTCAGGTTTTTGGGAAGTATTAATTAGGAGTTTCAGTCTCCAGTTTTATATTATGCAAGGTGATGGAAATGTTTCAGAAGGTGAAGAAAAGGAGTGTGGAAGTACAGCTGTACAGAATCAATAGGTTCACGTTGCTGCTCGTTCGGTTAGTGGCTTCCCAATATTGCCCCTGAACAGTATTGATTTAATTTTCTCACTGTGGGTACAGCGTAGCTTTGCTTTACACCACAGAGACACAAGTTTCATGTTTTCATTTCATAGTGATTTTCATGCAGGCTGCCTTTGAAATTGCTGGCCTTACGGACACAATTATTGGCTTTGTGAAGATGAGCTCCAGCTTTGCTGGTTATCCCTGCAATTATTTCTGTCCTGCCTCTGATAACCATGTGGTGGTGTTCCTGAGCATTCCTCTTTGTCCCTTTTCTTAATATGGGAAAGCCTTTTTAGACAGTCTATGGTTAAGGAGATAAAGGAATGCGTTTTAAGGGTTGGGGCTTGCTGCATTTCACAAGAACTTTGCTGATTCAAATTACAGTGAGAAAATGTAGAGACACTGAAGGACTATGAGGAACACTAAGTCCTGGTTTAGTCTTAAGTGTGGACTGCAGGTATTCTCTGAAACACTATGTACGTGACAGTGATTTCATTAGGTAGGGTGAACCTGCCTGCCTGACATTTTCAGTTAAACTGGATAAAACCCTGCTGCTGACTGGAAGATTAGTATTTTAAAATGAATCAAAGGTGCTGGCTGTTTTTGCAAGGATAGGTAGTGTAATGCTGTGGAGAGGAAGGCACAAGGAAGTCCTATGGATCAAAAGTACTATACTATGCTAACCGTTTCGGGATTCACTCCTTTTTCTTTCTTTCTTTCTTTCTTTCTTTTTTTTTTTTTTTTTTTTTGAAAGGCAAGCCTGAGCTTTACTCCCAGTTATTCCTGACATGAGCTTTGTAGCTCTAGTGTTTGCTTGGCCAGTGGTGCCATGTGTGGTAGGGAAGACTCTGATGCTACCTCTCTATTACCAATCATTTGTGGATGAGAATAGCAAGGCCCAGACTAGGTCAGAGAAAGATCAGTGGAAGAACACTCCAGTCTGGCACCTCACTTGTCTGAAAGCTAAATGCTGGTGAATGTGTTCTAAGGCAGGTAGGAAACTATGTAGAGGGAGCTGAAATGCAAGAGAGCCTTGCAGAGGAAGGTGCTTGAACTAACTGTGTGGCACTGGAGGATGGCAGTGCTGGCACGTGCTCCACTTCTTGATTCTCTTCACTGCCGAAGGCACCAGGAATGCTGAAGTTGGTGGGGTGGACCAAAGAGGATATTGCATTCATCCTTACTGCTGGTACCTGTGAGTTTGCCACCAGGGAGCAGCCCCACTGTCTTGACTAGCTGTTCTGGTTTAATTGTGGCTATCTTCTAATTAATTATAAAGGGAATTCTAGGGAGGTCTCTGTCCTCAGCTCTTCTCGACTTATTAGCTCCTCTCAGTCTTGCCTTTACTGACAGTAATGAAAGGCTTGAACTCATGGCAGTGTTTCTGAGGGAAAAGTCTCAGTGGGTTTGGGGCTGAGCCCCATGGGATGGAGATTCTGGATATTTAAAAGGAGGAGCATATGCAGGCTGAAGTACATTTGGTAGCAGGCAAAAGTTGACGTGAAAATGTGTGTGGATTTTGCAGTGCAGGAGGATGGGGGAGAAGAGCCTTGCCCTTTTGCTGAGGGAAGCACAGCAGAAATGATGGGGGAATCAGGGACATGGAGAGCTTTCCAGCAGCAGCCTTCATTTTCAGCAGAGTGGTGGTTACTCCTGGTTCTCCTCTCAGCTCATAGAAGGCTGCCTAGTGGCCTGGCCATTTTATGCAGCAGTGATCTGAGTGATCACATTGTACATACCTTCTCCTCTGAGTAGAGGGAAAATTGCTTTAAGTTTCTGGCAGTTTTGAGAAGGGGAAGGAAAATGCAGGGATACTATTTTCTCCAGCAAATAGACTTTCTTAATCAAAATCGTATATCAGCCAGAATGTTCCAACACAACTGAAATCTTCTGTTAAGAGCACCTTAGTCTCTTAAAATGAGGTTCCATGGATTGAAACATTATCAAAAAAAGTAATTTCTAACTGGGTAATAGGAAAAACTAATTTAAAAAAATATGGAAATTGATAACTATTTTCAGGCAATTGTAAAATTCAGAAAAAGGTCATTTGGATCAGAAGTGCTGGGGTAAGAGCAAATCTGTTTTTTTTGTGTTCTGAAGGGAGCGCTTACATAATTTTAATTCTCAAGGAGGAGAGAAAGGTAACTTTGTCAGGATTTCCCTTGATATGTGCAGGTTGGTTGAGCAGTCCTGATATACCCAGTCATGTGAGTCAGGGATCTCTGGTGCCTCAGAGTGAAATTCAGTTCTGCCGCTGGGTAACCCGGCATGATTTCCTTGTCTCTGAGTTCATTAACTCCTTCCTCTTCAAGTGATGTGTATTGTAAAGACCTCAGGCTTGTGAAACCACCCGATTTTCTTGTGTTTGGAGGGGACTGTGTTAGTCTCAATACTGGAGTTTTTTAAAAAGAAGGGCAGTTGTAGGAGGGGGAGGAACTCCTAGAAGTTTCCCAACCTGATTAACATGGAAAGGCATTTTAGTTTCGTGCTGTCAGTATGTGACTGTGGCACTCAACAAGATCCTCAGTGGTGAAGACTCAGCCTCTGACATTAGTGGAGCTCTTTGCCAAACATTGCTTTTTCCCTCTAGCTGTCACTGAAGCTGTGACAAGGTGCTTGTTTGGGTCATCTGACCCTCCCCCTCCCCCCCTTCACTCTGCCAATCTGAGCCCCACAGCAGGAAGAAATAATGCATGAACTCTGGTAAGTTTCTGATGGCAAACTGTCCCGTTTGGACTCTCCTGCTCTCTCACCGTAAGGCTATCTACAGCCTGAAATGTACTGGCATGCAGTGCTTTGGCTTTTTACATGCAGATTCTGAAGCATTTGATGCTAAATTGTTCCTGGTGATCGCATCCAATTTAGGAATGCTATTTCTGTTTTCTTCCATAATGAGACAGCCCTGGCTGGGACCTCGCTCTGTGGGCTTGTGTATGATGCACTGCTGAACTGTACTGGCTGTGTTTGCACTGCGAGGGAGCTTTGGGCAAAGGCAGTGTTGGATTGTGTGGTCAGATGGGACACTGATGCCAGGGAGCAAATTACCCCTTCTTGCTGTCAGAAAACACATTTAAGTCTTGCCTCCATGTTTCTGTAACAGCATGGGCAAAGCTCAAATGGAAAAACATTACTTTGGGGAAA
Source organism: Corvus kubaryi (assembly GCF_017639235.1). Classification (NCBI taxonomy): domain Eukaryota; kingdom Metazoa; phylum Chordata; class Aves; order Passeriformes; family Corvidae; genus Corvus; species Corvus kubaryi. The sequence goes on along the minus strand of NW_024582059.1, from coordinate 14,994,184 downwards.
ATTAATTTCAGATATTGAGCTTTTTCCTTGATGGTAAGTTTGGATCAACAGAAGGTTATGATCTTGCTCTTAGCTGAAATACAGTTCTCTTTCAATTCAGACACTGCCTCTTTGGGGTCCCTTTGCTTTGGGAATGAAACTGATGTAAATGTAAGGTAAGCAATGAATGAAAGGATCTTAATGTTAGATTTTTAGCCGTCAGTTGGCTCTCCTATATTTGATAGATTTTCCCATCACAGGCAATCTGTGTTCTTGCTTGCTCAGATCCACACTGGTGCCAAGTGCTAAACAATGACACTATCTATCTTTCTGCACAATTTGCCAATTTTGGTTACTTTTGAAGCCCAGTGTTTCTGCTTTACCCTTGTGAATCTCCCTTATAGGGAGAACAAAATGAACAGAAGAGTGATTTCTTTAGCAAAATATTTAGGGTTGATGTCTCTCTGTCATTTATCCCCTTGTTTTATAAACCACAGTGCTTAGTCCACTTACAATAAAATAAGTCAAAGTAAAGATGTAGTAAAGAGTTGTTGTTTGTTGTTTACAGTGAATTGCCTTTCACATAATCAAATGAAGTACTTTATTGCAGTTTCACTTCCAGCTATGACCTTAAATAACAAAGGTTTTACTTGCTGCTTACTAGGCTTAGGGCAATGTTTTCAAAAGCTCTCTCTTGATTGTACATCTTCCTTCAGCCATCAGCAACATTTTGCCAGTGACCTCAGATGAGCTAGCATTAGAGCAGAAGTGCTTTTGAAACCTTCTCCTGCAGAGGCATGAGAAATGGGGTCTTTCTTTCACAGGGAACATTTCAGGAGTTGCCAGAATTCTCCCTCTTCCCCCCCAAATTCATGTTACCTTTCAAACATAGCTACATTTTGGTATTTACAGAATCCCCTGCAAAATATCACAAGAGACAGGCCCATGCATCAGATTAATTATCTTGCCTTCTACTTGCCAGAGGTGCTTAATTTCTTCTTTGGAATTGAATGTGACTCCTGCAATTAAATGTTACTCCTTGACTACTGAGACATCTCACTTTTCATCTAGGAGGAAGCAAGGCATTAAGACCAAAATCAGAAGTGGACTTGCATACCACAAGTAAAGGTGTTACTGGAAATTTTACAGCTGTTATACTCAGGTATATGGAAATGAGGTTATTTGCTGTTTCCTTATAAATAGTGGAAGCTGGGTAACTAAGCTCATTGCAGAGTTACTAGTGGTACAGCCAGTCTGACTGTATTTGATGGTATTTGATTTTGCCAGATACCTGTGACAGAGCTGAATGTTTACAATCATTTTTTGATTATTCTGAATTCAATGCATACTTTAAAATGTAAAATGTTATAGGAGTTTTTGCTTCAGTTGGACAGACTACAGATGAGAGCATTGTTATTGAATGCAGTCACTCTAGTCCAGCAGTAGTTTAGCTGAAAGATAAATTAAAATCCCATGATTTCAGAGGGAGTCAAGCAGGACTCCCAAGTTTCCCCCCAAGTTTATTTGGGGGGAAAAAGGCATTGAAGAATTTTCAGGATTAAACTTGGGGTTTCCTCCTCCCCATTCTTTACATGACACCGCATCATTTTCTGGGACTTAAGATAACCTTCTGTGGTAAAGTCTGCTGTCAGTTTTCCTATGGACCTCTCAGTGGTTGTTACTATGTAATGGGTCATTAAGAAATGTGTTTGAGGCTTACAGAGGCAGGCACATCCTATATAGGCAAATTTCAGAACAGGCGTATTTTCTCTTTAGGTGGTTGCTACTGATCCTCAGCTATGAGGCATGAAAAGAGGACAAGTATCTCACATTCCTTACTCAGCACCCAAGACAATTCTCCTAAAAAGCATGTTTGTCCTGATCGTCCTCACAATTAATTTCTGCTAGAAAGCACTCAAGGAATTAATTAATTTTAGCCTTTCACTCATCCAAGTATTTTACTGTTTGAAAACTTGATAGTACCCATTAAAAAAGCATACATGCTTACTGGAGTAAGATTTTCTTTTGCAAAACTTGCTTTTCTTTTGCAAAAAGCATGCGTTTGGCCTTTAAAAATACCTTTTGCAAGAGTTAAGGTGCTAGTTACTTTGGAGAAGAGCTGGTTACCATATATGTTGTGATGATGCGAAGTTGTGAAGTGAGAGTGGGGGCCTCAGCTGGAAGCCCCTGGTGAAATTCCATCCAGGTTTAAATGTTCTGTTTAGTTAAGATCCCTCTTGTAGTTTCAGCTGGAAATATCTGGCCTTTGTTTCACTTCAGAAGGGAAGAGAGTGTGTGTGATCTGTATTATATAAATATTTTATCCATCCAGAGCTTCTTGTATAAAATGTTTCCTTTGTAGGAGAAGTGTTGACTCTCATCTGTAACGCAGTGGCCCTTTCAGATTTGAAGTCACTGTTGTGTGTAGTGATACGATGCTCCTCATTAGGAAGGAGATCAAAAAAAGTTGCAGTCTTCCAGCTTGTGTTTGAGAGGTATTTTCCTTAGAGATTGGACTGGGTGCAGTTCTGAAGGGCTGCTTCTGCAGGGCTTAAGGAGATGTTGAGTATGTATGACTGGTTATCAAAGTTGGCTGGAAATGGTCCACTTACTGGCTGAAGCTTGATTTCAGAGTTGAAGGGCACACATGGAAATCCCCAGCCCCTCTCTCTACAGAGGAGTGTTTTCCTGCCATTCTTTGTTGATTGGATAATATGAGTGAGGAAAGGGGAAGGAGGAAGAAAGCTGTGTTTTGCTGTGAGAATGCCCAGGACCTTTCGTAACTAGGCTTTGGGTGAGATGGTGACCTCTGTTAGCAGAATATAAGTAATAACAAAAGTATCTGTGCAGAAAATGAGTGCAATAATTGAATCTCTCTTTCTTTTTATTTTCCTCTCCAAAGATCAAAGAGGTTCGACTCTTGATTAATGTGCAACAGACTTCATTAACATGGTAAAATGTGGAAAAGCAGGCTATTGGTTATTACAACACAGACATTTGCTTTAGGGAACTGTAAATACTTCTTGTTCAGTAATTTGGGCTATTGCTTTTGCTATTGTTTCTGTGTGTGCAACTCATTGGAGAATACCACACCTAGAAATTTAGAGGCAACCTTTATACTTCAGTATGCATATCTCTTACTTTTTTTCTTTTTTTTTTTTTTTAATGATGCAGAATGCTGCTTCTGTGTTCCTGTCTTGCTTTCCCAGTCAGCATGTGCAGGGCTTTGCCTCGCTTGCCCGCTCTTTTTACACTACATCAAGTGCTGTTTATTTTTCTCCTAGCAACCTACTGGGCTGCTCTTTGTCTCTAGGTCTAAAAAGAGGATTTTTTTATTTTTTCCTTGTAGGTATGAATGTTTAAGGTTGACTGCTTGTGTTGAAAAATGTGACAAAATTTCTCGCCTACTAATGCTCATTTTTGAGGTACTCCCAAAAAAACCCCAAATTCTAGCTAAGATTTTTTCCAACACAGCAAGGTCAGGAGTTTTTCATAGATTCTACTTCAATCCAGAGTCTTTTTTAATTTGCATAATTTGCTTGAATAATGTAGCCCTCCTTATATTTTCCAAGCCACTTACACTTAACTAATCACTTACACTTATCTTCAGCATAAACCTCATTGATTTTATTTCTCATTGAAAACATCAGTAGTACCAAATATAATCCTATTGGCTCACAGTCTATTAGAAATAAAATTATATTAAATGTGTTGTGGGGTGTGAAGAGGTTAAATCAAGGAGAGTCATCTGAGAAAGTCATCCTGGTGTGTAAAACATAAATCTGGTTTATATTTAAACTACGTGTCACCCACCAGCTAAAAATAGCAATGATCATTAAAAGCCAATTTGCTGCTAAACATTAATAGACATTTATTACATCATAACAGGTCTGAAAGACAATTAAACTTATCTTTTTCCTAGATAAACTCTCCTTTAAAAATGTGTTATTCACCTGGCTTTTGCCATTAATCTCTTTTACTAGCGATTTTTGTTCCCCTTGATATTGTGCATGTATGCATAGAGTTGTGTGTAAGGTGGTTTCTTGTTGTTACTCTTAGTCTTTCAAGAGCAGTACATTTTCAATGGGAAAAGCTATTATCCCTCCTTATACTGCATGTTAACTTCCAAATCAGCACAAAAAGTGGAGAAAATTACACTTTCTTACAGCAAAACAAATAATATCTGCTACCATCCATTTGAGAAGAGAATACTAAGCAAGACAGGATAAAAAATGCACTGGATGCACATTTTACACTTAGGAAATAGATTACAGCTTTCTTGCTGTTTTCATTGCAGTTCCTCAGTCAAGTGGTACCTTTCCCCTGTTTTATTACTGCATATAGTCATATTTGCAAGTAGTGACTGAAGCTGGAGTGAGTCAAAGGCTGAGGAAACCCAGCACTGTCAAAAGTCCTGCTTCCTACAAGAAGTGCAGTCATGATCCCGGTGTTTCTGGTGCATGTGTTGCTATCTGTTGGGTCCCATGAACCAAGCCATCAAAGGGGGCAGGCTTTGTGCTTCAGCTCAGTAGTGCTCAGTTCTGTGTAGCTAAAGATGTCTTCAGCTGTGCTCTTTAGCCTTCAGAGCCAAAGAACTGTGGGGCCAACTGGGCTGTGAAAGGAGAGTGCCCCAGGGTGGACACAAGGCAGCCCTTTCCTCCCTTTCTGAACTGCAGAGCTCACAAAAAGTGCTCCACTATCATCTTTGTAAGTAAAAAACTTCTCTGGCATAACACTACTTTTGGGGAGCAAACAGCTGCTCCTGGCTGAAGCATGGAGGGAAGGAGGCCACTAATAGGAGCTCTGGGCTGCCTCCTGATGAATTCAGGCAAAGGAGAAATGGCTCCTGCCTGCATTCCCCTACACACCCCAGCAAGAAATCCCATCCTTGTAGTGAAGGTAAATGTCACTAAACTCTATATAGATCTGCAGCTGCTGCTCCATCTGGGGCAGTGTAAGTTAAAGAGGTCCTTACCTGCCAGGAAGAGGAAAGGAAAAAAATTACAGCTGATATGAAGGAGACAGAGCAGGGAGAGAGAGATAGGGAGGATAAAAGAATATTGAAAAATATTTTAAAGGCTGCATCCAGAAGCATTTAGGGGTATTCCTCCTCTGGTCCCAATATCACACTTCACTTCCCCAGTTTGAACTCTCATGGAATTTTCTGTCACTTCCTTTGGCTGATTTTCTCCTTGGAGGCTGTCACTTCCTCACATTAAAGTAAGACCTGGTGCAGGATCTGTGCCATCACAATTACAGCCCTGGTAAGGCACTTGGAGAAACAGGGCCAGTACGTGTGGGAGAGGTGATATGCCTCAAAATATAAGATGAGTTTGTGGTAGCAAAGGGAGATTAAAATTATGCTGACCCTGGTGATAAGGTTGTCTGCATTTTCAGTGCACGCACCACACATGTTTTATTTGTCACAGAATTGCTGAAGGCTCTGTGGAATGCAAATAAGCATTGTGAGAGTATTGTCAAATCCAGACTTTCAACATTCTGAATCATTCACAGGAAACTAAAAAAAAAAAAAAAAAAAAATCTGAGATTTGCTTACAAGTCATGTGAATTTCAAATCAAATATGTTGAATTCTGTTTATTTACCATCAGTTTTACTGAGCCTCTGAGCTGTATTTGGGTCCTGTTTTTCTTTGCAAGGAGAAATTTACTTGAAAAGAAAGCTGAAATTTTTATTATTGCGAGGAGCTGCCACATATTGAGTTTTGCATTGAAATCATAACTGTTGGCAGTAGTGTGAAGAGAGCTTGCCTATGCATTATTTTCCCTCTATAAAGATGTGCTATAAACTGAAACATTTGAGAAAGACGGGTGCATTATGTAGGTATAATAAATTTTTGAGAAATATCTTAACACCTCCCTGAAATTTTCTGGAGCATTGTTGTAATAATTGCTGTATACAATGATGACATAGGACTGTTTCAGGTGGTCAGAAGTCTATGGTGCCGTGCAGCTTGTCTGAAGAGCTGCACAGCTTTTCCCAAGACTTACAGGGTTTTTTTTTTTGCCCTGATGGGTTTGGAGTGGAGGGACTGAGATGCTTCTTGCCAGCTGTGAGCTGCTTTAGCAGGTGGTGCTTAACCAGCAAGAGTACCAAGTTTTTTGTAATCAGTTTTCAGAAAGCCCGCTGATCTCGGGGGGTAATGCAATACAAACATTTGCATATTTTACCACATCCTCGCATGATACTCTGCACCTTTTGAAATTTTGCATGTGTTATCATATATTTGCACACACGCAGGGACCTTGTGAATGGTGTACTTTCCTCTTAAATCTGTAATGAAGTATATTGCCAAGGATAACCAGCAGGCACTTAAAGAAAGTCTGGAACGTTCAGTAGCTGTGATTTTCAGATGTACAATTCAGTACATTCTTTCTAAGCTTCTGGACCATATTTCCAAGGCTCTTAACTTTTCTCTGTCTGTTTCTTCTCCCCATCCTTCCATGTGTAGTCAGAAGATGTGTGAATGGCTTCACTATTAGTATAATTATCATTTTCTGCTGAAATTGCTTTGATTCTGGATTGAATGGGAAAACCAACAAGCAGCTGATAGCTCAAGTTCCCCTTTTGACCTCTGGAGCAGCACAAAAGCCTCTATTTCACCTACACAGGAAAAAAAAAAAAAGCCACTATATTCAGCCAGTCTGTATTCGGGTGTGCTTTTATCAAAGGCTTGATTAATCTAAAATGAATTAACTCAGTTAACACTTGAGAGTTATTTTGCAGCAAATCCCGCAGAACATCGAAAGAGCTCTTTGTCACTTTGAATTATAGCCTAAACAGGTGGTTGATGAGCTTGGTTTGAGCGGAGAGTGGCTCCTTGCTGCCCCGGCCACTCCCCTCAGGGAAGTGTAAGTAGCACTGCAGTGATACCGAAGAATCCAGGATAAACACAAACTTGTTAGACCTTGCTATCATTGTAGCTTGTTTTTAAGGTTTTTAAAATTACTTTCCAGAGTGCTACATCAGGTATAAGGGAGGAAATAACAGGCAGAATGGTTTTGGGTTTTCAAACAATATGGATGAAATGAATATTAATGTACAGGAATGGCAACTCAGTGTAATAGAGGTGCAAATGCACATTTTAAATCTTTCTTGGAAGAAGTGACTTAGAAATACCATGTCATTTTGCACATATTGGGTGAGAGGGTTGAAGTGTTTCCCTCAGAGTTTACAGCCCCAGCAGAGGTGTGAGAGCAGCAGCAGTGTCTGCAGTACAGAAAGAGGACGTAGGTGTGAGCAGTTTGAACCACAGGCTGGCAAGTCCTGGCACCCTAAGAAGGCTCACTGGCTCTTTCACAGTGCTTCCTCACATCTGGTAAACTTGAAATGAAGAGCTGAAAGCCATGGACAACTCATGATTTTGAGAACCAAAAGTGTTTATTTCTGAACTCAGTGAGAACTCTGATTTCAGAATTATTTGTGGTATAGGATGAACATTCCCCTGGGCTGAATGCAGACAGAGATAAAAGTTTACAGATAATTCAGTGTCTCAGAAACATGTTCCTGACTTCTTAAAAAACACATAGAAAGACCTATCCATTAATGAGCATGTCCCTGTAGGAGGAACTTCAGTGAGTGGCTCTGAGTGAAAGTGCATGTGGAAATGCCAGGAGTGCAGCCTGCTCCTGCCCTGCTCCCCCTGTGTTATACAGTTGCTAAAGTCTGTGTGACCTTTTACATGGCAGGTTGTGTTGCTGCCATCACAAAGTGACCAGGGAGCCACATCCTGAAAACCTGACAGGGAAGGGGATTTGAAATAGGATAAATGTGGAAAGAGGTTGGAGGAGCAAAACCTTTCCTTTTTAGTAATGTTGCCAAAAAAAAAAAAAAAAAAAAAAAAGATGTGTTTTGCAAACAACTTATGGCCAAATGTATTGCAGCAATTCTTTTGTTTAGCCATTCATAATGGGAGTGGAAATACAGCTCATTCTCTTAGATAAAGAAATTTTCTAACAATAAATTGCAGTTAATTTAATTTTGCAGAGATTGCATGTCTTATTTTTTCTTGCTGGGGTTAATTCTCTTCCCTATCTTAGCAAAATTCAGAATATGTTGCCTGAAATAAATTATCTCAAGTAGCAGATGCTTAGAATGGGGAATTACACCCATGGTTCCAGCTTGGACCATCAGCTTCAAGGAGTTTAATTACTTCCCAGCTTTTCCCCTTGTAAATAGTGACTTTAATCAATATTTGTTTGAAACATCACACTTATTTTCTACTTAGTAGGTGACTTTTGCCAAAGGAGGAGAGTAAGTGTCGGAATCTTTTCTATTAAGAAATATTAAGCAGTCCTTGTATCCTTGATTTGTTTAAGCTAGTTCTGCTATGCACATTTTCAGGGGTAGGGAGAAAATTGCTGCAAGTAAAACTGGATATGAAAACCCCAGCATTTCTATCTGGCTTTTGCTAATGTGCCTCTCTGTAAGACACTCTGGCCTCTCCCCTGGCTGTTCCCCAAGTGCCCAGAAAACTGGATACCCGAAGCAGCTTTTGCTGTGTGAGGAGGGTAGCGTAGAGCTTTGTGCAGGTGCAATTGCTTGTGTTTGGAAGGAGGCAGTAATTAAATAGAGTTCTGACAGGTTTGGCTTGCACTGCTCTGAGTTCTGCTTTGAATTCAGCCTATCTGTTTGCTCACCACGTGAACTGGTTTCCTTTTCTCTTTCACCCTCCCTGTAGACTGTCGACAGATGAGCGCAGAAAATGCTCCATGTGCTGCTTGACATCAACTGCTGAAGAACAGACTTGGGTAGATGTTGAGTTTGTCAGTGTATCTATAATGCTCTTTTATGAGCAACGCCTTGATGAATACTTCACTGCTCATCTCTTCACTATGAGGCCTTAGTTTCCTTTATTTAGCTTTCTCCTATTCTGTCAGTAGCACTTTGAGCTGGATTTTTGGGAACTGCCAGCATGCAGTTCTGGTTTGGGTGATGCAGCAGATCAGACTGTGAAGGTGTTGGGGCAGCCCTTTGGGCATAAAGGTCAGTGAGCAGAAGAACTTTCTCTTAAATCAATGCAGGCTGCATCATCTTTGTGGTTAAAGTTCAAACCCCTTAAGTCAAGCCCTTAAATTTTTCACTGTGATAGTGTATCCCTGTCTTGCATCAATAAATGTACCACTCCTCACCGAACAGTTCACAGATAGTGAACTGTTTTCTCTAGTTTCCCCTCTTTGGCTGTGCTTTACCTGGAGGTAATCCAAAGATGAAGTGAATTTTGTTTTGTAGGCCTCTTTCTGTGTCTTACAATGCTGCTTGTGGGTGTTGAGTGACCATTAAGAAAAATGGTTGTTGTGCTCATTTCCTATGTAGCTGTTTCCCTGCAGATACCCAGTTCACAAACACACTGTGATTATTTGATTACGTGAAATACAAACCCACCCAGAATTTTGCAGCATTCCAATGTATTTGGTTAATCTAGTGGTGCCCTGTGTTGTTAAACACAGCTGGCTTGTCTCCAGACACATTGTGTATTTGGTAGTATTTGTGTGTGAGCTTAAGCTGAAGGGGTTGAAGGCTTTGCAGAAGCAAGTTTGAGGACAAGGTGGTGCCAGCCAGGGTGTGCAGACACCACCTGACAGGCCATGGCTCTGGCGTGTTCTCCTCTGGCAGGAAGGACGGTGGGACAGAAAGTATTTGGTCAGATTTACAACTGGAGTAAATGATTCATAGTGATGAGCTAGTCCTGTTGTCTCTTTTGCACAGGAGCTTTGTGACTCAATGATGTACTTTCCAGGAGGATAAGATGTTTACTTGTGGCTCTGGTAGTTCCAAGACATTAGTTCCCAAAAATTAGTGTTTGGACTTTGCAGAGGGCATGTGAATCCTTTGCTCATTCATCCTCAGCCCATGAGATAATAGAAAAAAATTCCTAGAATCCTCTCATGAAGGAATGTATAGACAGATTTAAAAAAATTAAAGGGCCCTATGTAAGTATTTTGCCGACAATTATCCCTTCTCTGGGATAGGGAGCCTAATTAATTTGTGGCTTCTTCAGTTTACACCCAAAACCCTTTTACTGCACCATAATGTTATCTCTTTCTAACAGACTTAGATTATTCAGAACTGATGCAGTTTAAACAAATAAAAATTGAAAACAAACCTGTGCTCCTCCACTGCCTGACTGAGCTTTTGCTTCAGGGAAGTGTACCTGTGCTCGGATAGCTTTCACCCATCTCTGTACGCCTTTTGAAATTTCGTAGCGCAAAAAGCTTCTCACTTTAAAACTTTACAGAGGGTGCTATAGAACATGCCATGCATAAATAATAGCAGTGCTGTAGTTTGATGTGTACTGGTAGCCTACTAAAATATAAATGAAAAACTTGATCACTGTTTAGAATGTACAATTTAAAATATTCATGAGGCCCTTCTCTGTTTGAAAAACTGACTTTTAGTATTATCAATGACCATTTTGATTAGTCCCAGCTCAAGCAAAGTTTTAATTTCAAGGATGTCCATAAAGAAGCCACTTGACTGCAGATTGACCTTGGATTTTTTAGAAACCCCACTTACAAGAGAGGAGAAAAAACTATGGAAACTAAATGCTACATTTGAGTGAACAAATTGCAGGGACAGACTGGGGAGGAGAGTCAAGTGAGAGAATAAAATCTTGGCAGTGCAAGATATATTTATTAAAAAAAAATGCAGCTTCTTTATAGACTTTGGTTCTGAACAATGTGGGGTTTTATTTAGTTGATCAGTAAAGATAGGCAGCAAAACAAAGGCCACTTTGTCATGCCAGACTTTCAGAAATATACCCACATCACAATGGCATGCAGCACAGTTTTTTCATACAGCTTTTTGGCTCAGACTCGGTTTTGGGTAAGAACAAAAGTTGGCAAAAACAGCTTCTGTGCTCAGAGAAGAATAACTTCTGTTGATCAGAGATTTTTGGAGAGATTTTTAATTAGACCAGTACTGTGAAGACTGCAGAGTCTAAGGAGTTCAAAACAGATATGTAAAGTACTTTTCAATTCCTCATATTTCCTCATCATTTTAGAGTCAGTGGGGAGCTAAGTTTCAAACTGCTGCCGTGGTTTAACTCTGTATAGTTGTTTTTTTCCTGCCAAGTTTGAGTCACTGTGGCCATCTAGCCCCTTCTGGAGAGATTAAAATGATGGAAAGCTGGAATATGTTCTCCAGTTAAACGAGCGAATGTTTCTAGTCAAGCACGGATTCAGATTGCCCCGCTCTTTGCTGTAAGCGCGTGGGATGGACAAGACCATTATTTTTAATTCCACAATAAATAACTGCAGAGCTCGACTAGCAGTGAGTCGCTGGCAGTGACTAGAAAGTGGCTGGTTGTAGGATAAGGGTGACTTTGGGCTCTGCTTGGATTCAAAGCCTGGTCCAGATTCAGTGATTAAAAGCCATACAGGTCGCCTCAAACAAAGAGAGGCTTTTTGGCATATCATCAGTGGAAATACTCTCAAACTATGTTACTAATCCCACTGCCTGGCCTGGTATCTTGCCGTTAGTATCCACAGCGGAGGCATGACAGAAATGCAAAAGGGAGGGAAAGGTCTTAGCTTTTTTGTTCAAAACTGCTGTCTGGAGTGCTGTTTTGAGATTGGAAGCAGAGCACTGGTTATCCACCAACTGGTAACTGGTTCTCTGCACAGGCCTATGTTTTATTTGTTATTTTATGTAGGAGTGTGCATGAATCTGAAGAGCCAGGGAGTGAGGAAGACACATTTACCTTTACAGCTGCTGGCATCAAAGAAACACATCAAGACTTGATTGAAAACACCTATCTTACTGTTTTACTAACTGCAGGTTTTTTTCCTTTCTCATTTCTAGGTCTCAGACTCTGGATACTGGCTGTGGGATATTTTTTATTATTATTTTTGATTGGGTTTTTTTCCCCTTTTTGGATGTGAATTGAAGGCCAACAACAGTTGAAGTGTTGGAAGCAAGTGCAGGAGGACACTCACCTTTTTGTTTGAACCCTTGTTTGCTGGGATACTTTCAAGCTCTCCTTCACAGTCATGTGGTCATCACAGCTGCTGTTCTTCACAATGCTCTTAACACCGTTTGCCCATGGTGAGTGAGAGGTGGTGTAAATTTGCCTGTGGGAGGGGAAGAGAAAATAGCAAGGATTTTGTCTATGTCTTTTCCTAATGGTGTAGGGTTTTTTTTACAGGATGTTGATTTCTCTCCCTGCTTGCACCTCAGGTCTTTGAAATTCCCAGGTTACATTATGACTTAACTTCTGAAACAAAGAACTCTGGTGACACATAAAGGTTTCTTTTTCTGAGTTTAGCTGCTTCATTAGACAGACTTTTTCCTCCTTGTTCTTGGGAAAAAATGGATTTATTACCATTCAAATCAGAGTAGGGTAATGAGAAATAAAGGCAAATCATAAAAACACCCTCCCATCTGCCTCCCTCCTTCCTGAAGTGAGCTTGCTCCCAATGTCTTTACTTTCTTCCCTGCAGAAGTACATTGGCACAGGGAATGGGAGTTGTGTTCAGTGCATGACACCTTGTATCTACTGCTCCTTCCTCCTCCTCAGAGGGAGGGCCCCTCACATTCTTCCCCTGCTCCAGCGTGTGTTCCTCCTATGGGGTCACACATCCTGCCAGCCAGCAAACCTGCTCCAGTGTGGTGGGCTCCTCTCTCCACAGAGCCGTATCAAGGTCCAGTGTGGGCTCTGCATGGGGTTACAGCCTCCTCCATGGGCTGCAAGTGGATCCCTGTGAACCTCCACGGGCTGCAGAGGCACAGCTGCTTCACCTCCATGGGCTGCAGGGAAATCTCAGCTCTGGCATTTGGAGCACCTCCTGCCCCTCTTTCTTCACTGACCTTGTCTGCAGAGCTGTTCCTCTCACAAAGCAGCAGCTTTGTCCCTGTTCTTAGATATGTTATCCCAGAGGTGCTACCACAGTCACCATTGGACTCAGCCTTGGCCAGTGATGGGTCCGTCCTGGAGCCAGCTGGCATTGGCTCTGTCAGACACAGGGGAAGCTTCAAGCAGCTTCTCACAGAAGCCACCCCTGTAACCAGCCCCCTCCCTCCCCAGAACCTGGCAGTGCGAACCCAGTACAGAGCTGTAGCAGAAAAATTTGATCTCTTTTATTAGCCAGGACACTCTTTAAGTGAAATGTGACACATGTAATTCTTTGGGCCTGTTGGGTTCTTTTGATATGAGAAACCCAAGCTCTAGAAGTAAGTTGCCAGGTTTCACAAGTGCTGAAGGGTTCAGGTGCTCCTATCAGCAGTAATAGTTACCGAATGCACAGGGCAGAGCTTTGGAAAATCTGGCTACCTGGTTTTTCTGATGCTTAAACGGAAGGTGAGCTCTACCAAGGATCTCATTTTAATTACAGGCCAGTGGAAGCATGCTTGTAAATGACATGACTCCCTGTATGTAAGCTGTGGGCCCCTGCTTTTAAAATACTCATCAGGCTTTTTGAGCTTTAACCAACTGATCCTCTGTGTATGTGCTAAGACACTGGAGCAAAATTTTACAGGAAAAAGGTGATGAAAAAATAAAATAAATGTAATTGGCTGAATATAGAGCACAACTTGTCTTTTTATATAACACCTTTAGGGACAAAGGCTATCTGTACTATTGTTCTTCAAGAAAGACCCCTCCTCACTGACTTGAAAATTAGAATGAGTATTTAAACTGAGCTGACCAATTAGGATGTAATGAAAGAGCTATTCAGAAAGGTGCTCTCCAGCCCTCTCCAGGAAAGTTAAATGCTAAATGTTTTGTAAATCTTTATAATTATGTAGTATTAGTAGTATTAACAGTTAAAGCAACTAATGGTTTGAATATATCTCTGGCAGTTGTATTTTAGATTCTCAGTGCCGTTGTAGCTGGAAAGTCCTGCCTGATAGTCCCAGTAAATGAAAATGTCACAATATTCCTAGGAGTTGTATTATGCCACAGATGAGTAAATGCCAGAGATGCAGGAACAGTGCCTGGAAATATTTCTATCCCTTACGCTGCTCTCCAGACCAAAGGTACAGGGTGTTTGCTGTGGTGGTTGTGGCAGTCAGTGGTGGTTAATCTGACCATCACACATCTCACCAACACCTATATTATCTGATCAGTTGCCAGTGAAAGTGCAATAGCCATCTTTGAGCTGTGGAGGGGGAACACCTTTGGTTTGAGCCAAAGGACTTGGATTGGTTCTCCCTGTTCTGATCTCTGAGTGGCCAGGATGCAGCTTCCATCTCAGAACTTTGGCATGTTGTTTAAACACATGTCACAACCTCACTTTCCTTATAAAAATAGCCCAGTTAAGCCCTGCTTTTTAATTTTTTTAAATTTTATTTTCCCTTTTAGTAATCCCTTTTCACTGCACGCAGAGAGCATTCAAAATTTATGCTTAACAGGACTCAAGCATTTGAGTTCCTCTTTCATGATCTGGAATGACTCCTGTCCTGTAGTGATTGCTGGAGATATGAACTACTTTTTCAGACTGACCTTGCTACATCTCGTTCCCTTTTTGAGTTCTCTGACACAGCCTCTTCATCCATAGTGGTAGCTGCATTATAGGCAGATTTCTTAGACCAGTGATCTCATAAATTGGAGAGGTGGTGGTGGTGTTTTGATGTTTTGGGGTTTTTTTGAGGGGGCTTGGTTTTTTTTGTTTTAGCTATTTCATCTCTTGGAGTAGATTATGTGTCTTGGGCTGTGATGACAGATGTGGAGTCAAAGGGTATATACTTCAGTGATCTGCAAGATGAAAAGTAATCTTCCAGAATACTGCCCTGGTACAATGTCATCTTGTTGATAAGCTGTAGAAATCATAAAAGGGGAAAAAGCCATGAGTCCTTGTATTTCCTCAGTGATGATGTTAATCTGCTACATCCAAAATACACAGGCACAGCACTGTCTAGTTTTGTTCAGACTGCTTTGAATCATAGCTCACCAGAAAAATTAAGCCATGTGAAATACCTACAATAATAGCAGATTTGTGTAGTGGCTGCTTTCTTTACTGGTACCCTTGACTTGAATGGAAAATAGCTTACAAGTCAGGGCACAACCTGGAGCAGTGTAGAAGCCCCCCGAAAGCTATCCCCTCTCCTAAGCTACAGCAAAGCCTGTAAATCCATTTGTTGCCTAAAACTAAACCTGTTATACGAAGTCAGAGAATTACACAAGATAGACTGAAATAATACCAAGGAATAAAATAAAACCATCAGCAATAACAATGAAAGCAAAGCCTTTTTCATCCTTTGCAAGGGCTCTGCTAAGGGGACAGGACTTTTCCACCCCTGCTTTCTTTTTGCCCCTCTTTGGAAGCTTTTTCCAAAGCATCTGGTCTGGACCCCAGGAAAGTGCTCCTTGGTTTGTGTTCCCCCCCATATACACCTGAGCAAACTGATCCTCCTTCCCTGTAGCAGGTGGATTTCCAAGAGGCATTTTTCTGGAATGAGCAGCTGTTCTCTTCCTCAACCTTCCTCCCCTTGACCCCAAACAAAGCAGATTTCTCTTGACCCACAAATGAATGCTGTCAAAAGTTCACTTGAAATGAGATGGACATGACAGGCAGCAGCTCAGTTTGCAAGCCTGGAGAGATGTACACCTGCTCTGCCACATTGCTGTCGTGCTCGTGTGTGGCTCAGAGATTTACGACTTCCAGACTGCTGGACAAAAATATTAATAGAAATAAAGGGACTCAGAGCTGCGTGCTGTTAGGAGCAGGATAGGAAGGATACCACAGTGATGGCTGTGGGATGCAATTTGGCACGTCTCTAAACAGGTAACAGCACTGGAAGAGAGCGGAGAGCCTTTTGTATGCAAAGATCTTTATCATCCCATCAGATTGGTTCATTGTTATTTATTTGAAAATTATTTTTTAAGGATTGTACTGAGTATCTAATTATATGATGGGCAACAACGAATGAGTTAATTGTAGTTACTCTGCTGCTTTTAAAAATCCAAAAAGGGACAACCACTTATTTTTCCGATGAACCAATAATCCAAATTGCCCAGTGTCTGTTGGAGATTGTAACAATGCAATAAAATCACCAGGCCTGGCTATCTACCTGTTTGTTCTGTTGCTACGCTCTTGCCTTGCACTTGTGAGATTGAGAGTGAGCTGTCAGCATCCTGGATCCTGCTTGGGCCAAGCTGTGGGATTTGGTTCCTCCTGGTCTTGCAGCTGCTTGGGGTTATTTTGTATATGTTTTAACCCTGTATGTATTAATGGGTTGCACACTGTTCCCTCCTGATGCTCCATGGGGTGGGTTAGTCATTCCTGTGATTTCTTAAATTTCTTGATATTTTCCTTGATATACAATGTGATGTTTTGGGTTAGAACCACACACTTGGCCAAAACCAAGCAAAACTGAAGTCAGAGCTAGTTTAACAACAAAGTAACCAAAACCTGCTGAAATTACAGGACAAATAATAGGTGTCCGTGTCATGGTTTAAGCCCAGCTAGCAACCAAGCTCCATGCAGATGCTTGCTTACTTCCCTCCAGCCTTGTATATGAAAATGATTCTGTATTTTATACAGAATCTAAAACACAGCACAGTACCAACTACTAAGAAAAAATGAACTCCATCCCAGCCAAACCCAGGACAATCTGACATTGCAGCTAGAACAAGCTAGGCAAAAGTTATCGGATCCCAGGGGAAGTTGTAAGTGCAGCAAAGCTTCTCAAATAACTTTGGAGATTTAAGCTAAAATAGGTTGTAGTTCAGACAAAGCCTGTCAAGTCCTGGAGCCTTGTATTGTTGTGAAGCTTAAGGCCTAATACTGACACTTGACAGCACCAAACTGGCAGGGATACAGATGCTGCTGGCCCAGTTCTAAACTTCAAAAAAACTGGTTCCTCCCAGAAGTTATTTATGCAGTCTTGTGGCATAGCTGTAAAGTGACCTTCCTGCATTTAGGGACAGATGCCATCTTGTCTCTCCATATGAGAATTAGTTCAAGATGGGGCTGAACTAATTTATCATTCGCAGAGTAGAAAATGAAATTTGAAGTCCTTTCAAGTCATTGCAGCTGCAAGGAAGAGAGCCTCGTCTGCTGTCCTGTTCCTGCCCTCTGAGCTTCTGCTCCATCTTTGCAATGCTTCTGGGGGACAACCGTGGTGAGGGCTGCATCCTTGTGAAAAGATGGCACTCCAAGGTCAGGCTGATCTCTCTAGGCATTAGCAGGTCCAGATGCTGAGCCAGTTTCTGTGGGAACAGTGGAAATATTTATTACTGAACAGCACTGGTAGTTGCCTGGTGACAATGATTCTGTTAAAGCAAGCAGCATTATCTGTCTTGGGGGAATATATGATGCTAGCAGGCTGGTCTTCGGTGACAGAGTGCTGTTTAATGTGAGCTGAACATTTGCCTTGCTACTATTTTAATACAGTGAAAATACTGTCACTGCTTAAAATACATACTATGTTTCTTTTATACTTGTACAAGTGCTATGTTAGCTAGTGAATGGTGGATAATTGCCTTTTACTACAATACTCTTTATATAGTCACAATGAAATACAAGATACATGTTTTATTAGTTGTGAAATAGCCAAGTTGACTTCCAGGCTTCTGCCTAACTTCAGTGTTTTAAAGATTAATCATCCTCGAAATATTTATAATGTTTGCTATTCTTGGCAATTTGTATTACCTGCAGCCGTGCCACCTTTTCCATAGTGGAACAAGTGATTGAGGAAGGCTTTTCCTGATAAAAGGGGGTGGCTGTTCTCTGTATATACTACAGTGCTTTCATTAGCAGCATTATACTAAAATTGAGAGTATTAAGTTCCCCATCTGATGACAGATCAATCTATAAGCTGATAGAGGGTGAAATTCTACCTTGCTAAGACTACCCACTGTTTAATTCTTGTTTAAGCCATTACGCAGTGCGAAGGTCTGTGTGCGGACCCACTTCTCTCACGTCTAAATTTCACACTAAATTAGGAGGGAGATATTAAGGGGATTATCTGATAATGTGGGTTTTTTTCTTCAGTTTTTGGCAAATGTGCCTGCTCATAGAATCTTCCTGCTGTAGGGAGGAAACAAGACCTTTTACCCCCAGGGGTCTGTATCAGGACTAGGGCTATTTAATGTCTTCATCAGTGACACGGACAAAGGGAGCAAGTGCATCCTCAGCAAGTTTTTTATTGACACCAAGCGGTATAGCAGCCTCCTAGAACCTAAAGGGGAGCGACAAGGAAGCTGCAGAGAGACTTTGTACAACGGCCTGTAGAGAAGAGACAAGGGGTAATGGCTTTAAATTAGAAGAGGATAGGTTTAGATTAGATATTAGGAAGAAATTCTTCGCTGTGAGGGGAGCGAGGCCCTGGCACAGGTTGCTCAGGGAAGCTGTGGATGCCCCATCCCTGGAGTGTTCAAGACCAGGTTGGGTGGGGCTCTGGGATAGTGGAAGGTGTCCCAGCCCCTGGCTGGGGGCTTGGAACTGGATGATCTTTAGTCCCTTCCCATCCTAAATGTTTGATGTTTTTTCATATGTATGGTGTAGAGCAGCAGGGCATGTGGGTTTCTTTCTGAACTGCAGCAACAGGCAATGTGCTTGCTCTCACAGCAGCAGGAGGGGGTAAGCTGTGTTACCTTTCAGTCCTGCAATATCTGATGCTTCTGTCATTTGTAACCATTTCATGACAAGACTGATTTCTGATCTCTAGTGACCAACTCTGTGCTCTGAATTTTTCAAGTGTTAGCCAAGCCATAATATGTGACAGCATGTGAATTACGGTGTAGTAATTTCCACCCAGCACATTCAGACACAAAGATGAAGGCCAAATGGCCTCTGTGCAGTCAAGTGTGAATTATTGTGCCATAATTTAATTCCTATTATATTTTACTGTGATTGTAAAGATGTTTTTATTAGTGAACTTCTTTACGAAAAGTCACTTTTTAAAAAACAGAACTGAAAAGTGCAGTGCTGAGCTTCTCACAAAGAGGTGTAAATAGCTTTGTGCAATGAGGAGTTTTGTTAAATCCTGAAAAAATGTATTTGTGTAGTTATTAACCTTAGGTAATGAGTACGTGGTGTGGTGTGGACATCTGCTATCTAAAAAGCTGACCTTACTCTAACTATTCATTTTGTATCAGCTGCCAGGCAGTTGCTAAGTAGGATGATTAGGTTCTTTGTTTCTCACCTAGTCTTGATTTGATCTGGAAACCTTAGCTTGCAGCCAGTCCCTTGAGCCTTCCAATCTTCTCCCAGTACAGGCTATACAAGTGTAATGGCTGGTGCAGTTGGGTTTGGTCCCAGCAAGCGCTGAGCAAATAGACAAGGTGGTTTGGTGGCAGCAGTTTGGGAGAGCATCACAGGGATCAAGCTGATGTGTTGGGGAAAAATAAGCCAACCTGAAAACGGCTTGGGTGGTACTGGAGGTACAGGTGGTACTGGTCCATGAATGCCTTAAAAGTCTTTCTCAATTTTCCTTTTCCTTTGTCTTTCTAGAAACCTTCAGCATTTTTTTTTTTAACTGAAGCTCATGCAGTTAAGGGTGCCTAAAGGTTACCAGGCTAAAACCTTCTTCCCAATGAATTGTTTCTAAAGAAATGAAGAGCAGTCATGTGCTTGAGATGACAGGATCTCTGGGGTATTGCCGGCCTTTCTCTTGGGATTCAGGAGAATATTGAGTTTATCCAACCATGCTGATCCAGGTCTGTCTCTTCTGCAGTAGTCCCTGGCTAGCAAGTACTGTTAGATAGCCCTATTCCTCACTAGTCCTTGTCATAGCTAAGCACAGAGTAAGTAAGGGATCACTATTAAAAATGGGTACTTTCAAGGAAGTTACTCTCTGAATAAATTTTACTCGTGTTCTCATCAACTTACAGCTCATCAGGATATTGATAGGACCAAAGCTGTTTCACTTCTGATGGATATATGAGCATTAAGAATAGCATCCCAATGAAAAACCACAGTAATTTTCCATGTAAGTGATGCAATTACTGTGGTTTGGCATTAGATGTAAATACTTAAGAAAACCAAACCAAAAAAACCAAACCAAAACAAAAAAGCAAAAAAGCTTGCCTGACTTTTCCAATTACACATGAGAATGATCTCTCTATACATCCTTTTGGAGTTAATAATCCTAAGCAATCAGGACTGAAAAATGTAGTGGGTCAAGGCTGACTAATATGGGTACAGGCATCCCTTAGCCAATACCCAGAGGTACCGTGGAGCACCAGGAACATTTTTACATCTGAAGTTTTCTACGCATGAGAAGACACCTTGTCCTGCGTCTTCCTGGACATGCAAGATACTCCAGAAGGACTGTTTTTTGGGGCAAGCTGAGGTCGCATGAGGCTGGTGCAGTAAAGAAGGAGCAGCAGAAATGAGCAGCTTCCCTTTCCTTATCCTTAGGAATAGGGGAGATAACTGCCCACCCATTCCCTATTTGTTTTTGCCTATTGCATAATTCCCTTAATTTAGCTAATTGCTGATTCCTGTCTACTTTGGTAATGCTATTCTTCCAGATAAAGCTTTCTTGTGGTGAGGATGACAGGAAGCTGCCAGGGGTTGGAGAAATCCAGCTGTTCTGGGCTGAATAAAGGGATTTGGTGGGTGAGGCCGTGCATCTATTCCCCCAGTTAATGGAGAAGTGCAGGACCAAAGGACATCTTCACAGACAAAGCAGCTGTATAATGCTAGGGCAGACACCAGCTATTCCAGCAGAGCAGGTGGGAAGTCATGGCTAGGTTTTGTGAGTGCAAAAGCTTCCTATGCCGATCCTTCCCACGCAGCTCTAACACCTCTTTTCTGCATGTGAATATGCCCACAAATGTGTTGTCTTTTGTTTTCTTCTTCTAATAACTTCAGCTAAGCTTAAACCATTGGAGTTGAATAGAAAAAAAAGTTACTTCTGAGAGTTTTCTGGCCCTAGTTCTCTCATACATTTAAGCTGGGCGTGTTGAAGTACTCTAAGCTAAAATGAGAAAAGAATGACAGTGAGGGAATGAATTACGGCCACCTTTGTTCTTGCACCTCCTCCTCAGTTGCTGCTAACCTGCTCCCACGAGATCTGGGCAGACCTGCTGTTTTCCTGTTAGGGAGAGCACCCTTTGCCCAGCAAAAACATCAAGAAAAAGCTCTTTGTTGCAAATGAAACTGATTCCCCAGAAGATATTGCTAACATCCATTTTATCAACTCCACTCGTGTTAAATGAATCTTAGAGCCATCTGATGTTTATTACCCCATGGCATATTCACTGTTGTTCAGTTGTTTCCTTTATTGTTCATGATTTTTTTTTTTTTTTGAATTGGATATGTTTGCTAATGTGGTTTTATTTGAATTTGGAAGACATTTCCTGCTGCTCAGTGAGCAACTGATCTGGGAAAGATGCTGTGGCATGGGAAAAAATTAAAAGCATGTCAGAGACTTCAGAAGATTTTCCTCACTTTGAATTTCCCCGATTTCATCAAACAGTTTTGTGCTGGGCAGCCTCCCTGGAATATCCCTCCCAGTGCCTGGCAGGATTGATGCCTGTTCTGTCATGGTTCTGCTCCAAGATGTGGGATGTGCAATGGGTTTTTAGCCAACACCACACAGATGCTGCAATCTGCCCATTGTAACAAGCGTAGGCCTGGGCTGGTGGGCTTTTAGTTACAGTGCAGTACTGAATGCATCCCATAAACTCAAGGAATTATAATCAGAGCAGCATCTACTTTTATGTATTCCCTTCTGCTTTGCTGTGTTGGGCTGCTTTCTGCAGTGCCTGATAGTGTTGGGTGCCTTGTTACCCATCCTGAGGTGTAAGTTTGTTTCCTGTAAGACTCATGGGAGCTAAAAATCCGTCTCAAGACAGTAGTCTGTGTGTTGGAATGGGCAGAAGGGGAGGTAAGGACTAAAAATCTGTAATTTAGTTATTGTCACTCCCTCCTGTACCATAATCTGTGGAAACTGAGATGCCTGATGGATTTTAGAATCTCAGTTGAATTGTCACCTGTTCTTAAATCTCCAGAATCTGGAGCCATAAACAAATATAGCATTTTAATACTGAGTTTTTGAGGTCGGATTCAAATCCCATGGCAAGTTGGTGATTCTATGTAAATGCACTTTAAATCTGGTTTGCTCGGCCTAGAGGGGTTACTTTGGGGAAAGCTGGAATGTAACATGGAGGAGAAGGTACCCTGGGCTTGTCTCTCAAATCTTTCAGTGAGTTCACTAGATTGTGGGCTGCTCCCCTGCCCTGAGAGTTACAGCATTCTGCTCAGTCCTTATTCTCTCATTAGACTGATCCCCTTCAAGCTCTTCCAGGAACAATTAGAAGTCCATCAGTGCTGCTGATTTAAGTGAGAATTTGTTTTAATTTTTTTTTCCTCCTCTGCACCTCTTGTTGCTGAAGATCTGTCTCCAACTTTTAATTCACAGTGTCTTGTTTCTATTACTGAAATGCTGGAGGCTGCAGTAAGGGCTGATTTAGTATCAGGGGAGCAGATGACAGAAAGGAAACTGGCTTTGGTATGTCAGTCTCGTGTAGCACTTCTCTGTGCAGCAGGGCAGAGGGGGAGATGTGCCTGTTGGCTGATGAGCAAGGCAGTGCTGCTGGCTGTGCTACTTGTGGCAGGTTGGAGCAGAGCTGGGAGCTTAGCGCCTTTCCAGTCAAGGGTGTGGATGAGCCAAACCCATGTGGCAGTGTCTCTGCAGGCAGGGAAAACCACGGTGGTGCTCCACGAAGCCAGGGGCTGGTACTCACCCTGCCAGCTGCTGCTTGCAGTGTGTTTCTCCAGAGGCAGCCTCTCCCTCCCTCTAATGTGTCCGCTCCTCTGCTGGAGCAGGGCAGTGGGCACCAGGGCTGGCAGGTGTTCCTGGGAACAGCTATCCCCTTTATTCCTCTGCTCTGAAAGACAGACTAGTGGCCAAGTCCTATTTATCACCTCAAACAGTATTTTGTCAGCATCGCTGCTCAATTCTGTGTATATTTAATTGTTAGTATGTTTTCAAGGAAGAATGCCTATTTGTAAGAGTTGTAGGAAAACCCAGGTCACTTGATTTTATTTCTCAATGTGTGTTTACATGCATACAAGTGCGTATATATGCTTTAGATGTAATTTTCATACTGTATGTATAAAGAAACCCATAGAGAGCTGGTCTGTCTAAACTTGGAATCATGGAAGAAACCTTTGACATGCCTTCATGTCTTTGTCGTGACTTGAAATCCAACCTGTCATCACAATTCGTAATCTTATAGGCATGTGCAATTAGAAATCTTACTATTAGATTTTGCTCTGGGGGAATTCTGAGGACTAAAAAATCTAATAATGTTTAGTTGTTTTCCTTAATTTGATTGGGAAACAAAAAGGCCTCTTGGCCAAATGCCTAATGAATTCCTATCACCAGCAGACACCTTACTGTTTCTGAGCCCTGGTCACAAAAGTGCTTGAAAGTCCTGTGTTACAGTATCAGACAGCCATAAAAAATAATTTCAAAAAAACCCCAACTTGCTTACCTTTATAACAAAACTAAATTTTGAGAGCTCTTATTTGTAAGAAGCTGTTTTGGTGTGTCTTTAGCACTGCCACCTCTCCAGACGCAGAGCAGTTGTTGCGAGGCACTGCAAGCACGTCCTTGCATCCTGACAGCTACAGTCCTTGTTTCAGATTGCATACCTGAATTCACAGGAGCCTGAGTTTAAAGAGGTGGAAGACAGTAAGATGGAGGAGATGAGGCGCAAAATGGATGAACTTACAGTCTCTGTGCAGTGTCCTTGGGGGTCTTAATTAAAAACAGGATCGGGAACGCTGTTGAGTAGAAACCCAAATGGCTCAGATTATTTGCTTTCTGCCATGATTTGTGACGCTGGTGCCAAAATCTTCCTAGCAGGCCCCAGAAGGTGGGACTGCTCTATTTTGATGTCTGGCTTGACGTGGATTCCCACTTGGTCCTGTGCATTCTGCCCTGGTAATGCTGGCTGTCCCCCATTCACCTATATAATGTATGAGCTCTTTCTGCCTTTCTCTCACTGGGATGTTGAATTGTGGTCTTTCTCCTCTAAACAGCCAGCAGTTCTTGCAAAGCATAGTAACTTAATTATTTAGGGCCTGCACTGATTAGCCTCACATCTTGAGGCTGTGCAGACTCTCAGCTGTGGAACATCTGGTGACAGCCCTGTTTCTCAGAGCCCTAGCCCTTGCACAAATACAGTGCCTTTCTTTTTGGATAGTAAATATATGACAGATGTGAAATTCTCCAGCTCTTGGGGGAGTGCTTGCATGTTGAATTTCATTATCCCTTGTTGGCCAGTTGGCAAAATGCAATCAAGAACAACTTTTGAGGAGGGCTGGTGTATCCAATATCACTCTGGAACGCTATTATGGTGGGAAGCTTAGGGCACAGAAAACTTGATACAAGGAGATGAGATCAGTCTTTCTAGCACTCATGAAAATGCAGTGAGTTAAAAAGGGTAAACTCAGATGTCAAAGGGAGCTGTGGGGTGTGAACCTCTCTGAGAGTTAGACTTACAGCTGGTTTAGGGGCCAAGTCCGTTTTAATGTTTCACTGCAGTGTGTGATTTTTATTTATTTATAGTTTTTCTTTTTGGTAGTTTGCACTGGTATATGACAATCTGAGTATCTTATGGAAGTGCTGGCTGCAGAGGTGTCAAATGTTCCTTGGTTTTTATAGATACATTCATTGGTGGTTATGTAGTAATAATGCTTACACCTCTAGAGCATTATGTGTAAAGCCAAATACACATATAAGATGGATAGTAACCAGATATGCTACCTAGAAAGCAATAGAAACAGTAGCTAAAGCTGTGGGAAAGAGCTAAGTAGAGCCGAAAAATAATAGTAATGAAAGGTATTTTTCCTGGGTAAGCCTGGGTTGAATGTTTGTTCAGAAAGCAGAGTACCTGGCTTTGACAATATTAAGAAGAAAAAAATCTATTTTGACTCAGTTTGCTGTGATGCCTCTGGTGAGTTCTCATGCCTTCATGTGGGTGGTGCTTTCTCCTGGCTGAGCTCCTTGTCTGAAGACCGGAGGCGCCAGGCTCGGCAAATGAAGTCCATAAATGCAGGGTCCTCAGTTCTTGAGCACGGGTTGATAGAGTTCTGCATTTCTTAGATTGCAGGGCTGAAAGCAAAGTTAAGAGAAAATCACGCCAAGAAACTGAGAAAGCTGTTCACTTCCTGACAGTAAAATGATGCTATTCTCTGGTAGAGACAGTGATGGGCTTTTCTTTATATTAAGATCCTGAAATAAGTTTCTAACATTATTTTTCCTTCCCTCACCTTCATTTCCCTTCCCGCTTCCCAAACAAGGAGTGGAGAACTCACCACCCATCCCCCCACTTAAAATGCCAACCCAGCAGATCATCTTGTCTGTAGAGAATTGTCACTGTTCCTCAGAGACTGTCTCCAGGGTAACTTTGTTTGCGACGTTCTCGAGGGGATGCTGCCCTTCAGATGTTGTTCTGGGAAACAAAGCTTTTGCCTCATGCCCTCAAATACATCGCATTGTAATCCTTTGAATGTATCCGAGCACTCACTTGAACCCTGCAGAACGCGCAGGACTGTCATGCCAAAGTAGGGCAGGACTGAATAGGTGTCAACAGGATGTCTTGCTAGCAAATGTGGCCGC
The DNA here is from genome assembly GCF_017639235.1 of Corvus kubaryi. Taxonomy (NCBI): domain Eukaryota; kingdom Metazoa; phylum Chordata; class Aves; order Passeriformes; family Corvidae; genus Corvus; species Corvus kubaryi. The sequence continues at coordinate 14,968,665 of NW_024582059.1, read as the reverse complement.
TTATGTATTAAAATAGATGTTCAGTGAAGCAAGATACTGGCTTCAACACAGAGGTATCTGGTTTAAAAGCACTCTTTGTTTCTGGAGCTGTGCTGTTCAGACCAGTTCCTCTCTTCATATTGTTCCTGGCTGAGTATTAATTGATGGCCCGTTAACTAATTGACTCCCTTTCAAATAGGGAACTGTAGTAAATAATTTATTACTTGACTTGGAGGTTATGTGATGGCTGGGATTGTTGGTGTGGCACTTGCAATCTATCCCTTTAGCAGGAAGAAAGGGACATAAGAAAGAATCTTAACTCTTTCCCTGCAGCTTCAGTGCACATCACACATTGACATCAGGAAACTCTTTCCCTGGCATACCTATGTCCAGTGCAGAAAGACCTGATAAGTCAAAAAATTTATCAGTCCCCGTATTTGCAGAAAATAGTAGGGATTTCTGTTGTGGCCTTTGAGTAAGTTACTGGTTAAATAAACTTTATCATTCTGAAAAGACAGCTTGTTTCATGTGCAAAAGAAGTAAGGGAGACGGATTTGTATTTTGGATTATTTCCTTCATTGTAGAAGATAGTGTGGGGTGTCTCCACTGACAGGCTCCTCACTTTCATGAAACTTGCAGGAATTGAATTATTTATGCTCTGTCTTTTTTGCCAGACAGGATTCCAAATGGACAACAGGCTAAAAGTGGTTAGGGGGATACTGTGCAGCAGACGTGATCTACTAGCTCATACTAGCTTCAACACCCTTGGACAAAAAAAACCAAAACAAAAATCATCCCTTCTGGTATGCAGTTGGTTTGTCACTGCCTGCTGTTTCGTCGTGAGGGTGGCATCTGCTGGCCCAACTTCTTCCCTTTCTCTGCATTAGCAAGGTTGAGGAGAACTGAAGGGGCCACAGTCCTCTCTGGCCTTCAGTGTCAGAAGTCAGAACTGAGGGAAATGTGGGCTGTCCGTGCAAGCAGGCAGGTTCTGTCTGGAGACCTCGTACGCTGTGTGCTTCACGTGACCATTACAGCATGAGCTGAGTTACAGTGTTAGCTGCTGACTGCATGTGATCTGTCACCAGCATTTGTGGCTGAGAGGAATAGGGATGCTGTGGGAGTCTTTTCATAGAAGTGGGGGTCTCTGAGGCAAATGCTATGGCACCATTAAAATTATATAATAATGCTGTTGAAATAAAACCCTATAGGGTGCTGTTACAGATGGGGCTTCATTTTCACAAAGTTTCTGGACTCGACACCACTTTCTTTAATTTGACACCTTTTTCCAAACAGAATATCCAAATGGTCCTTAAATTACACTGTGAGTGAAGAGCTTTATAGTAACCGTGCAGACTAACGTGTTTAAATGAAAGCACAGTGTTTTTTCAGTCTGGGGTTTCAGATTTACCTTTCAAATGCTTTTAATCTCTGTACTGCAAATTTGACAGATGCCTTTTATTGGTAGAAGACTTTTCATCTACCTGACCTAAAGGACACAGCGTTTATTTGCGTTTAGGCAGGAGTTTGCAGCACAGTGAATTAGCAGTAAACTGATACTTTAGTTCTTGTGTTTTCTTTGAGACTGCTTTTGTATTCTTTTGGATCATAACTTGAGTGCCTTAAATTTCACATATGTAGAATGTATCAATGCTGATTCGCAGTGCAGACATGTGGTCTGCTGTCTACCTTATGGATATGCTAGGTACTATTAGTGTTTGTATCCTGTGCTATTTTTATTTTCTTCCACTTTTAATTCTGCTGCTAGTACAAGGTTAAATCTTCAAAGGCTATAATGAAAAAAAATGGGAAATATTAAAATCCAAGTGTCCTTGGCATGGTGAATGTGACTAGATATCCCCCAGTGCTGAGGTGCTCTAACCTTATCACACTTGTTGTCTGAAGTCTTAAGAGCCAGAGACAGCTTGCTGGATAATTGTGGAATATCTAGCACAACATCTTGGCAGGCTGGGTAGTTTCTAGTATGTTTCATTTTTAATTTCATCTAATCTTCCTAGTGCCAATGTCTGTTTGTCTCAGTCAAGTGTTGCTATCCATTTGCTTCGTGGTGGTGGTATGATCAACTTTCACAATTGTGGTTACAGCTACAGTGTCTCCCAAAGGTTACTTAGTTGCAGGAGGGAAACAAAGAATTGTCACAGCACAGCTGTAAATCTGTCCCGGGGATGCTGCACAGCATCAGCAGGAATGGGCACTGCCCTGTCCACTGGATGTGGATTGATTTCTGACCATGTCAGGGTGTGCTTCATGTGGGTCCCTTCTTGGTCACCAGGTGCTTTCTCCTGGGTCAGTCTCCAGGTGGTGAAGAAGGCGAAGAACAGCAACTGTGAAACACTCTTGCCCTGGCAATTTCCCTCCCTTTCCACCTGGCCTCGGAGGATTTATTTTTTTAGTTGATTAATCCATTTGTTTTCAAAATGGACTGCCTACTTGTTCTGGCTGGTCTTGGATGATGATAAATTGAGGAGGCAGTCATTTTCAAAATAACATTCTACTGGCGTCATTCCTTGCTGTAGGTGATACTTCTTTGCCTGGTGAATAGAATGGTGTCTAAATAGGAGTAACAGCTGGTCTCAGTGTGCATCACTAGAGATGGGAGAAGCATATGGTACAGGAGATACCCTTTCCCAAGGAACTGGGATAAAATCTGCTAATCCTGACCTTGTTCATTGCATCCTAGCGCTTGCTAAAGTCTGAGCTATTCCTTGGTCTCTTTCCACCTGTGTGGAGAACGTTATTTGGGTACATCCAAGAAAATAATCCAGGAAAAATATTTAAGTAAATTCTTCTCTTAAAGGCTTTTCTTAAGTATTTCCCTAGTTTTGGATCAGCTAGTTTAATAGTAGGCAGGGCTGCTGTCAGCAACAGTGTACGCTTACAGATCCCTGTTAAAATGCGAATAGTTACTGCAACTCTTGATGTTAGAGACACTATGAAAATGCTGGAACCTTTCAAGCAATTAATAATTCACTTTACTCATGATTTTTTAAAAAAAAAGTAATTAAAAACCCCCTCTGTTTTGTGGTTTAACTTTTTTCCTACTGCAGCATGACTTTTCCCATCAGAGCCAGCTGTTGTCTGAGTTTTTGTGGAGGCATTCAATATGTGCTTGTTAAGAAAAATCTTTGTCATTGTGAGGGCTCCTGGAAACCTCTTACCTTTCATTTGCACTCGGTAGATGGAAAAAAGCAAATGCACATGAAAAATGGGATTTTAGTGTTTGATGGCCAGGCCAGATTTTGAGCAGTATAAGATGAAAATGTGGTTTCTTTTCAGTCATTTTGGGATGGGGGATCAATTTTCTAACTAATGGGACATTTCTAACCAGAGAAGAATTCTTGACTGAAACCAGCTTGGATTAAATTGTATTTCATTGTGAGTCCAAATGAAATGTTTTGGTTTTGCCTTTTAGGTTGTTTTGTGGTTTTTTTTTTTTTTTTCTTTTTAAGAATGTTTCAGCCTAATTTTCTTCTGGATTATTTCAAAATAAGCTTCCAGAAGGTACTCAATGACTTCAGGACTGCTTTTGGGTAACTGGAGTATTTAAATTTAAAAAAAAAAAAAATTACTATGTGTTAGGCAGAAAAAAATTATCTCCTGCATCACTGAATTTGGCATAATTGAGTTATATCTTGAGATATTTTGTGGCATGCCTTGTGATATGTAGCGTTTTTCTTAAAAGACCCACTGTGTAGAAATAAGTGATTACCTTAGACTGTCAGCTTGTGTTTAAAAATAAAAAAATCTGTATTGCCCTCACATTTAATGTAGGGAGGCTTTTGATGATGCGATTTAAAGTTACTGCCTCTCTAAGACAAAAATAAGAATTTGACTTTGACTACAAACATGCATGTTCTATGAAGTTCTCTCACAGATGTTTTGGTTTCCTGTTTGCTTCTTGTGAGATTCACGCTACTCGTTAACTGAATAACAATGAGGGTTACATGGGAAGGGCTGTGGTCCCTGGAGAGAGGCTTCCTTGGAGGCACTGCCTGCATCTTTTTTACATTGAGTAATTATTTAGGATATGAAGGACAAGTGAGGTTGATAATGAGTGCAGTTAAGTAGTAGGAAAATTTTCCTTACAAAGCTGGTACGATTGGGCTGTTGTCTGCAAAAATCCTAAGCCTTCAGTTACTTTTCATGCTCCTTGCCTTTCCCTGCATTGCTGTCTTTTTACTCTTCTTCAGTGAGCCCCTTCCCCTCTTGCTGGCTGCTTGTCACTCTTGCTGCTCCTTGAAGGCCTGCTGGCAGAAAGCAAGTGAGCGGGGTCAAGGGGCTGAAACAACAAGGAAAAGTGATGAGCTTTGAGAGAGATTACAGGATTTTAAAAGAAATTAAAATAACATGAAATTGCCTGTCTTAGGAGGGTGAGGCAAATGCTTTCAAATTTAGGCCTGTGCTGTTGTAGCAACAGTCGAGGAATGCATTCAGCTGATTCGACATCATGGGGTAGTTTAGTAAATGAACACCTCCACATACTAGTGTTTGATGCCATTTGTTGTTGTTAGTGTATAGCAGGTTTTGGGGAGCTAGAGCAAAGGCAAGCAGAACATAGGAATGTAGTGACTGGAGAGCAACTTCTTCATCAGCTCTAGGTACACACTAGAAGACAATAAATAAGTTGCAACTGGGCAGTAGATAGAGTCAAATACACCTGAGGAGCAGAAGGGAATGGTTTTTCTTTTGCTGACCAGGCTGATTATTTTTCAGTCTTGACTGCTTAGGCTGGTGTGTGCAGGAGGGCAAGTTTTACAAGCACAAGAACATTTGCAAAGAGACAGCAAACATGCAGACCCCTCATCTTGGAGGGTTTCTCATTTTATGAGGTGGTTTGCCCTTCACTTCTTAATGTTCTTCTAGGCCTATTGTAAGACAAACTCGGCCAGAGTGACTTGGCCAGAAGAACAGATGGAGCGCAGGAGAAGGCCCCGAAAGCTTTCATGACCTGCAGTATATGATCAATATTCTCCACTGTCCCTGGGCACCAGAGGCACACAAAGGCATTCTTCCACATGATACAGGAGATGTAGCTTTGGGTGACTTGGACTGTTGTGTCGACTGGCATGTAACCAGCATATCTAAGCTGTAGACTTAAGAGACAGAAAAAATTCAGATCTGAATAATAATACCCTTTTTCTTTTAATGAATTGTTTCCTCGAAATTCTGTGGTACAACTGGCAGCAAAGTACATTTGTTTCAGCATGCATCTGAATGTGGAATTGTGTTGGTGTTGCTGACTTCCTCTGTCTTGAAATATCAGTATTTAATGTAGCTCACAAACAGCGAGACAGTGGGATGTAATCAGAAGACTCATGGAAAAATGTTGGTTTTTAATGCTAACCAGCCTGTAGGAAAAAGGGGTATGGAAGCACCTTGTACATCAGCACTGAAGGAAAGATGTCAGAAAGGTAAAGGAGTGTGGCTTGTGTGTATTTGTCAACATAGATATCTCTAGAAGTCTATTATTAATTACAAAAGTGTTCTGAGACTGATTTCAGTTAGTCCTTTACTCTCATTAACACTTTAGCATAATGTGCACTTCAGTCGGATAAAGAATGGAACCTTTTTGGTGCCTTTTGAGAATGCCTCAAAAAGGGCCTTGATTTATACTCTACTTTTTAGCCTAATTAAAACTGATGATTAAAACATGCAAGTCCCTTAAGATGACTGTGCTAAACTGATTTTTTTTTTTTTAATAAGCTGAATAATGTTTAATGTTAAGGATAAAATTGTCTGAAAATAGAATTACAGCATCATCTTGTTATGTTTTGTATTTAAACTTAAGTAAATAACAATAACACCACTACTGCTTGTGGTTATTATTGTGGAAGCTCATATGCAGTTACTAAAATCACGTATGAATGACTGTTCAGAAACACAAATGGCTTGCATCTCCCAATACCAAGTAGCAGGGTGGCACCCCTTGTCTCACTGTGTCTGTTTTCCCAGGAATTCTTCAGACCTGAATGTGTGCCTGCAGTTTGGAGAGGTGTAGTTGCTGTGTGTATAGAAGGGCCCAACTGAGCTTCTTCTCTGTTGGGTCAGCTAGTGATGGGATCAAAGGAACTGTGACAGCAGACATCTGATGTGGCATCTTGTGTTTTTGGTGACTGGATGTGCTGTTTCAGGGTAATTGCCAGACTGAAGTTGCCCTTACAGGCGGATTTGAGTCTTGATGTGTTCTTGATGAGAATTTTTCTCCACCTCACATTTGCTGCTGCTGTATGAAAATGCAGCCTTGATTATGTCTGTCTGCATTTATTGTTTTTGCTGCTAACTTTAGGTACAGAGGAGTTTACCCTGTGTGAGCAGGGCTCACCCCCTCTTCTGCACACTCACAAGGGCTTTGCTGTGTAACCAGACTACTCAGAAGAGCAAAGGCCAGGCAGAAGAAGCTGAAATCTTGGGATGAAGGGGTTTATCTGACTGTGTGCTGATCGTTCATCTCCTTGATGGCATTTTTTCAAGCACTACTTCTTGGGGCTGTACAGGGGCTTTCCATGGGCGTGGCACCCATTGAGATGTGCTTCGGGTTGCAGGAAGCAGGCAGGCCATCATACACACTTTCCTCCTTGCTGGTATCATGGCATGCTGCAGAAGTCTGCAGAAATGGGCCCTTAGCGATGTGTTCCCAACCTGTGGCTTCTGTACAGGGTGAAAATGTATTATAAAATGCTGCACTAGCACTCCTGCTTTTTATGCACTGCTGTTGTATTATGTGAAGGACTCTGGCTGTTACAGTGCATGATTGGTGTTGGGGTCCCTCCCCTGCCATGGAGCCCTGGGAGAGGGGCCCTGAGGGCACAGACACGGGGTTTCCCTGTCCCTGCTCAGCCTCGTTCCCATTGGTTGGTTTGTGTTCCCTGCGCGGGCAGAAGGACCCTTGGTCCCGTGACTGGAACAGTTCCTCCGCTGAGCCCCGGCCTTGCGGCTGGAGAAATAAACATCTCTGAAACATCTAGCAAGAATCTGTCTCTCCATATATATTTCCTTTCCACGGGACTCCTGGTTTGATATATGCGTGTTGCAGGATCCCCACTGCAACAGATTTGGTCTGATTTGATTTTGCTTACTGATTTAGACAAGGCAGATCACGTGAATTATGGATACAAGAAGCCCTGTACACCTCAGCCCTTTGAGGTGCTATAAAGCATCCTTTGCCAGAAGCAGAGTAGTCTCATTGCTAGATTACTTTTATGGGAGCTCTGGGCAGCTCGAGTCTCACAGTCCTTCTCAAACTCTGAGGATTACAGCCATTTTTCCAAATTTTTGAGGCACTGCTCTGAGTTGCATTATCTGTATGTGATGAGGGAAGTGGGTATAGTTTGTGCTTGGGGAAGCAGAGACAAATATTAGCTCTGTTGCCATTATATAAAAGCTGTTGCAAACCATCACTTGCAAGAAACGTGTGCACACAGAGATGCAATGTCAAAACGTGTGGTGGACTGTAGGAAGAGCCTGGTGTCCACAGCACCTCCAGTGATGTGACAGGATCTGTATTTAACCTGATGAACAAGAACAGTGCTTTACCCTTGTCAGATTACGTAGAGAACTCACCAGGGGAATGAAACCTTAACCTTTCTTGCTGCATTGCATGGGGGTGTGTGAAGGATTTTAAATAATAAGTCCTGCTGAAAGTAGTTCCCTTGTATAAACAGAATATAACTGCTCTGAGTGCATGGCTGGTCTAATCTTGAGGCTGCTTTAGCTTGTCTGCCTGCTCTTCTGAGAACCGTCTGCAGCTTCTTATATCCTGTACTTCTAGAAATTGCTTACTTGTTCATTATTGGGCAGGAGTGATCAGATCACCCCTATTTAGAGGACAGCAAAATTCTGTGTACTTCAGGGTCTTATGTTGCCTTTGCAATAGTAATGTCCAAACACTTGGCAATATTTCAGGGACTGCTGTAGGAGTCAGATGCACACTTTACTCAGGAAATGAGCTGTGATGACAGGAGCCCTTACTCCTGTCTGATTGTAATAGTACTTTCTCCAACTTTAAGATAGATGGTGTGGCCAGGCTGTACTTTGGAAGGTAACCCTCCAAAACAGGCTGGCTGTCCCCAATTTACTTAGAGAATATGGTCCTTGGTTTGTCCTGAACCCTTTGTCTTACCTAGGTGGTGGCAGAAAGCTGTTGCTGAAACCCACGTGAGGATATCAGTTTGTACGTGGATGATCGGGTGCTGGTCTTTGTGGCCATGTCCCAGCCTTGTTCAGTTTACTAGCATAACTGTAATATCAGGGTTGGAGATAATATATGCTGGTTTTACTCCAGCCCCATGCATGACCAGTGGTTTCTGGAGGCAGCCCTGCTTTGCTGTGCTCTGCCTGGGTGAGCTGCGCCCTGCAGCTGTTGATTGACAGCTGTTCTGAGACCTCGGTGTGACAATTGACACTACATTGAGTGGCACTGAACCAAAATCCCCGAAGGAGATCAGGAAAGATGATCTGGAGAGCAACTGCCTGCCTGGGTCATGTCTCTTGGGCTTGGCTGGCAGCTCTCCAGCCAAGGGACTCTCTCTGACAAGGGGGGGACCTGTCACCCTTTGGGTTTGCCAGCAAAACCCTCCCTCTCTCCCTGGGGCATAGCTCCTGCTGTCTCCTGTTGTTGGCACACCTGCTAATGGGCTCTAAAAAGGTCTCGGATCGTTGTTTGAATTGCTGGTGCTGTTCTGTGAGGAGGACAGAGTAGGTGATACCATAAAAGGAACGAGAGCACTAATGTGAGAGTGGTTTTTGGTTTGTTTTTTTTTTTAAGAGCTGTAACCTGCATGTTTTTACACTTCACTTCCTTGAAAAATAGAAGGTTTTAGCCTTCTATGCTTAATAGGTTGCAATGAAATGTAGACGTGGGTATCAAATGAAACAGAATATCTAAATTTGCTTATTTGAATTATCGTCTGTGAAATAAATTGTTTTCACTCTGTTTTATATTTATAAGAAAATGTAATCCCTTGTACATTTATCTGAAAGTGTAATAGCCTTTTGTTTCTTCTACTCAAGTCTTCCTTCAGGGGGAAAATAGGTGTTTATTCTGCCTAGGTTTTTGCAGTTGCTTACAGTTTAGTACTCCTTTGTACAGCAAGTGTTGGATTAGCTCAAAGCCCTCAGCTTCATTGTTTGGCACTTTGGGACATGGAAGCACTCTGAATAGGTGTAAATAGTGGTTTATATGCATGGTAAATGTTGGGAAGCCTGGATTAGTGGGAAGCAGCTTCGGAAACTTGCAGTTTATTTTAGCTTCTTGGTGCATCCACCTTGGCTGCTCCTCTCTTGACTGCCACAAGGAATGAAGGGAGATAATGGAAGGAGAGTTAAAATGCATCTCTTTGGTACTCTCTGCCTTAGTTTCCTCAACATGCTGTGTGGATCTTTTGACTTTAATACCTGGGTCAGATCCCTGGAGGTAGCTCACCAGTAGATCGGCTTTGACCTCATCCCTCAGGATGAGGGATCCTGGAGATTTGATGCTCTCCAAGAGTTGGAGAGATGTTAGTTGCTGGGAGGTCTCGGGCAGCGCAGGAAGACCTCGGAGACAGACAAGTCTGTCATCAGGACAACTCTGAAAGTGCAGAAAATGCCTCCTATTCTCCTAGAAACTTGCTGTGTACTTTGGACTACAATTAGTGCCACATTCATAACTGAAGAAGCAACTCCTGGATGAGAGATTTCTTTCTTTTCCTGTTTTGAAGAAAGCTAATGATTTAATTTTCTTTTCACTGTTCCTATATATGGCAGATAAATAATTTAGTTGTTTTGTTTCCTTACTGGAGGAAGTATATGCTTTAGAAAAAATTAGATCTGCTTTTACATTTAATTCTCCTAGTAAGAGGAGTGTGAAAGGAATTTCACTGAGTCAATGACGAATAGCTCTATTACAATAGCTACTAAAGGTGAATCTTAAAATTTATTTTTTAATGGAGTCATGAAAAGCATTGGCAATATTAACAGTGTGCTTAGATCTCTTTCCCTCTTTTTTTAATTAAAAATAAATCTTCCGGTTCCATTTATGTTAATGCACTTAGTAAATAATTTGGTAAAGAAAGAGCTGCAGGAATGAGGCTTGGAGTTAACAACCAGGCAGGGAATGCAGTGGACTTGGGCTGTATTGTTTCCAAAAGACTTTTCTAAATGTTAGAAGCTCACGGTTCTTTAAACAGATCTCCCCACTCAAGGTCACCGCAAACCTTCTGTGCCAGGAGTTAAATGTGCCGTGGATGCACTGAGATTGTCTTGACATTTTGAGTGAGACACATGAGGATGCTCTCCACATTCACAACAGTTGCTTCTTCTCACCAGTCTCTTCACTGGATTTCTCTTTCTTCCTGCGTTTTGGTCGAGATTCTTATTTCCTCCTGCTTTATATGTCACTGAATCATTTCTTTCTCCTTCGTTACTTACTCCCCTCCTCTTTCCAGCTGTCTTTTGTGCAAAACGACCCTGGATAGCATCTTTTTTTCTCTCTACCTTTTCTGTCAGTTTCTCCCCTTGTCTCCAGGATGACCTCTTGCCCTCGAATGCTTGAACTGTGGCTCTTTGTCTCAAGATACACTAGGAATTAAGTTCTCTGGGACATTCATTTATGTCACCTTTATTTGCTTGGGAAGGTGCTGTGGATGTTTGTGGCAATGCAGCTATAGTGATAGTAATGTGAAAAGAACAGCTCTGCCTTTGCTGAAACTTTGTCTTTTTTATAGTTTTGATGAAACAGCCTATATTGGGGGGAATACTGAAGGTCATTAAAAAAATTCATGAAACAGTGTTCCTTGCTTCCCTGCCTAACAAGATCTGATCCTATTGGGATTTATATCATTGGCAGGATGCTGGAGTGCCGTACTAATGTCAAAAGCATTGAGATAAATGACAGCTCCATTAATTGGGTAGGCATTTGGGCTCAACTTGGGAACGTAATATATTTTATAGGTGTGCTTGGGGCAACAGAAGGGGTAGTGTGTTGAAAAGTTACTGGGCTCAGATATTTACTGCTGGGTATGTTAATGTGAGTGCCAGCATTGCTCTATCTGTGGAGCTTGCACTGCTGGAGAGGGCGTTTAGGGATGCTGGGCACATCGCCTGGAAGGAGGTAGACTCTGCATATATCAGTTTTTTTCAGCTGCAGTCCCTTAGCACAAGGGGAGCTGTACACAGGCAATACATGCTGACTACTGATCAGGCACACAGCTCCTGCCCAAGCGGGCATTTTTAGGGAGGTTTAAGGGAGCTGCAGCTGGATCCAGAGAAGTACTTAGGCACTTCAGCTGACATGGAAATCTGTGGGAAGATGGGAAGTACGATATTAAAACTTTGGTAGTTTTGTGGGTGTCTGTGTTTGTTGTTCAACAGAGCATAAACTTTAAAAAATACTATCTCTAAACTGTGAGTGGGTTTGGGTTTTCCTGTGACACCAGTGTTGTAGCAGAGGTACATGCAGATGTTTTTCTCAAGCTCAGTAGTCAGTCACTGACAGAGGTAGTGGGCTCTGCCTCCAGAGGTAGCAAGGAAGAAAATGCATCCTTTGCCTCCCTTGCCCAGCAGAAAACAGACTGCAGAATTTGGTTGCTCAGGAATCTGTGGAAGAGAAATGCTCTTTTTGATGGTTTACCTGCTGTAACATCACCTTCCTAGTGACAACAATATTGCTATATTTATACTTCAAAAATTCCTGTTAGTAAATGAGAACTAAGAAAGGTGGTTATTCTTCATTTTCTGTATTGGAGAAAACACGGCTTAGTAAATTTTTTTCTACATGGATAATTAGTTACACTTGTGCAGCTCAAATAAATGCCATCAAATTGCACAGCAACAACTGTGCTTTATTTGCCCAAGGAGCTTCTCTTACTTACAATAACATTAAAAAAAAAAAAAAAAAAAAAGAAAAAAAAAAAAAAAAAAAAAAGATGTATCCTGGGCTGATTTTCACATTCCAGGCTCATTTACTGGGGGACTGGCAGTGAGGCATTGTTTTCCGTTTTCTTTTTGTGAAAGAACCCTGGAAACCTGCAGTCTTTGTGTATATATGCCATGCACATTTAACAAGGAAATTACAGACACAATAAAATCAGAGCCCTGACATGCCTTTTCTTTTTCTTTACTGTTTTTTAAACAAACAAACAAAACCAAGCTTCTTGTCAGAGTTGAATCACACTTGCATGCTTCTGCTGCCGCCATTGCGTGAAATTGGTAAAGAATTAAAATTGCAGCTGGCTCTGGAGACATGCAGGTTTTGGAGATAATGACATTAAGGGGACCTTTATGGCTTATCGCCCTTTCCACAAGTGGCAGCCAGGATATACTCATTTTAACTAACATTCTTGCTTCAGGTAATTTTACATGCCAAGTAGGTCTTGAGTAAAGTTTGAAATCCCTTTGCTTTTTTATTTCACGGTGTTGATTAGTTAACAGGTTGCTGTTAATAAAAACAGGAGTTTTCAGTTGTTCTGGCCTATGCTCAGCTGACAGTCTGGACTTAGCCCCAGGCCAAGCGCAAAGGAGTGAGGGCATTGCAAAAGTACGAGGCAAAGCTTGCAGTAGTGGGCGATCTCATTTCCCAGATGAGATTGAAACTTTCTCCCTGCGGAAGGTGGGAGACTCTGCAGGGGAGCTGGCTCACACGGAATGCTTTAGCACAGCCGGTGCTGGAGATTCACGGTAGTCTCAGAGCCAGAGGGGATGTCGCTGAGCCAGAAGGGAGGTAACCTGCAGGAATATCAAGCCATGCGTTTATTAAAACACCTTTAATGTGATGCTCATCACATGAATAGCGCTGACTGTATCTTCAAAACTATCATAAAAGCAATAATGGCTGTGGGGGGAGTTTATCAGCAGTAACAATAATAACCCAGGCCTCAGGTATTCAAGGCACAATTGGGTGCTCAGCAGCTGTGACCTGCTGGAGTTGCCCGCTGCTGTCACTCTCAGGGGCCACCTCCCTGAGGTCCACTGTGACCCCAAAGGTCACCTGCAGAAACTGGTTCAGGTGCTCCCTGTCAGTGCTGCTTTCGCCATGTCCCGCCTTCTTTTGTTAAAAAAGGCAGTGGTTGTTACTATGGCTGTCATAAATCCAACTGTTGCCAGGCTTTAAAGGGTGTGATGGTCACCATGGTTCTGATAACTCATGCTCCCCAAATTGGCAGCCTTTTGAATGGTGGTTTTATGGTGTACCCTATCTCACAACTCTCCAACTAGGCGAGGTCTCAAAAAAATATTAAACTATTTGGCATGGAAAAAAACCCATTCAGGTAAGAAAACAAAGTTCTGCAAGGACCTCCTGGGAATGCTGTCTTCTGTCCTTAAGGTTCTGATGGAGAAAGACCAGGTAGACGTTTGCATTTCAGGTTTTCCCTATTGAGTCAGTGTTTGACAGGAGCCGGAGAGGCAGTTGTTGTTTTCAGATGTCTTGAACGTCAGGAGCATGGGGTAAAAATGGCAGTAGTAATTTTAGCTCAGAGGAAAAAGGTTTTGATGGTTTTGAAGCTTTAATAACTTCACCTGAGACCAGATTTCTGTTTTGTTGCAGTTGTTGTCAGAGGTTACACTCACCAGAACCAGAAATTGGATTCTGTTTCCCTGTGCCTCAGCTGAGTTCTAAAATGTATGATTTGTGGCAAGATTTTGCTGGAGGCAATGGGATTTTTTTTTTCCTGATGTTCTCTAAGAAATTGAAATTTATGACAAACATGGCTGTTTTTCTTACACCATGTCCTATTTCTCATCTTTAGCATTCATTAGAGATGGTTTGTTTCATAAAATCCTAATCCTAAAGGAACTCAGTAGAGTGTGGCTGTGTGCATGACTGTGACAGTGCAGACTCCCTATCTGCTACGAAAAGCCAGAAGCTTTTTTGATCATGCCAAAACAATTTTGAGGGAAAAACAGAGGAAAATTTTCCCATCCTGACTGGAATATTAGTGTCTCAAATATAATCAGTGTATGATTTGGGAGTGGGGAAAAGGGCAGTGAAAATACTGGATTTCCAGTATTTGGAAGCACGATATTTTAATTTTAACTCTCTTTCAAAGTTGATAGAAAAATAAGCACTTGAAAATGAAAAAGCACTCAGGATGAGTTTAATCTCTTCATTTGAAAGATGTTTAAATCGGGCATTATGACAATTTGAAGTTTTTATTTTGCATGCATTTTTCTGCTTCCAAAAAGATTTCTCAGAATTTTCCTTCTTCTCATGAACAGATTTAGTTTTGACAGATCACCATTTTCTGATGAAAGAACAAGTTTTTTCAGAACATTCTCAGCCAGTGCTTCTGAGGGCTGTACATGCTGAACAACACCAACCTGACAAGCATAATTTCTTAATCCACGTGTGTGTCAAGTAAAGCATAAAAACAGGTGCATGTTATGCTAGAATAAAATTGTAGATTCTGTGGGGGTTTTATAGTTTTTTGGTATTATCAAGTAACAGTGTGACTTAAACCCTGAACTAAATGTAAAAACCAGGTAGTTTTTTGCACTTTTTGGAGTGAGAAAAATTATGAAATCTGGTTAAATAGTAGCACACTTTTTGTTGTTGTTGTTAGTATATTGTGTTGTCTGGCGTGGAAAGCACATGCTATATATGCATAACTAACAAATTATTTTGTGGGGGAAGCATTTGTGCACATGGCAGGCCTTGGAGGATGCATGTTCATGCTTCTTTCAGAAAATCTGCTTTTTTTTCTGCCTTTTTTTCCACCTCTCCTATCCAGAAATAGGTATAACACATTACAAAGAAGACAGCACTTGTTAGCTGGGCCTGTAGCTCTTTCAGGTGAGGATAACAGGAATACATCCAGTTGCAATAACCCATAGGTCTCTGGTAGGCTTCTGGAAACAAAGGCTTGGCCTCAGCCATGGTCTCTCATTTGCAGGTAAAACTACAGTGGAAAGCTCCAGGCCTTGGTCACTGGGTTCTCTTCTGGGTGGGGACTTCACAGGCAGGCAGCAGTGGCTATCCTAAGAAAAGCGCTGTTCCTTCAGCTGATGGTGCTTTCAGCTCACGCTGGGCTCTGCAGCTGTTCCAGGTGGTCTCCTACGGCTGCCTGCAACTTCTTGTCAGCCTTGGGGCTTACTTACCCCTGTGTGCTGCTGGGCCTGGGGAGCAGCAGCACAGATACAGATGTTCACTTCTCACTCCAGCAGAAATGTGACGGGCTTTTATCATCATTTCTACATCTTCTAAATGTCACCGTAAAATGGCGAGCATACAGAAAGAGAAGGAAGAAACCTCTCTTTTTGTCAAAAAGCTTGTTGCTTCTCTTTGCCTCAGCACACAATTACCCTGTCCTGAAAATTTGCGCGGTTTTGTTCCGCAAGGTCCTGTGCGCCCTCCAAATCCTGTCGGTCTCGGCAGTGGATCAGCAGTTCACTGACCTGGAACATCTGTGGGATAACTCCTAAAGCTTCTGCTGGCTTCCTGTTGGATAGAATTTTAGCCCCTGAGTCATTTTGTTCTCACCCTCACACAGCTTCTGAGTGCTTGTCCTGCAGACAAGCAGTGGGGTGAGTGTTGTTCATCTAAACTCCGTTGCCTGGATGGAGACATGGGCAGAAGTGGTCTGATAATTTGGGATGCGTGGACTAGAAAATGCTGCCCTGGACCAGGCTGGAAGGTAGCGGTTCTCATGCTTTTTGTTTTATCTTCTGTAGTTTTTTAGTATCTGTATTTCCACTCCCTGCACTAAATTTCAGCAATAATATTTGTTATTTTTTAGAAAGCACATATTTTTCAGTGCCCTAAAATACAATTGCACAGAGGCATGAAGCAGCCTGAAACCTGCAATTCCCATTTTCCTTATGAGAGGATATAGGAAGAAAGAGTAATGGAGTAACCAGTTATTTAGGCCTAGATACTATTTTCAGCTGGATGCTGATGTACGTGCTTGATTTCAGCAACTACTTCTAAGCAAAATGACTCTTCTGAGGTCTCTTTGGCTTACTTGTTTATTGCGGGTGAAAATAATTGTTTCAGTGATTTTTTCTTCCTCTCATGGTCCTGAATTGACTTTACTTGAGGACTTTTTTAGCTACTTTCTGAAACTGTTAATGTGACTGTCTAGGCTGCCCTTGTATTTCACTACAGGTCTTTATTTTC
The DNA here is from genome assembly GCF_017639235.1 of Corvus kubaryi. Taxonomy (NCBI): domain Eukaryota; kingdom Metazoa; phylum Chordata; class Aves; order Passeriformes; family Corvidae; genus Corvus; species Corvus kubaryi. Next base: position 14,952,578 of record NW_024582059.1, on the reverse strand, counting down.
AATGTGTATATGTATTTTAATAAATATTTGAAACACTTATAAAATGGCATTACACATCTGTGCCACTTTGTAGGCTTCTTTCCCCTCTTTTAGTAGACAAGTCTTGAATGGCAGTGCAAAGTAATATCTTGTTAGTTTTATGCAACCTACAGATTTGATTAAAATGTGGTAGAAAAGTGCCTGTGGTATGCATGAGGAAGTGAGGGCAAACCTTTCCTGAATCATTGTGTGGATCTCACAGGAGGATTGCTGGGAGAAGCTGTAAAAGCTAAGTGATGTGTATTAATAGAACTGTGCTGAAGATCATGGGGAAAGTGTTTTATTATATTCCAGAAATATTGTATCTTTTTTTTAAATGGTAATTTAAAATGGCAAGAAGAAAATGAAGTCTGGAAATTAATTTGGCTGTTACAGTGTAACTTTGCTGAGAGCTTACGGTAGGGCCCGTAGCACAATTAATTCTTCTTTTGCACTGACAGAGCTGCTTGACAGCTGCACCATCTGGCTGGGTGTGGGATAGACTGGATTTTATCAATATTTATTTTATAATTAACCCTTACAATGCTGGTGCACATACAGGAGGAAGGGGTTTAGAGGTGGTTGGTTGCTGCAGGGTTGGAAGCAGGGTGTGGGCTGGGAAAGGTTTTTTTGTGACTGGGAAGCAGAGCAAGATCCCACTTTCATGGGGATTGGCTCTTCTTCTGTTGTGGTGGGCTATCCTGAGACCTGAATACAGACTTTGGATTAACTGGGCATTGCTCATTGCCATAAGCACCCACCTGTGGGAGCTGGAAGATGGTAGCTTAGCAAAGTGTAATATACTGAGTATACTGGATTCCTGTGGTGTCTAGTCTGGGCTGAGCTGAAACTGCAGCTTCTGTGCTGATAGGATTTCTGTCTTTTGTCCTGTTATTATTCTTACCAAACAGTTAGAAAGTTAATCATTAGTGAAGTCTCTTTTCCTAGACTTGAAAGGCAGTGACTTGGTGGGATGCAGAAATACAGAATTGTATTACAATTGTAAATACAGAAAATGCAGAAACAATAACGATATTAGACAAGTCATGTTCCTGTCTGTAACAAGAATAGCTATGGCACTGCAGAGTCTAAGGATATCCTGGAGCTGAGGTCTTGAGCCTGCCCCTGTTCCCAGTGATTTTGGGTGGATGACAAGCCAGGCTGTACGCCTGTGATCACAGTTGGCTTTGGCGTGTTGGTATTGAAGAGCTGTTTGTTCTGGTTGAATCATTAGGTATTAGTGACAGGGACAGGTAATGTGTGTAGGGTTCCTGTTGAATGTTTCCCTTAGTGATTTTTAGCTTCAGTTGGAGGATTGGCATGTGAGATGTGTTCTCCTCTGTTGTCATTACTACCCCCCTTCAGGGCTATCATTGAACTCAACAGGAATTTTAACACAGAGTTCAGGGAAAGCATGTTAGGCCAGTGGAATCTTTGCAAATTTTTTTTTTTTTTTTTAGGAAATATCTTTTTACACTGATGTAATGATGTATTACTTAATAGAGCAGTAGGGTGCAGGGGAGAAGACAACAGCACATGTATGTCTCCATTTTTTTTCTGCACAATAGATGGGTAAAAATCAACTTAGGTTAATTAGCTCTGATTTCCCCTTCTTTCTCACAGTCATTCATTTTTGTTCAGGAGATGATAGGAGACACCTTACTCTTTCTTCTGTTCCAAGCAGTGAGAACATCCCTAGGGAAATTGTTACAGGGTCAGGCTGAAGACTTGCTGACCCAGTGTCTTGTCTCCAGCAGTAATTAGCAACAGATGGGATGAAGGGAAAAGTGGTGTGAGAACAATGGCACATCTGCGATCTTCTGATGTAAAGACTTTCTAATCTGGAGATAACATCTGGACTGTCAGGTTAAAACTACTGATGGACCTTGTGCCATGGGAATTTTTCTAGTTCTTTTTGGATGTCTCTGGCTTCTACACCACCTGCTACAGTGAGTTCCCAAAGACACTGTAAGTTGTGTGCAAAAATACATCACTATGCTTGTTTGAACCTTCTCTCTTGAAAGTATTATTTCCTCTTGCCTTGCTCATACCATTACCAATGCTAGTCATGTCAAGCCTCTCTCTCTGTTGTGTCTTTTCTAAGCTGAAGTTACTGCTTAATTATTCGAGTTTGTGCCTTTGGGCTCCTTCACCTGCATGCCTTGCAGCAGGATTCTGCCTCTGTGCACTCTGATCAGTCCTGAGGGCTGTCATGGAGGCAAGGGGAGAGGCAGAACAGTCACTTTTCTTCCCCCAACATTTCCAGCTCTCTCAGCTGGCAAAAACCAGCTAAGCTGGGGATCCTGTTTTTGCACTGACTTGTCTTATGACCACTGATGAGATGCTTGGGGTCATTTCCATGTGTCAAGAAGCCCCCTGAGATGGCAAATGAGTGGGAACAAGGTGCTTGCATGCTGCTGTAGCAGCAGTGAAGCAACAAGAGGTGCTGGCAGCATTGCTAGACTGAGGCTTGTAGGGAAGATGCAGCAGCAGAGTGAGCAGTGGGTTTTGGCTGAAGTCTCGTGTTGGTCCTTGAACCAAGCTGGTTCTTGTGAGTACTCCTTGTGGACTTGGCCCATAATCCCTTCAGACTGTGGTTTATAGTGAGGACAGGAGCAGAGCACTGATCTGTCTTTCATTGCATGGCAGGCAGAAAAACCTGAGATGTGCCCTAACACTGTGGGAACAGAGCCTGCATAAGTGTACAAAATAGCCTTGACTGGGGACTGCATTTATCTTCAGACTCTAGTTAAGATCCTTACACAGCCCTATCAGCATATATGATGGGAATAAGTCAAGATAACAAGGTCAATATCCAGAGAAATTGAAAACACCAAGCAACAACCAGGCTCTGGCATTTGTTTTGAGGAAACTAAAACAAGGCATAATCTGGAAAAACTGAAGCAATCAATGTAGTTACAAATATCTATTTTCTTATCTCTTTTAGACCTTGCTTCTCTTCATCCTGTTAGCCTGTTGGTGATAAATGACTGCAGGATCACTGAACAGCTCTGAGTACTGCTATGAATGGAGCTGATGTAGTTTGCCACTGTATTTTCTGTGGGGTTTTTTTTTTTTCCCCCTTTATTATTTCTTCTCTTTCCTTGCTTTGTCTGATACCCTCTGTCTTGCCTACCAGTCTCTTTTGGTTTGGGAGCCACATGAGCATCTCGGGGAAAGTGCTGAAAGCCTGTATTGATCACTTAAGGAATTCTCAACAACTCGAAGAGGGAGGGAAAAGGTCTTAGGACTTTCTGGACTGGTTGTTGTAATCACTTTGTTTTGTGTGTTCATGGTGCGCACACACAAATATAACTGTGTCTGCTTCACCATCCTGTGTTGCTGGGGTGCCATCCACAGGGGCTGCCAGCATTGCAAAGTCCCTATGCTGTGTGATGGAGAATGTGCTGCAGAGCAGAAGCGTTTGAGGGTCTGGTCTCTTCATCAGTGGCTTTTTAGGTAAAGATTTGGGGGAAGTGGATGTATTAACACAAAAGGTAAGTTTGTTTTCTCTTCCATGCCCCTCTGGATGCTTTGTGTTCCTTGTATCCCTTTTTCTCTTTGTTTCTCAAGAAATCTCCATAGCAACCTCCCTGCTAGGAGGAGGAAAGAAGCAAGGCTAAGAGAAGCAAGAGAGAGGCAGCCTGTGAATATGGCCTGCGTGTGTGCTGGAGTTGTAGCTTTACCTTTACTAATTCTGTTCCTGAAGTAAATGTTCAGTTTGGGCTGTTAACGAGCAAAAGAAGCATAAGGTGTAGTGGTCCCAAGGAGATCCATAAGGGTCAAGAATTACATCCATGCTGGTTTGAAGAGGCCTCTGGAATCTCTAGTCCAACTTCCTGCTCGAAGCAGGACTGTTGTCCATCAAGCAGAGTGTGATAAAAAGGAGAAGAAAAAGAACACCGCTCTCACCATCAAACTAAACTAAATTAAAGTGCTGTATGTAAGATCTCAACAGCACAAAAAAGCTTTCATTTTGAACAAAATTCCCATGCAGCAGCAGGGTGACAGAGAAAGGAAGATGTGAGTTTGTGCACAGACCAACCTGGGCGATAAAGATAAGAAAGCAACTGTAAAATTTACTTCCCAGCTTTTGGGAGAACAGTGACCCCGAAGGTAGGTCTGAGAGGTTGTTGATGGAAGCAGTGCCCAAGGCTGCCTGGGGTTTGGGAGTGTCCTTGCCCAGGGCAGGGCAGTACTGGTCTTGTTGCCCAGAGCCAAAGTGTGGGAGAAGGCCATGTTGACTCTTTTAGAGAGGTGACAATTCTGACTCCAGCACATAATTTCTGGGGTCATTGGGCTCCCTAGTGCTGAATCCACATGATACATGCAGGTTAGCAGGAGGGAAAGCTGACTGAAACACCCAGTGAAGAGCTGAAAGCCTAGTGCAGAAGGAGACCTGGGCTGCAGGAACCTGGAGCGCAGGAGGTAGGGACCTACTTTTGCCGTGTGTGCGGTGCTAGAGGAGGTTGCCAGACATTTCACTGCCATATTTTACAGCTATGCTGTGAGTCAACAGCCTGTTCACTTTGCTCTGGATTGCCAGGCCAGCTGCTGTATAATCCCAGCCACGCTGATAAGTGGAAAATATAAGCCCAGGGAAATATGACCAAGCCTTGGAGAGATACAGTGCAATCATTCTGTGCCTTGCAGGCAAATGCAAGCGTGTTGTGATACCAAGCCCATGCAAGCGGAGAGGTTTTTGCCTGGAGGTTCATGCAGCTGACACACAGCAATACTACTAGTGGCAGGGCATTGGTGTAATCCTAGGACAATCCTGGAGCAGGGGGCAGAGCAGATATCTGGGCCCTGTCCAGTATTTGAATGTAATGTGAGAATGCAGCAGAAGGATATAAATGTCTACAGGGCAATGTAAGGATAAAAATAAAAAGAAGTCTGTCTCAGCCTTGTCTCCTATTCCCCCCATCTGTGCAATGCCTGTGTGGTGTCTGAAGGATAAAGCGCTGCTGGTGCTGGTGGAGAAATGATCACATCCCTTGAAACTGCCCCATCCTTGGTGTGTGGCTGACAACATGAAGAGAGCCTTTTAGCAAACTGAGGAGTTGGTCCAGTCCAAGGCCATTAAGGAGGATGCAGAAAAGGAGCTGTTATTGTTGCCAAGGAGAAAGTACAGCTGCTTAATTTGTGACAAAACCAGCCATGGCTCTGGGTTATGCCAAGCTCACCCGGATGAGTACCTCAGCTTCCTGACTTCAGGAAGTATTGTTGTGCGTCTGAATGTCCTCATGTATGGTGGAAGGACTTTCAGCATGGATATGGCTGTTGGTGGCATTCCTACAGCTGGAGCACAACGATGCTGCTGAAAATAATCACTGAGAAGGGCTGTGCCAAGGTCTGTGCATTCCTAGAGGTGGGATAATGCAGAGTATGGGCAGGCTTACCCAACAGAGCCAAGCTCTCCACCACTGATAGCCTCCAGCTTCCTCATTTCCTGCCTGCTGTGTCTCTGCTCTGGTACCCTTCCTGAAACAATTAAGGGGGGGGAAAGGAAGCAAAACCCAAAAGCCCCCCCAAACCACTGTGTGGGATTCAACTAAGCTTTTTTGTTGGGCTGGAATGAAAAGGTTTTCTGTAGGTTTTCTTTGTTTATTTACTTTGCATAGCTGTTTTAAATTGTATTTAAAGAAATACAAAGAAAAAAAATCTTTGTAAGGAATTTTTTTTGTTTGGAATATATTTCAGTGGGACAGCGTTGGCTGTGTGTTTAAAAATGAGAAGGGGAGATATTGTTTGAATGTTGCTTTCCAGTTCTGGTGTGCCTTACGTATTGCTTTGTTAACACATTTGGTTAAATAACACATTTGATTGAAACAAGTGCCACAAACTCGTGCCTGTGGCTTTGAAGCTAAGCAAAATTGTGGCACCTCTTTATTTAATTCTACTAATAAATAGAGTTTAATTTTAGAAACATGATGTTTTGTCATGTCCTTGCTGGGCACAAGATACATAGAAATAAAATAAACTCTCAGTATTTACCAGCTTCACCATGCTTTGCGTGCATGTGTCGAACAGGGATGGTGATGCAGTAAACATTCACAAAAATGGGAATTGCTCTATAACCTAGGGGTCTTGGACACAAGCCATGCTAGAGGGAGGTGAAGCAAGGATAATTTCCAGGACTGTCTCCATGTGTGACAGATTCATCAAGAGGCATCAGTCAGAATAATTTTGTATTTGATCATGTTTTCTTGTTGCCACTGGTGAATAAGGATGGAAGCAGAAAAGGCTGCTTATAAAATGCCTCATGAATGTCAGCTGAGCCTTTAGAAGCTTTTTCCTGTACTGCTCTAAAACTGGGGCTTTTTTGCAAAACTTCCTAACTCTCAAGAGCCCTACCCTAGTGTGGAAGAGCCTCTGCTGGGTGTGTTCTGAATCTGTCAGGCTTTGTGTTTGCTAGGACTGCCTCTTGCGTTGTTCTGTGGCTGGTCCTCAAAGTTGTCACTGCAGAGAGAGATATGGTTGGGTGGTGACAAGGCAGGGAAGACTGATGTGATGTTTTCCCCTCATGGATCTATTGTGTTCGGGGACCTCTCAACAAACTGCTGGAGCCTTCCTGTCTCCTTTGGTGTTGGAGCAAAGACCAAGACTAAGTTGGTTTCTAAATTTGGCTCATGTTGTGTGTCCCCTGCAAGGCATGAGCTAGAAGCAATCCCTGTGTGAGAAAGAAATGAAACAGGAGGGAGTAAGCACCTTGCCTTTAGGTAAGGAATGGGACAGTGGGTGAAAAAACAGTTTAAAGTTGGTGTGACAGCATGCATTACAGGCAGGTTTTTAGGAACTTACCTTCCACTTTTTAGATGGCTTATTTGTTTAATTCTAGTCAGCTCAGTGAATTAAACTTCTTCGCTTCACCTCACTTAACTTCTGTGTGCAGAGAGGCCTAAGCAATTGATATGACTTTTGCTTTTTGTGTCTGTTATTTTCTCAGGCGTGTTTTTGATTACTGTTGTCTCTGTTGCAGTTGTTTATTTTTCTGCAAAAAGGGTGCAAAGCGCTCGTAGTCTGCATGTATTTTATTCCTTTGTCCTCACATGCATCAGTTTAAAAACAAAACAAAACAGCAAAGAGGAAACAGAGAAAAGCAGGGTTCCCTCCTTGTAGACTGTTCTCCTCAAGGGATGGCTTCTCATCCATCTCTTAAAAGATACTGAAACCAGAAAAGCAATGTGTTACTTTGGATTTTCCCTGGAAGTAACTGATTTAGAGATTAAAGGAGAGTTGTGTCATTGAGCAGCTGAAAAACCAGTGATGCTTTTGATACTGCATCTTTGCCATTCCTGTGCTTGGCTTTTGACATAAAGCCTGGCTTGCCCAAGGCACGATAATATTCTGGCAAGACACGTGTCTTATTGCACCTGTGTGACATAGATGTGCAAGTCAACAACATGGCATTGTTTCACCAAAGTCACCCTAAATCCTTTTTCCTCCTCATTTCTGTCTGCAGCAGTAAACAAACACTTTGGATTTGATTTGTGTAACAATATTATGATGTGCCCATCTTATTACAGGCTTCTTCTGAAGCCTCACAGAGCCGCAGTTGACGTGTTATCTGCAGCCTGTATATGGAGGTAGTGGGGTGGCTGATTGGCATGCTGTCTTCTCCCTGTCTGCTGGTATTAGTATTCATATCAAAGAAAGCTGTTTGGTTCCCTTTCTCCTCGGCAACTGCAGGAGTCAGTCACTGCTCCCTGATGTGAATGGCAACAGAGAGAAACTGTTCATTGATTCAGAGTGAAAGAGCCCAAGTGGGTGCTTTGATTTCAGAGAAACTCTGCCCTGCAAGGGATCTGCAAGGTTAGACTGCCAAGTGTTTTGGAAATTTTGTCCAAATTGTGACTCCCAAAGTGTTTTGGCAATAGAGTGACAGGTAAGCAGGCCTCATGGATAGTTTTGCATTAATAATTGACTTGTATGCGCCAGTGTAAGACAAGTGATTTCACTGTGAGAGTCAGACCATAATTAAATACCTAACTCTGTAGTGGGGCTATGCTGGTGGTAAATGGGGTATTGACTTTTGGCTCCTATTTTGACTAAAACTACAAACACAATGTAAGGACTCCAGCAAATCCTAATGCCTAAGGTGGTAATGCATTCTGTAAATCAATAATATATTAGTAATAAAAATGACCAAAGCATGCATCCATTAAGAATTCATAATAGAAATTTGTTTAGGTTATATAGTATGTGTATTGATTGCTGCTATTTAAAGATGAAGTATGGCTTTGAAGCAGAGTGCTTATATATGTAGCTGCCTACATTTTAAATTCATTTATTTTTAATATGAAGATGGGCTTGATAACATGGGGAAATATGTATGAATAGAAGTCAGTATTTTATACTGCAAAATGTTATGGGAATATAAGTGTGCTGAGAAGCCACAAGTAGATGTCTCATGTTTCTGAAACCTAAATCTTGGACTTCAGCAAAATAATAAGCAATGTATGTGGCAGCCACTGTTTGCAGCTCCAGGCTTCCAGGTAGCTTAGGTTTCTCTTGGCTTTGTTCCTTAACATTGAATTGCTTACCTGTCCTTTTTGTGGTACAGTGCATAGTGTAACCTGATGTAGTATAGGGATACTGTGCCCTGCTTTGCCTGACTGGCAGGGACAGGTCTGTGGTACAGAGCTGCCAGCAGAGCAGGGACCTTGCTTCTCTGCAGTGCTGCTGGCTCTCTGCAGCTCCCACACCTGGCACGAGGGGCTGCACAGCCAAAGATGACTCCCGGGACAGTGCAAGGATTGGGGGCACCTGCAGCACCATGATCGGGAAGTAGGATTTGGGGAATAATGCCCCAACCCATCCCAGTAACATCATACCAGGCCCCTAAATATCTCTGATGTTGCTTAATACTGTAGGGTGTACACTAGCTAATAACACCAAGAGGTCAGTTAATAGCCTTTACAGAATTACACTGCTTTATTAGATTGCATAGTGGAAGACTGAATTTAAATAAACAAAACCCAAAAAAACCTCAAGACAGACAAACCTACTAAACACATAGTGCCGTACCTACACTTCATCCATCCTTTTAAACTTACTCTGGCTGATTAGTCCAGGTCCAGTGTATCTGCATTGTTACCTTCTGTAATGATGAAGGGTGGAGAAAACAATTCACATGCCATAGCTGCAGTCTTTGTCTCACTGCAGCAAATAAAAACTGTTTTAGATTACACAGATTATGGTTCATTATGAAAACAAAGCAAGCCTCTGACTGAAGATCCCATCTGTCGGTTTGCATTAAGCAATTCCATTCCTCCTCCTTGCCATGTTTTATTCCTGGGAATTCAAAGAAGCTGTCCTGAAACTTTTTTTTTTTTTTCTTTTCTATTTACAACCATTAAAGGCAGTATACAAACCTTCTCTCTGTGGATAAGCTCAGCAGGTATCTGCATAAAAGCTTACTAGTTGTTTAGTGTTGTTTGTGTGTGTTTTTTGTTTTGGGGTTTGTTGTTGAGTTTTTTAGTTCAGGCTCTTGTTTGGATTTTCTTTTTTTTTTTTTCTCTTAAGTTAATAAATTCAGTGGGTTCCATGCATCCAAATGTCTCCTCTTCCTGCTCTCTTTCTCCCAAATATTCATAGATCCTTAAAATACAAAGAAACTCCTACAATCAACAAGCCAGACTGTTTGCATAGTAGAGATCTCACTCAGTAATTCATGAATCAGGCATCAGTATGTTCCAGAAAAATACTCAGTCATTGGTTAGGGACTTCAGCTGATAAGGCACAAATCATTCATATAAATATATATATATATATATGTAAACTGTTCCATGGTAAATTGCTCACGTTTAAAAATATGTACCTTATTTTTATCTCCATTTATCAGACTTCAGCTTCCAGATCTTGACTCTTGCTTGCCTTTTTCTACTAGATTAAAGAGAAATATCTTCCCTTGCTAGTTACCTGCAGACTACAATGGTCCTTTAGACTAGTTAAACAGACTAACTAATTTTGGTGGCTTACTTGTTAAACTGGTTTTCCAGGCTCTACTTTATTTTTTATTTTCTTAAGTTCTTTTGCAAACCCTTTCAAAGTTTCTGACAAACTCTCTGAAGTGTAGGCACCACAATGTGTACATATTCCCAGAAAGGTCTCATTAACACCATATGCAGGGCAATTTCATCTTCCCACTTCTACTTATTATTCACCTCCTCATACTTGCAGAGATCGTGTTTGCCCTTTGAGCTACTGCATGTCGTTCAAATTCTTACCAGTTAGGGAAACAGTCTTGTTTCAGAGTGACTGCTTGCAGGGCTGTGGTCTCACATAATGAGCAGTTCTTGTATTCTTACATGGACTTGTATTTGTCTGTGTTGAAGCCTGGTCTGTTCAGACAGTGTGTAGATCAATCTGCAAAACCGACAGGGTCCATGTCATTACTTAACATTTCATCAGTTTTTGTGCTGACTGCAGATTTGGCAAGCTCTGGGTTTATTTTCTTTCAGATCATCAAGAAGTGTGTTGAATGATTTTGGACTGATGAGGTTCTTGCTGAACTTCCAGAAATGCTTCAGCTGGGATGACAGTTTCACATTTACATTAGTTTTTGAGAAGCGATAGCTAATGCATTTTTCCTGTGTGCAAGTGGACTTATGTTCTGTTTTCATACCTTTATGTTCTGTTTTCATGCCTTTTTTTTTTTTTTTAAAAGCTTGTTAGTAGCAAAATCAAGTGTCCAAAATCAAGTTAAAAACCAGCCAGGGGGTTCCTAAGAGGGTTGTGGGTTTCTTCCAAACTCCCATTCTTCAGATGGAAAAATATTGGGTGTTTTGCTATTAATATCTTTCCAAGTATCTGCTAGAACAGAAAGCATCTCTTTGTCACTGTGAATGATGAATAATTCTGTTTGCCTCTTTCTAAATACAGATTGGAGAGAGTTACTGAATATTTGTAGGGAGTTCACTTTGTGCTTGATAGCTGGTTGTGTTTGACCCACAAACCTTACTAGTTTAAAAATACACTGATGCTTCTTTAAAAATTCTGCAAGCATATTTTTTCTTAGTTTGATGGTCTACAGTTATTTCATTTGTATTTTGAGCTTTTAGCGCTGCATGTTTGTGTTTCCAAACTGTAATTTGTACTTGTTAACTACATTGCTGAGTTTTTTTTAAATTTATTTTTGAAATGAGGGTAGACTATTTAACAAAAGAAGCTATTTCTCATGATTGCAGAGTTGGGGATTTTGTCATCTGGAAACAGACTTCTCAGTTTACTGTCTGCATTTTTAATCTTAAATCTTCATTTCTGGTTAATTTTGTGTGAAGTACTTTAATCTATGAGGAGCTATCCTGGCTAAAACCCTCAAATATTTGTGTTACCAGTCAAGACTTGTGGTTTTTTTCACTTACCAAGTGAAATTGGTTTGTGGTTATTTGCTCATAGACATCTCTGTGTTTGGTGGTGGTGGTGGTTTTGGTTTTGTTTGTTGTTGGTGTTTTGGGGAGTCGTTTTTTTGTTTGTTTGTGGTTTTTGGCTTGGGTTTTTGTTTGTTTGAGGGGGTTTTTTTGTCTGTGATCAACACAATCAAGAAGGGCAAATATTACGGTGCATCAAAAAGACTGGCTCAACAACAAACTTGCTCAGTGACCTTTTGTATTTTGCCCAGGTAGTTCCCCCTTGAAAAATGGATTTTTTCTTTTTACCCTACGCAGTTTGAGGAGCTTTATCACAGAATAATGGGGGGCATTAGAAGAATTTTAAGTAGAAAAATCTGATTTCCTTAATGAAAATTTTTCCTTGTGCTCCAAAATGCCCTTGGAGGGGCAGTGGCAGCAGAATTCTTTCCTCAAATATGAAAAGGGTGCACAAGATGATGGAAACACATAACAATTTTATTCTTAGAAAAAGCAGAAAATTCTAAATGTGAAGTATAAATAAATCTAGAAGAACAATGCTTAAAAAAGGTACAAAAGGAAATGGATAGTATAGACAGAAGAAAAAGTGCTTGAAATGGATCCTTTGTTAGATAAAAGTCAATTTCTGTATAGAAAGTGCACTCAAATGTACTGCAGCATAATTACATTAGAAATTTAATTAATAATCTCCCAGAAAGTTTTCTGGAAACCTTTCCCTGGTGCTTTTTTTTTCCCCCCCAACTTGAAAGAATCCTTCAAAACCCTTTGGGGCAAACAGCACAGGGGATTTAGCAAGTGTCATGAGGCAGTGCTGGGTGGAGGTCTGGGTTGCCAGCAGGCTCCTGCCTCCCAGTCTCCTTGGAGGGCATCCCTAGCCCTGGATGTGGCAGCACCCACGTGCCACACCCAAACAATCTTGAGTGAAGCTGCCTAGACCATCTTCTGTCCTGAGAGGCCAAAGCCAAGGGGCTGTAAGCCTAAGGGCAGCATTATTTGCAGTCTCCCAGATCTTGCCTGGCTGACAGGGACTGCTTGGCTGGGAGTGCTGGATCCTGTGTCTCTTCTCACTGATGAGGGAAACTGCATCACATGCTGCAATGTTCAGGTGCCTAAATTAGCTTTGGCCTCCTGGTTTTCCAAGAGCCCTTTCTGTGCGTGAGCATCCTCTGGTGTCACAGCAGTGCTGGGGCTTGAAAAAAGTCCTGCTCTCTCTGACACCTTATCTATAGGGGAAGGAGGAATGGACTCTTTCATCAGGTTATTTTGTTGAAAATATTTCTTTTGCCTTTGGGCCCACTATTTCTCTCTGATTAGGCTGGGCAAATATATCCTGGTTTTTGATGCCAGAGAGATCAGGAAAAGATTTACTTCTTTCATCTACTTTTTGACGGAGGACAATTTGAAACAAGTTTAGTGATTGTGCTAAGAAAAAAAAAGTGATAAAAAAGAAAGAGTCTTCCATCCATCATAGTTGTTTGCAGTGGTTTTCTCCTGAAGCAACTTAGATAATTTTTTTTTCAGCTATATTTTCATTGAACTGGTGAGCGTTGTGCCCTCAAGTGTAGCATCTGCACTTGTTTGTTACACAGCATGACTATCCTTTTCTGTGCTACTCTAGCTCCTGTTCCTACTCTGCACATATTCCCTCTTCTCTTTGGAGTGTCCTTTGGGGCACAGACCCTCATTTTGTTCAGTTGAGCACATGGGTGTCTGTGCAGGAGCCCTACAGTTTCCCACAGAACAAGTAATGATATCCAGTGCTGCAGGGATTTCATAAAGCAGGGCTGCTTTTTAACCAGTACCAGGTTGATTTTTAGCCTGTTTTTTTTTTTTTTTTTTTAACTGAGCACAATGTCTCTGTGACTACTCACACTTGTTATTGGTGCTTTTTAAAATGCTTTTTAGGCTGTTGTTAACCACTTTGAGGGCTGGAGTGGAAAATGAATAGAAACTTGTATCCTGGGACTCCTCTGCAGCTGGTGGGGTGTGGGAGGGCAGGATTCAGAGTGTTTACTGCAGATAAAAATGTAGTAAGGTGAGTTTGGCCACGCTGCTGTGCCCTGGATCTCCAATGGCACTCCTGGTGGTACCACAGTATAGCATCCCCTCCCTACTACAAAGCCCCAGGAGCTCTCATTTCTTCACATGACTCTTCTGGGAGCAGTTGATACCTTCAGGGCATTTCTGGGAGCCTACAGCTGATCATTATTTCAGATTTTTTTTTTTGTGACTCTCTTTGAGATGGGGGGCAATATTGTGCGTGTGTAAGTATTATATACACGTGCATTTCTAGGCATACAGTGTTTCTGGAGTAATGTTTGCACAGGTTATATTAGGTGGGAAAATAATTATGCACAGTGCTTGCTGTGAGCAGGTGGGTGCAATAGGAAACTTCATCACTCAAAATTTTAGTTCTGTTTCCTAGAAGGTGAACCATGTTCTGGAGTTAATTAATTAGTTTTAATGTTTTGCTAGTTTCTGCTGAGGAGAAAAGGGGTACTACAGGCAAAAATATGTGAATTCCTTGAAAATCTGCTTTTACTTTGGATATATTTCCACCTGGAGCAAGTGTGCATGTTTCAGTTCATTCCCCAAATTTAATTCTTCTGCTGTTTTTTATTTTTAAGATTGAGGGGAAGTAAATAAATTTGGCCATTGGTTAGATAAATGCATATGCTTCTGCAAAGCTCTTTGAAGCTGCTAGTAACTCTGAGGTGAAATCCTTGATATTTTGAGGTCAAAGGAGGAGGGGGAGTAACGTCCCAGAATTTGGGGAATCATGATTTGGAGGACTGGAAAGAATGGCTTGGCACAGCCTGCTTGTAATTCTCTTTAGTGTATCAGCATAAAAGGATGTTGGATCTCATGCCTGTGTTGCTAGGATGAAGCTCATATCTGGCATGCTATGGAAAACCTCATCCAGCAGCTGGGGACCAGGTTCTTTGTAGGTTACTCACAGGTCTTGCTAAGAAGCACCCCCAGGTTTCTAAAAATCAGTGACCTTTAATGTGTGTTTAATAGGGGACCCCAAATGTCATCTTGCCACGTAGAAAACTATGCTTGCCATTTTGCCTGTGTCATGCCTCTCTAGAAGTTTGTGCATATATCTAAAAAATATAATGGAATGCAATCCTGAGAAGTCGAGATCTTAAAGTAGTCTCAGACTTCTTTATAACTTTCACAGTTATGGCTAGTAGAAAGAACAAATTCCCTATTGTTGTTCATGGCAGAGACTCAAAGGAGCTGTGATGGCTAAAACACAAAGAAAAATCAGTTATTTAATGATCTATGATTTGGCCATATTACTTCCTTGAGATGGCTAGTCTTTGAGGTTTGGGTAACTTCTTGTAAAATGAACACTAAAGTTGTAATTTTTGGCCTTTGATGTAAAGCAGTTGGTTTAAATGGTAAATATTTGGGGCCCCAGACTTTTCTACATGTATTTGAGTGACAGGCTCTAATACTTCAGTAGAAATTCTTTTTTGCCTGCCTGTCTTTTTCTCTGGACAGTTCTCCAGATTTCACATAGTTCTCCTTTTGAGGCAGTACAAACTTAAAAATAGATTTATTGCTCTGATAAACAAGTCTGTAAACAGCACAAAGTAATCTTCACTCTGCTGTTCATCATTTCTGTAATAATGCAGATATTGCTACAAGAGCTTTAATGTTCCCCTTCAGAGGCTTTTCAGGGAACTGTAAATCAAAATTAAACTTTAACTTTGAGAAGGTATTATTTGTAGGAGTCTATTATTTGCAGCTCTTCAGCAAAGCTCTAAATGCATCCAACCTGTCTAATTTTCAACAGCCTTAAAAGTATTTCTGAACCTGCTGAGTTCACTGGGTCTCTTCCTGACTTTTTTGTTTTTTGGGGTCAGTTAGTTAGTTTGGTGTGGTTTTATGTTTGGGATTTCCCCCACTGATTTTGTTCTCCTATGGTGAGATAGAAGTAAAATTTGGGCTGTGTTTCATCTTCCATGGCAGACCATCTCTGACTTTTGAGGATGCATTTGTGTCTTGGCTTCCTCCAGGATATCCTCATCCTGCTTCCTGTAGCCCAGGGCTGCCACCTCCCAGTTCACAGTGATACAAGATGTAGAAGAGCACTTGGGAAATATCCATCTGGGCTACCACTAAATCCTACTGAATCCCATTCTAATGGCAAACCTAAAAAAACTCTGCTGGTAACAGGAAAGCTATTCCAGCTTTGCATTATTTTAGAAAGGGTAGGAATTTAAGCTAGCATTTTAAATGGAAACAAAACCTCTAATTTTAACTGGACTTACGATTTAATATGAAATCTGAAAATTATGAACAGATCCTTTTTACTTAATGTTCTTAGGCTAAACCCTTGGTGCTCATTTATCTAACTGCCTTCATGATTACATCTGCTATGGTGGTTTATAAAAGTTTTTATATGAGTTTAAAAAATTAACCTTACTAATGGCTACAATTAAAACCTACAGTGGAGTAATTTTAAATGGGGCAAATTCTGTTATTACTCAAGTCCTACTTGCTTCACCACATTAATTTGTGCTGCATTAAATTTGAGATATCAAAGTTGTTCAGCAATGTCAAAGTCAAAGCTTCTCTGATTTTGAGGTGTTTGGGTTTTTTTTTAGGAGACAGTTAAGTGCTGATTGCAACAACAGTAACTTTGAGCTGGGTAAGAAATAAGTGACATGTTTTTCCTTACTAAAGACCCCAGTGAAGTTTGTGGTGTATGGATTTGTAAGAAGGACTGGTCCCTGTGGCTCAGAACCTAATGCTTCCTTATTGAGAATACAAATGTCTCAATGTTATGGACCAGGATATAAAAGCCAGATATTTTAATAACGTCACTGTTAGGCTGCAGGGCAAGTTTATCATAAGGGTTGGTTATAGAACTTAGGCACTGTAGTGCAGGGCTTTAACCTCAGACACTTTACTTGTCTGTGCACTGCTTTCCTATACTTGAAAGGTAATTCACATGAAGGAAGCCTGTAAATTTAAAGAACATTTGTATCCAAGTATCTTACGTGTGCCTTTCATTACAAATTAGATGATCCACTGCAAAGGAGAAGATACTTGGGAATAGTTTTTTTCCTGTGATGGAGCCTGAATATTAATGTACTTGCATTCAACATCCCCTTGGAGGCCACATTTTATTTGTCTGTTGTCCTCAACTTGTTGCTTCTGCTTTAATTAAATTCACTAAAGTGACATTAAGCTCAGGCTGGGACTGTGCTTCTGACCTCTGATTTGAAGGTAGGTTGTCATGTATTTTTGAAGAGCACTCTAAATTCAGTCTCCCTTCCTTCTAAAAATCTTCTGCTTTCTTCCTGTGACCTGAGCTAACCTTTTCTGAGCTGATTCAACTCTATCAGCCCAGCAGAAATCTCCCCCTTCCCTTCTCCTCCTTGCTGGTTTAGTTTTTTGGTGAATTATTGAGTTGACATGCCTCCTGAAGGGGTCCAGCAAGCACAGAACTGGATGCACGTCCAGCAGCTGAGCCATGGCTGGAGATAGGAGGCTTTGTCTTAGGGAGAAAGCAGGATCCCTTTT
Source organism: Corvus kubaryi (assembly GCF_017639235.1). Taxonomy (NCBI): domain Eukaryota; kingdom Metazoa; phylum Chordata; class Aves; order Passeriformes; family Corvidae; genus Corvus; species Corvus kubaryi. The sequence goes on along the minus strand of NW_024582059.1, from coordinate 14,935,644 downwards.
CCTTTCAATAACACGCTCCTTGGCAGGTGGATTTACCCCAAACCACTGCCTCTTTAGCAGCTTGGAGGATAGTGACCCGTGGTGATGCCTTGCTCTGGTGTAGAGATTAGCTTCAGAGGTATTCACCTCTCCAGAAAGGGGAAATTGGTGAAGATGAAGCCTTGTTGAAAAGAAAATTTGTTGCAGTTCTCAGACTTTCCCATCACTCACTAATGAGGCAGCAGCCCATGAGTCCCAGAAGATGGGAATGGAGAATCAGAGGGGAAGTCAAGTACTGCTGTTGCACTGCTTCCTCCCTCAGGCCTGATTTGGGTCTCCCTGGCTCAGTCTGTCTTCACACAGTGCCTCAGTCACCTCCTCCTGTCAAACTCCTCCATTCAGAGCTACCATCTTGATTCTGTAGTTTTGTTCTTTTATCACTTCATTTTCTTCTCTCACAGGGCCTTGCAATGACCAATTTCCCTTGTGAACTCTCGTCCCTAGGTGCAAATGCATCCACTTCACTGTTGTTGCCTCCTTCTGGTGATCTTCCACCAGTACACTCTCCCATTGTCTGTGAGTTTCTTTTCTCTTCTCTAGAAAGATACTGAGAGAGTCTAAAAGAACCTAATGCTTCTTACTAATGAGAAAAGCCTCTCCATACTTTAAGTAAGGGTTTGGTAATGTGAGGGGAGAGAATAAGGATATTTATCAGGAGTATCAGTGATAAGAGGAGTGAATAGTAGGAGTAGCCCAGGATGCAGCTGTCTGCTGCTCAGTCCTCTGGCTGCTGTCCATTTTTGGGCATCCAGAGGGTGGTGGAAAGGGCCAATTGTTTGTCCATCACTGTGTTGAGATCTGACCTCTAGGCTGCCTAGAATTGTAGAAGGAGATCTGCTATGGAAATAGAAGGTGCTTTCCATGAGGCTTACACATGGAGACAGAGGCTTGCTTCAGAGGTGTGCAGTTTAGGACTTGGGTAGGTTTTGGGTTTTTTTGTGCTCCTGTTTGTATCCATAAATGTGTTACCTTGGAAAATTCACTGACTGTGTGTGAATTTTGGCAGTCCCTACAGAAAATCCTCTCTATGTTTGCTACAATCTTCTGTGTATCCTTTTAATTGTGGGGGAGAGCATCAGATATAAACTTACAGATGAACATCTATTCTATTTTCACTCACAGAAGCTGGGAGCAAATCCCTAGCAGGTGCCCCTTGAGTGTTATAATGGAGACAGAGTAAGCAATTTATGGAACCATAAGATATTTGACCTCAACCTCCACATAAATTGCACAGGGAAGGGTATGAGGGTTTTCTGGTTTTTTTAGCTTTTCTTTGGTTGCTATGGCTTCTGTTTCTCTTCTTTTTTTGTACACTCCATCCCACCATGTAAAAAGATGCTCTTTCAGTTTGTGAGGTCTGTTTGCTGGGTGAGGGGGATCACTAGGGCTGGCGAAGGTGACCAAAGGAAAGTTGCTAATTGGTTGTGATATATTCTATTAAATAAGAAAGCTCGAGATAGTCCAGGAGGATGTGGGTATTTGATTCATGTGGGGAAACCAAAGCTGAAGCCACATTTTTCACTTTCTGAGAATGCATCTAATTCTCTTCTTCCTTTCTGTAGCAGATTTTGGAGTGCTTAACGGGGGAGATGAGATAAGTTTTCCATTTTGATAGATGAGACAACAATCTGCTGAGGCACAGAGGGGAGAGTTGGGAGTGGGGACCAGCACTGTCCAACCTTGCTCTGCTGATGGCTTCAGCTCTTCGGCCACACTGGCTGCCTTCAGTCTTCATTTCTTCCCCTGGGGAGCTGGATATGGATGTTGTAAGCATTTGCTGCAATGTCTTGGCACCAGCCATCGTCTGTAGGATGCACCTTTAACCCCACTGCAGGCTGGGAGTAGAAGAAAGGCTTTTCCACCATAAGAAAAGCCAGACTTGTTTGCTGTCTTTTTTTTTTTTTTTAATTGTCAGCATCTGTAGAGAAGGTGGGGAAGAGAGAATGGTATTTCCATATTTGTATATTAATCATAAGATTTCAAAGAACTTTGGACCAACCAAGCTTTTTTAAGCTTGTCAGAACTTTATCAATATTTGTAAGCAATGAAAATACTGGGAAATAGGAGTATTGGATGCTTGAGAAATGTTGTCACCATCTTTAACTCAGGCTTTTGCTCCTGAGATCAGAGGCCAGGCAAAATTTGGATTAGGGAAAAGAGACAGAGAAGAAATACTGAGCAATGTCTGCACGCTGCAAACAAATGCACTACGGAGACTTTATATCCTAATAGGGAAAAGTAGGGCCCTGATTCACTTCAGAATGTGCTTCTTGTCATGGAGTGAGTCCTACATAGGCCATTGACTCATTGACTGAAAGGGATTTCCACTCCTACCCACACCCGAGTAGGCTTGAGAATAAGGGGAAGAGGCTTTTTTTATTATCATTACTTTATGGGTTTTTTTCCCCACAGAGCCAAGGTGAACTGTGGGAGTATTAAGTATTGCAAAATTACAAACACAGAAGCATTCCTGCAAATTACTAGGAAACCTCTTCCTCCAGCATGTTCTGTTTGCACTTGGGAACAGTAAGTCAGATATTTAGCTGGGCAGACCAAATCGTATACAGAGCTTGTGAAAATAATTATCTCTACAATTCCAGCTTTTGTTTCACAGGCCTTAAATATGCACTGAAATTTCACTCTGAAAATTCTGAGCCAGAACATGATTTTGCTGGGAAAATTGCATATAAAACCTGATTGAAAGCATCAACCCGCACTTTTCTTTTGAAAGTACATCTACTACCATCATGCCTCTAAATGTAACCGAGCTCAACAAGTCTCTAGCAGCCAAGGAGACACATAATTTAAAGGCTATTTCGGCATTTGATTAAGCACACAGTGATAACTACAAGCCCATGCCCTGCAGGCATGACAAGAGGCAATTATGTTCTGAGGTCAAAAGCGAGGGGGAGAAAAAGCACAAGATTTTGATCACTTACTTAATTTTCCAGCTCCTGAAATTAGCAGAGACAAAGGAGTTCTAAATCGCCCAGATAAAATCCTGTCATTATCTGTTGCCTTTTCACCCTCTGCTCTCACTTTGCCCTGCAGAAGCTCAGAAGGATTATTTTCCACCAAATGGCTGCACTTAAAAAACTCGAGCTGGCACACATTTAAACGTTAAAGAATTTGAAAAACACTCTTTTAAAGTTCTGTATTTAGATGGCTGTCTGCACATAGAATCCTGGAAAAAGACACCTGTTTTTCAAAGTAGTGAGCAGCCATCAGCTCCTCTTGACTTCAAGCCAACAATTAGGTCACTTACTTAGGAGATTAAATAAGGAGCTCAATGAGAGACTGCGAAGATAGGGAGCTGCTCAAAGAGAGAAGTGTATTAATGAATTAATACAGTCGTGCTGTGTATTTCACAGATGGGCTTTGATGTATCTTGTTTCACGGCAAAAAGCAAAACATCTTTGCTCCTTACAGGAAAGCCAGTAAAAATGATTAAGTAAGATTATCATATAGGGACACAACAACAAAAAATGTGTTTACAAGGAGATAAACAGCCAGGCTCTAATCTCCCTACGGAGTATTTACTGCAGATACTGGAGTAGAAAAAAAACGCCATGCAGAGCGAGTGATTTGGTGGACAATGGCAGGATGGAAAACATGTGCTTATTGCTTTAGGAGAAAGCATGATAGGAGATCATGCTGTATTACAGTATTCAGCTGCTTCTAGTTTTTCCAGGGTGTTAAATTTTTTATGCTTTTTATCCAGAAAATAAATGTAAATGTTGACTCCATGATACCACACGGAGGTGTCTGTAAGTGAAAGCTGTCCTCCTTACAGCAAGTGAAAGGCAATATAGTGAATTCCAGGAAGTTTAAAGCCAAATCTAGAAATGTTTGCATGTGTCCAGAGATTATTTCCTGGAGAGTAGAACATGAGCTGTTATTTTGGGGAAGGGGTGTTCAGCTTGGGTTTGGGGTGCTTTGGGGGCGTCCTTGGAACTGATATTCCTGCAATTTTGGTAGATCAATGCTGTAAAGTCTCATGTACAGGAGACACACTCATGATAGTAGAAATGTGTTCTCACTAGAGGTAGGGAATTATCTTTAATGGTTTTGTAACTTGCTGTTAGCAATTCTTAATGTCTTATTTCCAGCATAACACGAGAGTTATTGTTAGCTGCTTTTGTACAGTATTGCTGTTTGACAATTACACCAGGTTTGTATGAGTGAATTCTCAGGCATTTAATTTTTGTGATTTTAAGCAGGCTTCTCCTCAGCCCTCACGTGTTTGAAGTCTTTCTTTGATATAGAATAGTTACTGGAAAAAAAGAAAAAAGGAATTAAGAGCAAAAAGATACTTTCTGAATCATGCAGGTCAGAAGTTTTGTATTCTGTAGAGGGAACTGTAAAAAGTGAAGTAGTATTAACAACTCACTTTGCCCTTTGTATAGCCTACATTAACCTTCCAGAGAAAAAGATCCAGATTGCCCAAAGACTGGGCCAAACCATAGCTCCAAACAGCTAATATTGCCTGTAAACCTCATTTTGTCATTTTTTTGGCAGTTAGCAGGAGTCATCTAAGCACATGGCAGGAGGAGGGAGGGCCCTTGGCCTCAGCATTCTGCCAAAAGCTGCTAGAAACCTTCTGCCTCCCATGTCACCAATCTGCTCAGGTTTAGCACAGAACAGGCTTGAGAGGAGAGCTCACCACAGCTCTTTTCCAAAATCAGAATCCTGGCATCAGAAGTTTTTTGGTCAGCACTGGCCTTCTGCCGTAAAGTCCGGTGTTTCACAGAGCAGGGCCTTCTGCAGGCTTCTGTGGACAGATCCCTGTGAGCAAACTTAGTACCTCTTGAAGCTGTTTGTAGGGCAGGCTAAAATTGCCAGGCTCTGCTGACTCTGCCTTTCTGGCTGTCTTCTCTCTTCTATCAAATGCCGTCTCTAACATTGTCCCATCCTTCCTCCATTCGCCTTGTTGACCAGTGGCATCAAGCCAAGGGTAAGAATGAGGCAGTGCATCTTAGAGGTTCATGCTTGTCCTCCTCATTTTCCTCCTCCTGTAACAGAAGTTGGTGGCAGTGAGAATTTAATGCATTACACAAATATATGGTGCAATACGAGCCCAGGGCAAAAACATTTCTCCCATCTCAGGGAAGGAGGACATCTCAAGTGATCTAAACCCTAAAGCTGTGCTAATTGTGCAAGCTATTATTCAAGAATAAGTACATGTCTGTCTTGGGAGTTTGGCAATTAGTCCAGAACTCTGGCACATCAGTGAGGGTCTGATATTAAAGTAATCCCTGCAGATTTACAGAAATGGGAATCTGAGAATCTGTCCAGTGATACACAAATGAGACAACTGACAATAATAGAAAGCTTCATGGAAGTCAATGTGTTGGATTGCTGCCTGACAGACAGAGCAGCCTTGATACAGTTAAAAGGGTTTTCCGAGAAACATCAATATATTCTTATTTTCCATAAGCCAACTTGGTGTGCATGTACCACGGGGAAGTTTTACAGAACAAACGAGCAGAACATTGGATGGGATTTTTGGTTCAGGGAGAAGGTATTTTGGTGTTTTTATAATGGGGCCAGGAGGAAGGGGAGTTGTTGAAAGATGCCTGGTGTCAGATGGGCCATGGATCTACTGGAGGGTTAAACCTCTATCACCGTCACACAGAGACAGGCTTGGGTTGTGCATTGAGTTTTGTGGTTGGAAGTGTACAAATTTAGCTGGGAGGGCACATCATGCCTGTATCTGGAAACCTTTTTGGTGCGGGTGAGTTTTCATTCTCGTGGAATAAAGCGGGAAAGGAGCTGGCTTTTATTTCAGCTTGTGACTGGTGTGCTAGGCTGGGAAATAAGTATTTGGTTCCCAGCATCACCATGGATTTCCCGTGAGATCTTCTGGAAGCTGCAAAACCCTTCTGCAGCTGAGTTGAGAAAGACAATGTGTAGCTACTTCATATGGATGTTTGGGGATTAATATATTCATGTTCATCAAGCTGTTTAAGATCTTTGGATCAAAGAAGCTGTAAAGATGGGAAATACAATTGCTTGTTGTCAAGTGACATTGTTTACTAATATTGTAGGGCTGTGTTTTCAAGGCATCTCAAAGTGTGTTTCTTTTTTTTCTTTTGCAAACTGTAGCCTGGATTTCTTTTAAAACAGGTAAGATTTCTGAGAGCTCTTTAATTTCACAAGTATTTGCCAGCTATTTGACCATCTAGGCAGATCCAGCTCAAAGCTAAGACTGAACTTAAGTCATCTGGTGTCCCATAAATTGGCCTTTCCATGGAAAGTATCACTGCAGGGCCCAAACTTTGGGACGGTTGCCAGAACCTGCAGGCCATCCGCTGGCATGCTGCAGGCTACAGCAAAAGCCATTAGGGTCACATTTTCTAAGGGCTAAGAAAAGGACCAGGAGCAATACAGATGTAGGACACCTGTAGGACAGGTGCAATCTTGCTGAGCAGGTGGGATCCTGGTGCTTGGATTGCTTGTTGTCATAAAATTTCCCTTGCCTGTTCAAGTACAACACAGGACTGTAATTTTATGTATCAAAGCCAACTAGTTTTGCCCCTGGTAAGTAGAACTAATAACAGTGCCATAGTTGCTATTTACCTGTTTCAGTAAGGGATTTCTAAAGCCCTATATAAAAGGGATCTTGAGCTTGTTTCTGAGATGAGAAAATGAGGTCACTGAGTGGAGAAGTGATTTCTCTGGGCAGCCAGCAAGCCAGCGACCGGACCCCGTTTCTACAGACCTTATCTCAATGGTACCGAAACTATCTCAGCACAGCATATGGGTAAAACCTGCTGCTTAAACGTCATTCCGCTTTTAATTTTAGCCTCAGTGTGGAAAGTCAGTGTTGACTGTGTTTCTGTGTTAATCCTTGCAGCTTTCAGCCGTGCCCCAGTGCCCATGGCTGTGGTCCGAAGGGAGCTGTCCTGCGAGAGTTACCCCATCGAGCTGCGCTGCCCGGGAACAGATGTTATCATGATCGAAAGTGCCAACTATGGCAGGACCGATGATAAGATCTGTGACTCTGATCCTGCTCAGATGGAGAATATCCGCTGTTATCTGCCAGATGCCTATAAGATTATGACTCAAAGGTATAGTATTTAATATTCTTTGTTTGCTGACTGTTGGTTTTTTAATCCGGAGCGTACACACCAGTTTGTGTGTGTGTTTGCATGAGAAAATGCAGGTACTTAGTCTGGATGTATGTGCACAGAATTACAGCTATCATTGCTAAACTCTGGGTTTAACCGAGTTGGTTTAGCATCATGCAATGCAAATAACGTTTCCTCTAAGTACTGCTCATCAGTCATCTTGATTTTCACTGCATCCCAATTTTCCTTCTGAATTTCCTAAATATCAAGGCTCTTAATGAATGTAGAAGTGAAATCTTTCTCAAAATGCATATTTACTCCTTTTTGTGCTGTGTTCAAACAGAAGGCCAGTAATCGCCTTCGAACAATTAATATTTTGTGTTCAGAATAACATTTACAGTTTTCAAAACACAAAGAAGTGTCTGCACCCTTCCTTGTGTTGCCAGGCTTAGTTTTAGGGAGGATCTGAATTTCCAGTTGAGCGTTGGTATTCTCATTGATGAATTGCTAAATTTCTGTATAATAACTGTAGCTGTGAAGCGTGGCTGCTGCATTTGGAAATGGTAGCTGAGATACAGTTATACATGTAGACAGACTCCTGTCGGGCTTGCAGAGCCAGGGCCTAACAGTTTATTCTAACCGAGAGGTATCTTGGTTATGAAAAGCCTTTTAAATGTTGCTGAATTCTTAAGGATATTTTCTGGTACAAGTGGTGTTGTGGGAAGGATGCATAAGTCACAGCTCTTGATGTGTAATTGAATTCGGTAATACATTCCTAATACATGAATAATTATTTAGTGCATTTGACTGTTAATTAGTAATAGAGATTAGTATTTCAAGGTATTAATAATGGCACTGGCATAGGCAAAGTGTTGCTAATTGATGTCATGACAACAGTATTTGGGTCCTAACAGTGACCTTATGGCTTAAAGCAGTGCAGGGTTTTAATGGAGTATCTTGCTGTCGTTTGCTGTGAAGTGCTTTGTGCTAAAATAGACTGGTGTGAGCAACATGAGTTTCATCTGTGTTTCACAGGCTAACTGCTTTTTTTGACTTCCTTTTAGAACTGCTCCATGTTGAGTATTTAGGTCTCAAAATGTTGAGAGGTCTTGTGAAAAATGTCCCCATTGCTGCATATGGCTCCTCTAAGACAATTCTTTAAGCTGGACCCCCTCACGTAGCTGGTTGAAGTCTTGTTTATAGGGTTATGCCAGCTACATTTTCAGGAGAAGTGGGAAGGGTAACAACGTGCCATCAGCCAGTCCCTTGGATTTGGTGTGGTTTTAGTGGAATTACTGTAATTCTCCTGTTCAGGTTGGTAGTGGCTTCAAGCAGAAACCCTTAATCCTCTGCATATTGGCAGAATAAAACCATGTCATCCCCTTTGTGGGCTGTTAGAGAGCACAAAGTTTTAATAGTTTTATATATATATATGTAATAGTCCTCCAGGCAGCAGCTCCAGAGCCAAATGCAGAGCTCTGCAACCTTCTAGTCCATCCCTACGTGAAGCAAGTCTGCAATAACATTGGCCCTTGGGTCAAGGAGGGCACATAATCATCTTCTGTGACCATGGGACTGCATGGGAAACTTTGGGTGATTACTCACCTCCAGGTATCATCAGTGTAGGCTCAAATGGAGTTAGCAGGGAAGCTCATCTCTGGGGCAAAGTACCTCTGTTTTTTCATTTGGGCAGAAAGTGGTGCTGAAAAGGATGGACACTGAAGGGGGGAAAAGGCGTGCAGTCCTGTTATTGGGTACTACTGAGTTTCTTGAAAATAAATATAGTCTGATGTTAAAAGAAAGGTAAAAAAGGGAATAATATTTTACTTTGCATTTTTGTCAGTCTAATTTCTTTTTTAAAATCTCCATTAATTCAAAGAGTTGAAACAATTTAAAAATAAAGCCATTAAAATGAAATATGTTCTTAAGATGCAAGCCAGTCTGTCAGCTCACAGCTCCAAGTACGCTTTATAGCTCAGCCTCTGAAAAAAGTAGTTTAAAAGGAAAATTGTGACAGCCTAGTAGTTGTGGCACTAACTATGGCATGTTCTTCTGAAAGCCTCTACCTGCAAAATTAATCAATTTAGCAGTATTTGGGTGGGTTTGCAGATTAATGCAGGCTCTAACACCGTGAGCTTGTCTTTGCTAACGCTGCAGGGTAGGGGAGCAGCTACTGGGAACTAGAAGATTGTCATGACAGTGTAACCTGCATGGTAATTGAAGCTGTCTGTGTATGGAAAGAAAAGTGGTATGTGCAGTGTGTGCTTATTATGCATTGATTAATTATTGTATTCATAAATACACAGTCCCCTTGTAGGCTCTATAATAAGTTGTGTAACTACTGGCAGATTTTAATCAGCAACACTGCTCAGCCGACTCGGACGCATTCCGGCGTGGTTGTGGGAAGGGGAGAGAGGGAAAGATGGGAAGGAAAGTGTGTGTGAGACAGAGGTGGTGCTAGTATGTGAGCTGAGGCTGTGAGTGAGCAGATTTATGGTAGGTATTAGTGATTGGTCCCCCAGCCCACCCCCACCAAAAAAAACCCCAAAAACCCAACAGCCTGAGCTAACATGTTCCTTTCTTCTGTATGCTTATATAAATTAATTTTTGCAGACGACTATGTGAAGTTATTTTGAAAGGGAAAGGCATAAATCTTACGGTGTGTTTGTGGATCTCCCTAAGCAGAGGGAACACAAGGAACTCTTGCTGCAAGTATTGCCCTGAAACTCTCTACAATCTTGAGAGTATTGTTGAAGTAAAGGACATTTAAACAGCTTGTAGGGAGCTATTTTATAGGATGTTAAATCTCTGAGGCCTTTATTTTTTTTTTATTTTGCCAGCCCCTCCTTCAAACATCCAAGCAGCTGCTGCCCGTAACAGCTCAGACAGTGTGCTTTATGAACTGAAGTTTTTCCTGTCGTGATTAGAAAAAAATGTATTTCGTAGCATGTTTGCTTTGGAGAAGCATCTTTTCAAGGGCTGTAACATGTAATTAAATTCTAACCATGCCCATTGTAAACTGTGTGCACTGTACCATGGGAGACTTTGCTATGTCCTCCCTTGAGCGACTGTGCCACAAAATTAACATATCATCCATTCCAACAGCCAGAGTTCTCTGCGAACAATAGGGAAAAGCAGCCTCCTATTCCCGTAAGAGTTGTCTTTGTTTTTATAGTGTTAACACAGTTTAGTATATTAAAAACACCCTAAAGAAAAAGGAAAAAAAATAGCTTTTGGTGTGCTCTCTTGAATTTCCTGTGGATGCTTCCCACCAAGGAAGCATCCTGGGTTGAAAGCGAGGGAAGGAAGAAGAGGAGTGGATCAGGTTTTTGCATGTGTGTTCACAGAACTTTGTGCTGTCACTACCACCTTCGTATTTAACTTTGTAGTTCAGAACATTCTGTTCCGTAGGCTTTAACCTCACATGTTAAAAAGGGTGAGGAGGAGAGGGAAGTCCAGGTAGGAATAGTAGGAAGTACCTGACATGTAGGTACACATACACAGAACAATTGTAATTTTTGCCCTAAAGGCAAGAGCAAGGCTTTCCTTTTGCTTTTCGGATCCTCGTCTACCCCAACCATTGTCTGCTACTCTTAATCTGGAGGAAGGAAAGGAGGGATGGAATAATGAGGCAAAATGACAAAACCAGCAGGCAGAGCAGAAGAGACAGGAGAGAAGTGTTCACAGGTCTCAGCAGTTGTTCTCAAGATCAAAGCAAAATTCTTTCCACCCTAGGAGATGCGGACGGCTCTTGCTGGGGAACTGATCCCTCTCAACAACTCGGAGAGCTCAGTTTGCAAAGTAGGCAGCATTTGCCTTTTGCTAGAGCAGAGCCATGCAGAGCTCTTGTATGCTGCTCTTACCACTTCTGGCTTGGGGATGAGGGCTGCTGAAAGCTGCTCAGCTATCTCCTCTGTTCTCCCCTGAAGGGAGGCACAGCTGGGAGGTACTAGATGTCCTGCTGGGCCTGCAGTAGCTTAGCTGAGCTAATTTCCTTTAGGTTTGAATCTGATCTGCATGGCTTGTCCCTGTGGTTTCAGTGTTGACATCATTGATGAAGCTTGCAGGTCAAGACTTAAAAAAAAAAAATTAGAAAAAGCGTAAGACTGCAGGAATGTAAGGCTGTGGTCAGCTGCTCCCAGATTTCCCTTTAGTTTCATCAGAGGGCCTAATCCTTTTATGTGAGAAGGGGCACTCAGAACTCTCTTGGTAGTTGGAAGGATGGTAGCAGGCACTTTGCACAGCATAGGGGAGAATAAATAAATTGAATGAAGCAGCTTGCATTACACTGCAAAGATTTTTCATCTTCTGAAGGGCTGTGTTTTGCTAATGTTTTTGGTTGATGACCTGAAAAATGCAGGAGTCTGAAATGAGTGCCATTATTATTGTAATAATATTGCATCTCATGGTGTGCTGTTATTGATGTTATCAGCTCCTGTGATTTTCAAGACACTTTTCAAATGTCAGTGATCTGCACTTGCATTGGGAAATAAAGAGGCAGGATTACCTGTATTTTACAGATAGGATAATTCACGTTAATCATTCATAAAATGGCCACTGGTTTTGAACATACTAGTTTTGGGATGTTCTTGTAGAGTCTTTTATATTAAATAGCTTGTTGCAGTGCATGTGGGAAGGTGCAGAGGACAAGGAGAGCTGCAGACCTGGAGGTTCTGTAATGACAAGGCCATCAGCAGGACTGAAGGGGATGGCTTCAGCTGAACTGCAGCACAGTTGTGTCAGGCTCTACAAAATTAATGGTGTATTTCTTAGAAAACAGCCCCCTGCTTAGATGCTGTCATCACCTCTGAGTCAGATACTGAATGCCCTATTTGGTAGGAACCCCACCACCCTCCTCTGCATCCTGAGCACATTTTGCAAAGCCTGCCAAGATACTACTCATTTTTCTAAATTTGTTACCACACAGATGGCATGAGAAGTACATTTCTGAAGGACTGAGATGCTGCAATGGGAAGCTAGGCTTTCTGGGAAGCAGAAGTCTGGCGCTTTGAGATCTCCACGTGAAAAGCATCAATATGGAAAAATACTAATGTTTCAGTTAAACAGTTTTTGTAACCAGTAGAAATCGACGGGGAATACTGAAGCTCACGTTCCCTGGATTCTGATTTTAAAGGTTAGAAAACAAGCCTCACCACTTGGTTAAACAATCTATTTTCTCACTATGTGGAGAGATTTTTAAATGAAGGGAATTCTGTTAATCTCACCTGAACCTTGACCCTGGGACAAGGGCACATATGCTATATTACTAAGAGAGAAAAAAGTCAAAAATAACCAAACACCACCACTAAGTCCTATTGCGGTTTTGTGCACGGGGCTGTTGAATCACTCTAAAATTTGTTGCTACTTCCCAGCCTACACAGTCTTAATTTATCCTACCTCTTCCTTTCCTGAAAATGCTGTCGAAGTAAATTCTTAAAATGACAGCCCCTTGGAATTGCCCTGGTACCCTAGCAAATCAGGGTTTGCCAGCCCAAACATCTCAGCTGATTGCAGCTGCCATGGTAACAGATGAGGAGGAGGCAGTAGCTTCGGAAGGTAATTAGGTTCCAAACCCGTGGAAGACTCTGTGGATCAAAAATAGTGCTTTAGGCCTCCCTGGGTACCAACTGGTAGCTGTGGCCAGCTATAAAACACCACACTTAAAATAAATAAATAATTAGATGGTTGTATTGTGCCGTGGCTGTTGGGGTTTGGTTGCTGTTAGCATGTGACTCCAGTGCATTGCCATTTGGGAAAATCCCGACTTGAGCTGAGAAAGCAAAGTGCAACCAGCAGCCCCTGTGGCCAAAGAGAAAGGCCTCCTTGATGTGTGCATGCTGGAGGAAGCTGGATGAATTAATCTTTGCTGTTTTCTAAGACCATTTCAGTTTTCCAGGTATTTTGTTTTGTTTCTTTCCAGTTCCCCACCCCACCCTGGCCTTAACTGACAAAGAGAAGACATAGGATAATCTCTTGGGTAAATCATATTTTAAAGTGGCCTCAGAACCTCTGAATACATGACATGCTGAAAACCATGCAGGAAAAATCCAGGTTTATTACTGCATCCATTATTTTACTAGTGTGAAAGTGGCCACCTCTAGCCTGTCAGAGGGAAGCGACTGGCTTGCCCTTGGCAGCCTTTCACACGTAGTTTTTGCCAGTGGGAGAAGACCTATGTGAAACATGCTCCTGTCATCTGTTTTTCTTCTGAACATTTGAGGCTTCTTGAGAGCAGCAGCTCATTTGTAACATGGGAGAAAGGGTTGAGCAAGGACGGATGTGTTGCTGGCAGCAGTGCCCTGGAACCTCAAGAAAGGTGCTCAGGGAAGATGCAGCTTTAGGCTCTTTGGTGGTGTTCTCTGGTTTTGCTGAAACAGGTTTTGTACCATGCAGTCATTATCTCAGGTGCCCAAAGAGCAGAGTTTAAAGCCAGGCATCTGCGTGCTCCCCCATGGCACCTCCTGCCCATTACCTAAATTGCTGAAGTGATCAGCATCGAAGATGCTTTTGTTCAGTCTTCCTGCATCTTCCATCCACCTGAATGTGGCAGTCATACAAGGCTGTGGCAGGAATTGGCCGCCAGATGCTTGGTCTTCTTGCCACAAGGCTTAAATCTACGCAAAGCATTGCAAGATAGTCTATAAGGTTTGTTCAGGCCAAGTGGACTTACACTAGCTTAAGGTAACAAAGCAAAAATTTCTTTTGATTAGAAAGATATGTGCACGCTCCTTCTCTGGTTGGTTTTCTGGTTAGGTAAAATGTCTGAAGGGCTGTGAGGTGAGATGGCTTTGAAGTGATGCATCTGTATTGCTTTCTTTTGCTTCTGTCTTTCTTCATGTACAAAAGAGCTCAGTTAGTCTGTGCCTGAGGTCGAAATTGGGTTTATACACAGGGGATTGTCTATTCTGTAGGACATTTCAAAGCTTTCATTCAGCACATTTTTGGCTGCATCTTTTGTGGAATCTTTGGAGCTTGAACTCCATATTCTGTTCCAAGACATGTAAAACCAGCACTGGCTTCTACCACACTCTCTGTGTGTGCATGCCTGGGATTTCTGTGCCTCTCTGCAGGGCTGGAAGTGCTCCCTGCAGATGCTTTGCAGACACATCACCTTTGCACGCTTGCAATTTGGCATCCACAGCGTGGCTTTGCATTTTGTGTGATCACTGCTGATACCAAATGCAAACAGGCCAAAGATGTCCATTAGACACAAACCATTTGCTTGCCAGCATTGAAAATATGGACTGACGCAGGCAATGTTCCTGGGTGATCAGTTCAATGTGGTCCTTAAATTTGAGTTTTGTTAGTGGGATAAACTGAAGTTTATCTCAACCTCTTTGGGAAGAAGGGGGAAGGAATGACAGTTACTGGAAGCGGTGACCCAAGAACAGGTTTTGATGCCCATTGTAATTCAGGAGAAGGATTTTATGTATCAGTAAGCGGAGTGCATAAGAAATGCCAGGCCACATTTGTGATGTAAAGAAAGGGCAGCGTATGGAATTTGATTAGAGCCATCTTCTATGCATTATGTATAAGATAATACATTGGTGTCAGTTATATAGAGTAGAAGCCTTAATTCAGCTTGAGTCCTGCTGACATCGTAAACTGGGAGACAGGGAGTGGTTTATGGGCAGTAGTGGAGTCTCCAGACTGAATTACGGCCTCAGCATTCAGTCTGTTACCGAGAGCTGCAGTTGGTAGCAGGCTGTATATTACATGCTTTTACCCAGAGTAGGGCTGGTGACAAAGAAGGAAAAAACTTTATCACAGAGACACTGTGAGAAATGGAAGACTGAGTTATGGGGCAAGACAACAACAGAGAACTATAAAACTAATGCAGGAAAAGGAGGAAGGATTTCAAGCTAGCCAGAAGGAAAGATGCTAGAATGGGGATAGAGTTTTGCCACACAGTCACCGGTTTGCCCCTGTGCCGAGTCCTGCCTCTCTCAGGGTAGGATGTGGCATCCCATAGTGGGCAGGAACTCTCTCTGCCGCTCCCATGCTTTTTTTGTTTTTGATCCCTTGTAGTTAGAGATGGCCTTTCACCCCAATGCCCAAGATTTTTAATAATTCTTTCTAGATTTTCAGCCATAATTGTAATTGTTCTGTATTTCTGCTGCCTGTATAAATGGTCAAATCCTTTCTGAGTCTTATTTAGTCCCTGGTCATGATGACTTCTAGGAGTTCTTAAGTCCAGCAGGATAATATCTTACTGTGTCAAAAATTAATGTTAGGTCTTAATTTCATTGCCATCCTTCCTCACTGTGGAGACAGAGGCATCCAAGCTACCTTTGCCATTTCTGTTCCTTAGCTTGTATTCATTTGTCATATGGCTTCTAACTTTTCTGTTTTCCAAGGGAGAAGGTGATGTTCTTTCAAATATTTCTTCTTATGGGAGCTGGTATGGATTTTTGTTACGAATGTGTGAAGGTTCTTGTTGTTTTCCCTGAATAGCCTTTGTTTTTAAGCAAACCCAAAAGGACAGAAGAGGAAGAAAAAAAAATTTGTTTGTCATAAATTTGAGAGTTTGAGGTCATTTCTCTCTGTAAAGCCTGCTTCTGCTCTTCCTTTCCCCAACTGGCTTTGAATTGCACAGAATGTCCCATTTGACTCAAGAGTATTACACCCACGCAAATACAATTGTGTCCTTCCCCAAAATACCTGCGCTGCTCCTGATAAATTCCTGGCTCTCTTGGTTGCTTGGAACAGATTGTTCCACTGCAGTGATTACAGTGGTGCCCAGATAGTACTCATGGAAAGTAAAGTCAGGTCCTTGGTACTAGTAAATCTGTGGAGTAAAACAGAAAAGCGTCCATTAGGTTTGGAGGGAGCAAGGTTAGTTCTGGAAAAAGTTTAGTACTTGTTGCAGGTGTCCAGGGTCTCAGTCAAAAATATTGGAGCATTATAACCTTGTCACAGATGTTGGTGGACTGGAAGTGTGCTCAAGTTGGAATCTCAAGAGATTTTCCCATGAGTCATGGAAAATTTCATGTACAAATGCAGATGAGTAACTGTCACCATTGATGTTTCAGGGAGCAAAAAAGACATCTTTAAAAAAAACCCAAACCTCCCAGTATCAGAAGTGCAGCTTGATGCCCTTTTGAATTACTGGCAAAGTTGCTGACAGGTGAAGACAGGCATCTAATATCCAAGATACCTTAAAAAAACCCAAACCTGTTAATGATACACACACAAAGAATATAGGTCACCTTCAACGCAGGGGATTAGTCGGAGCTCTGGAAAATCAATTTTGTTTGATTGGCTGCACTTGTAGCTAGATGGAAAGAGTTAAAGCCAGGCACTAAATAGTGCAGGGTAATGCCTGTTGTGGTGGGCTGCAGTCCAGAGAACACTTTGGGGCCTGTGTAGCTGTGCATGTGACAAGAGCTGTCTGAAGTCGGCATGGAGGTAGAAACCTTCCAGGAAATCTCCACAGAGAGAGAGAGAGGTCTTTCCTCATTTTTGTGGCCTGGATGGCATCCAGGTGGTAAGAACACCCAGCGATTCATCTCACCATATTCCTGGAAGTCAAGGGGACCTAAGGGCGACTCACCCACCACCTGCTTTGCTGCAAGCCACATTTGGTGAGCCAAGCATGGATTGTATCGTAATCACTACTTCTGCCATGTCTATCGATTGTGGGGGGGAAATCTTGTGTACCCAGAGGTGGCTGAAGGAAAACTGAAGTGGTAAACACTTGACAATTATTTAAAAACCATAAGTATTTTATAAAATGGAGAGAAAGTGGATGGTGGTTTTGTTGGTTAGTGCTTAAAACGCACTTTGTTGCATCAGCTAACAGATTCAATGCCAGCTGACACAGTGTGCCCCAAACCCAAAGATGGTTTTTGTCAGGAAACTTTGGTTTGGAGTAACAACTTCCTATACATAAAGTATCCTTCAGAATGACCCATGTATTTGTGCTAGTACTGACAAGAGATGATATAAATTCCTTTATTCCTTTCTCCATAGCTTAAATTTTAAAGGTTTAAAAGCACTTAAAAGCACCCATTGCAGCCAGGAGCCTGACTCCCACTGAACTGGCACGAGTCCTGAGGTCTCAATGCCCAGAAATTTCTTTTCAAAATGGAAGTTCACTCTTAAATGGCTCTAGTGCCTTTTAATATTTTGCTCATGATCTAATTTGGATCTTAAGTATACCAATTTGGAAACAGCCTGCCTGACATCAAGCTATGAGTTTTTAAACTCGTATGGTTTAATAAGATTAACTTGCTGCAGTTCTGATACAGTCTTCAGTGAAAGCTTATTCAAATTAAGAATCAGTCAGAGGGGAAGTAGCCTCAAGCATAATATAGGAGTGAGGTGGTGCCAAAAATCAGGGCTCCGAGAGGCTTTGTTGTCTCAGCCTTTGCTGAGAGCAGAAACCTTTACTGCCAAATTAATGCACTCAGAGGGGAGGGGGAAAAAAGCATAATTAAGAGATTAAAACCCAATATTCCCTTTTTCAGCTGTCATCTTTGGAGATGTACACAGATATGCACCCATAGAAATGGATACATAGTTCAATTTTTTTTATTTTTGAGACTCCAGAATGTGTATTAAAATATGTGGGAACTCTCTTACATGTCTGCTTGAATTATGGAGAATAATTCACAAAGTACAGCAGGGCCACTAAAATGAATGAATAAATAAGTGAGTTTGAGGAGTATACCTGCCAAATCTGTGTTTTGGGGCTCTTCTGCATAAAATAATTAATTCATGTTTTTTAATCATGTTAGTTTCTTCCAGTGTTTCCATGCATTTCAGCAGCAGAGTATCTCCACCATGAATTTAATTTCCTTAGTGTTGGTATGGGAAATCCTGATTGTGTAACCTCTTTTAACCCAAGGTTATATATTAATCCCCTTCCTCCTAGGGGGACACCCTCAAGTTTGGCAGATACTGTGTGATTTCCAAATGTGTACCATATTGATAACATGTATATGGAATCGGGGCCCTTCTGGTTCTGATTTGAATTCTGAGCATGTTGAGCATTTTTTCTTCTTCTGTGAAGAGGAAAATTCTCAGCAGAGTTTCCATGCATAATTTCATTCCACTGTTTCAGCAGGAATAATGCAGCTGTGAAAGAGGAATGTGAAATCAAGAGCATATCACTTTTTGAATATCACAAATTTTATTAGGAGTCTTACAGGAAGGAGGAAATCTATAGGATAGATTGGTCACAGGCCAGTGTTGCTCAGCAAGAAGAGAAACAAGGCTGCAGTGCCTGTGGTGCTAATTTAAAGTTGTGCTTAGCATTGGCTAGAGGAATGGCTGAAGGGCTCAGCTATGAGTATGAGGCCCTGAAGTAAACACTGGGTAATTTTGAAATCCCTGTGCTGTGAGAGGAGCCATCATCAGTTGTTGGTGGTCCATGGGAGGGCTTAACTAGAACAAAATTGTACAAAAATATGTTGACCACACAGGAAAATAAAAAAAACCTGAGACACTGAGATTTGCAGGGATATGTCTTTTGTAAGGGTGATAAAAACGTGCCTGTCCTGTCTTCTGTGGCATTTAAAAATACACTGAAAAGCAAGGTGGCGGCATGCTGAAGTTGGCTGCCGTATGGCGTAGCTTGGTTGTCTTTATCTGGGTAAAGCTATTACAGTAATGGTTAAAGGTGTGCAAATGGTTAAATGGTTAAAGGTGTGCAAATGGTTAAATGGTCTTCTTGCAAAAGAAAGAGTAGCCAGAACATTTTTCTTTCTGGAGAAGTGTACAAAATCTAGTTTGGTTACATGAAGTATTTCTTCTATGCTTCCTTCCCTCTCCCAGATGGCTATTGGCAAAATAGACACGATACAGTATGATGTTTTAAATATATGCATTTCTTTAGTGTGCAACATTTGGCATGTTTGTATATACATCTAGAGTGACTGCATATATGTAGAGGGGGATGTACATATGAGAAAGTACAGCAACATGTGCACAGAAAAATAGCAAATGACAGCCTTTTTAAAAGAGAAAATGGCACAATTCTTGCCTTGCACATACACAAAGAGCTGATTTAATATCAAGAAGGAAGCAGAAGCAACACCGTCTCTTCAGAGCTGATACCAGTAGCAACATCCAGAAGACCCCAAAGGTATTACAGCAGACTAGCAAATCCAAATTGTACTATGATACAGATGTTGGTCATTTGGGTTTCTTCAAAACTGCAGAGAAAGCACTAAAGTGGCACTGCCCTGGATATCTGTTAAGCCCATGCTTCTATACCACATATAATGCTGAAAAATTGCTGTTTTAATATCCCACACAGGTGTCGTGACTTTCAGCTTGGCACCTCCAAACTTTTATGACTGCTAATCAATGAACTCACACTGTGACTGTATATCTCACTTTTGCCCACTGTGTGTAAGACCATAGTAGGCAAATGGGGTCCAAGGGAGCTGACTTCGTAACATGCCCAAGAATTTAGCTTTTGACTTCCAGCTGCTTAAATTTTTCCTTCTTACCCAAGCTTTTCATTTGATTATCATCTTATTATCATCTCATTATTAGGCATCAGAGATAGCTGTAACTCTTGCTTTAATACTTTCTACTTTCTGCTGGACTTTTTCTTTTTTCCTAGGAGCTTCTCAGCATCCTTTTGCTCCCAGGCGATCACTGTGTTTTCTCTGTGAAAAGTGTGCTGTTGTTGCTTATTTCTAAGTAATCCTTATGTCTTTTTTTTTCAATGTGGTTACAGGGACTCTTATTAGGCTGTGTGGAAGTTTAGGTCCTGTACTGCCCTAGAGTGAAGTCGGAGTGCCCTGATTTGGAGGTGCTCAGGATCTGCTGTGTTCCAAACAGCCTTTGTGTGGCTGCACCAGCAAGTGGCTTCCATGGGGATAGCACCCCCAGGGAGGGAAGTTCCTATTTTCAGTCTTCCTACCCACCAGCATGATATGGGGAAACAGGTGGGTAGGTGACAAGCTCTGTGCTTGCTCTCTTTTGGCACTGAAGAGACAATCTGTATTTTGCTGAGGAGCGTCATATAGCTGGGATTTCTTTGATGTTGCACAGTCAGCCGGTGTGGAATTAAGTTAATATTTTACAGTGCTTTTCTTCTGTGACTGTGTTCAGCCCCTCCAATCTTCCCAGCTCCTAATGAGGTGAGTCCCCTCACTTTTGCTGGTCTGTGCATGTGGCTCTGCCAGCGCTAGCAGATCAATTCATGTTTGTATTCCTGGCCTTGAGCTGTGCTCTGAGATGGCAACAACCCTGAGTGTGGAGACTTTTGCTGCCATTTCAGCTCAGCTTTGAGTTACGTGATCATGCTTTGCTGAGGCTCTGAGTAACTTGAGATGGTGTGCAAAGCAAAGTGAGCAGCAAAGCAGGGTGAAAACTACAGGGCTCCGTGCACAGGAAGTAAATCCAGATTTGTTTGGAGCCTGAGTGTGATCAATGATGTTTCTAACAGTGTTTTGGAGCATGAAGAACCTTATTCTGGAGGGTCTGGGGTAATGCAAAACCCTGTTGAGATTTAGTAGCCAGTTCAACTGAGAACATTTCCTGAATCATGGTGATCATCTTTGCAAGCAAATGTTAGCAGGATTCAGGCTATCACTTTTGCAAGTCCCTTGCTACAGCTTTCAGGAGGCCACAGAAAGGACAGAAGAAGGAATCTGCTGGGCTGTGGGGAGAGTGAGGAACATTTTATAGTGAAACCTTAATTCGAGGAATTGGCTTTCTCTGTCATGTAGTAAATTCATTAGTCATGTAGAGTGAGGAGGTTGATTTATGGCTATTAACTATATTGAATTGACAAATGTAGCTTCTTGAAATTTAGTATCCAAAATTAAGGCCTCTCAGGCATTAATAGATTAGACTGCTTAAAACAATTTAATTATTTAGCATGTGCAAATGGGATAGGATATTTCTAGAGTGATGCCTGTACTCCTTTAGACATATTTTAGCGTACTTGTGATTAAAGGTCTGTTTGTAAATTCTAGTAATTGACTATTGGCACAGAGTGGTGGAAGAAAGGAAGGACCTTGGCTGAGATTTAATAATTTTTAATTTTGGGGATTTAATTAAAAAAAAAGAAAAAAAGATACCAGTCTGGTTTGAGCTAATGCCCTCTCTTCTTCTGTTTTCCTCTGCTTCCCATGAATTCTGTCAGCATCTGTTTGTACAGGAGTTAAAGGAGCAAAAAGGGAGGCTATTAATAGTGCAGTATGTCTATGTCAAAACACAGTATTATGCATATATACTGCTATTTTTATTGCTGTAGTATGCGGATCAGGTGAGGTCCCATCATGATAGCATCTGCATATACATCATTCCCCACCTGGAGACCTTAAAATATCAGTGTACTTTTTTTTTTGTGTGAGTGATCATGGCACACAGTCATATCATCTCCAGAGGAAATGACTGTGCTGTAAGTGGCTCATCCTTAAGAGTTATCCTACCCAGAAAGAGAAGGAAATAATTAAGATGACATGAATTATGTAGAACAGACTTGAATAAAGAGTGACAGAAGGGCTGGTTTTGACAGCTGGATGTTAAATGAAATTTGTTTCTGTTGTTATAGATGCATAGCCTGTTTTTAAATGAATAATTTATTTAGATTTATTTAAGGGGTAGAGGAAAGAAACAAGAAATCCCTGATGCGGAGAATTGAAATAATGAGTTGTTATACAAACATAAATAGTCATTACAAAATATTTTATTGGTCTATTTCTGCTGTATTTATAAGGGCATTTTAAGACTCCTTGAGTCTGCATTTTACATGCATGCAAATACATGCTACATTTTACCCAGCAATCCTTATGGCTTGCTTAATTGAGTTGATAGCAAAAAGACATGAATGCTCCCGACTCCTTCAGCTTGGCTCTGGGGAGAGAAGGAATTTTTCATCTTTTCCAAAGGAGAATTTATCCTGAATGTCTGTATCTCAGATTGTGTTTTATTACTGATACCTTTAAGAAGGCTGAAAGTGTAGGTATGGGAAGGCTTTCTACTCGGAGCTGCAGGAACTTTAGCTATGAAGTTGAAACATCTACAAAGAAGTACTTAATAGTGTTGTAATAGGGGTGTGTGGATATGAGGGTAGGGGAAAAGGGCCATCCCCCCCCAAAAAAGCATTCAGATGGTTGGCTAGTAGAACTGATCCTCTGGTTAGGATGGTATAATGCTTTATTGATGTGTCCAGCAACACTGCTGACCAAGGATTTATAGAGGGAGGGGAGGAATAACTTATGGATTTGTTAGACCAGGTCACATAGGAACTCATTTGCTATTTACTCATGACTTTTCCACTTATGCTATATGCAAATATATTCTATTACTGTAAATTTTAATTTTTGTCAAGACCTTTATATTCAAAATTCAGAGTGTTCAGCAGGCCATACTTATTTTATGGAGATTAAGCTGAAGGAGTGCTTAGGACTCAGTTGTCCTGAAGCAGGCAATTATAGTAAAACTTGCCTTCAGAGCAAATTCTTGCCTCCATTCCTCTGATTATTGCTGTTCCTGACTTAGTACATTTCACCATATATAATATTGTGCATGTTGTTGTTGTTGCTGTTCTTCTTTTTTTTTTAAATCTCAATATTATGTTAGAGCTTTTGGGCACCCTTGTGGAAAGTGGCAGAGGTTTCTTTTCTCTTAACTAACCAGCAGCCTTGCCAGCTCTGTGTTTTTGCTTTTCTCAGTGTGAACACCACCTGGGGTTTCTAAGGTTTATGTATCTGTTAAGTGTGGAAAGAGATCTCTTTCTGCCTGTCCATGGCATTTGCTTTTCCTGTAGGTTATTTGGAATCAATTGATGTCACTGATCTTTCTGCTTCTGCTGCTCCTGTTTGTTGCAGATGTATTTGATGCCTTTGATTGCTGCTGACAGCAGGATTCTCTGATAATCTGTAACTGTGGATGATTGCTTAATTGCCTCTCTGACACCCCCAGTAATATGGTCAGGAATTTGTCACCTTGGTCTTGAAAATCATACAATGTGTGGTTTGCTCACAGGTGTTTTGTGGCACATACAGAGAACTCAAAACTGAGCCTCTTTCTTTTCTATTTTTTGTATAGACTCCCAAAATTGCCTCTGAAGTTGCTCTTGCATGGTGGAAATGGAGCTAGTTTGAAGTTTGGGAAGCATACAGGCAGCAGTGCTGAGGGATGGTGGTATGACCAAAAGCTCTGATTCCCTCTCCCCTGCAAACACACCATTTGCAGATTCAATAGAGGAGGGAGGGCAGCCTCTCACACCCTCCACTCCTCATCCCAGTTCCACCCAGAAACGTGCAATGTGTGGGTCACTGAATAACTCTCATTCTTTGTTGCCCTAAAATGAAAACCAGAGACCTACTCAGGCCAAGAATTAAGTTGCAGTAAGGGTAATTCATTGTTATGTACTCGTGTATCTCTGTTGCCTGCACTGGGTGACAGAACAAATGAGAATTTCAGCAGGGCAGCAGGAGTAGAGTTGTATGGTCAAAGCCTCTGGCATTTTTTATGTTCCTACAATTTTTTCTTGTGTGCTTTCTCAGAAACAACCTGAAGAAAACAGACTTTCTCTCAGCTGAGGTGTGCAGTAGATTCTGTTTTCTGAAACAGGAAGCAATGCCATTCAAAAAGTCGTTCCTATGATTAAAAAGTTGATTACCACTTTGTGTGTCTGGATCTATACCTTGCTTTAGAGGATTGATTGACGTGAGAATACAGCATGAGAATTACTCTTTAATCATTGTTTTCCTGGTTTTGTTATTCTTCGATGAAAACTGTTCTTTCAGCTTGTCAGGAGATAAATGCCACCTTGAGATCACAGCCCTGGGGGCAATTCCCACAGGGCTCAAGGGAAGACTGTGTTTCTAGTCCTGAAATGCAGAGACTCTTCGCAGAGATTTTGTCACTCAGTGCCCTTTCTTCACAAGTAGATGAGTTCATTTGGGAGAATCATGGATCCTTCCCATGCCAGAGATGATGACTTTGTACGAAGTGGTCACAAACTGGGGCATCAATGGTGTCAACAGCAGCTGCTCACAAGTAGCACAGTGCAAGGAGAACCTCTCCCTTGCACTGGAGATCCTTGGGTGGGCCCACTGGCTTCATCAAGGCAGCAGGAGAGTTTGGGCATCCTCATGGAAGGAGAGTTACTGAGACCCAACTGGATAGGAAAGCTGGGTGTGATAGGAATCTGCTACATTGTGTGTGAAGTTGTAATTTGTCCCTTTTCTCTATCATTTTGAGGCACAAGGTTTTTGCTCTTATGGGATGGCAAGTATTGAATAAAGTAAGGACAGAGCAATTCGTTCTCTGCAAGCCATTTTAACGTGTGCTTTGGATCAATAGAAGGAATGAAATGCTTGTCAATGCAGAAATTCTGGGAAGAATATGTTGGGAGGACTGACACCATAGATACTAGAGGAATAAATTTGCCTCTTGGCTCTCCAGAAGCCAAAAGGCAGTGTGACTTAACTAATATAATAACAAAAAATGTACTAGCAGGTTCCCTTCTGATTACTGAAGATGCCTTTTGTGTGCTGAATCAGTGTTTAGATCAGTGTTGTGAGCAGGGAGAAGTCCCCTGGATAGCTGTTTGAAACTATTGCTGTCAATAACTTTCTTTTTCTGCTCTATTTTCTACTTAAAGGTTGCTTGATGTGGAAATGGTGCTATAGATTTATTTTAGCATTAATTTATATGGGAGAGGTTACTTGTGAACAGCAAATAAAATTCTATTTCCAAAGAAATACTAGAAAATTGGATGTTTGTGGCATTCTTGTGTATTAAAATGCATGGTTTCATCAATAGATGCCAAAGAAACATATTGGATAATCTGTAAAGTTCACATGGTATCCTTTTTACCACCATTTAAAAGGTAATGGGGAAGAATGACAGTGTCTGTATTAGCAGAGTCTTAATTTTAATTAATTGTTGTGATTTCTCTGCACATAAAGGCTTGCATCTGTATTAGCTCTTTGGTCTGACAAGTACTTTAGCCTCAGAGAAATTTTGATGCAAAGAAGTTACTGTAAGCACCTTGGAGAGAGATGAAATATGTATGAAAGCCTGATGAACAACTGGATCATCTTGTACAGTGATGCATGGTTTGGTTTTGTTGTTTTTGGATGTTTTTTTGGAGGTGAGGGAATTGCTGGTGTGCTACCTGCTATGTGTTGTGTACTAGCAAACTGAATTTAGAGAATGAGGAGAGAGCCAAGACATGTAGCAGTCACAGTGTGGAAGCAGACAGGTTTGGTCACTGTAACAGTGGGGGAGATAGCAAGGAAGGAAGGCCGCATCATGGCTGAGAGAGATTCTAGGAAAGTATTTTAGAAAGGAGCCTGGAGAGGTGGTCTGAGGAAGAAGAGGAAGAAATCTTGTGAGTGAAGGCAGAAGAGCTCACTGGTAAGGATGCAAACCTTGATGTGGATCGTCAGGCATCTAACTTAGTGATACCCTGTGTCCTCTGGGGCATGGAAGAAAATGGAGGCTGTCCCTTACTTCTGTCACATCCCAAGTTAGATTGTGCCCATGAGGGAGATGTAATTTAATTAACTCCAAGAACCTCAGCATCGCTGAGACACCGGAGTGGCTCCGCAAGCATCCCTATGACTTCACTGTGCATTTGTTATCCCAGCCTGCTCTCCTGTCACACCTCCCGCTTTCCACTTGATAAGAGCCTCTGCCTTTCCATTTGGTCGATTAAATGCTGTAAATTCTGCAACGAGGGGCAAAGCATTAAATTTCTCAAGCGTGTCTGTGCGTCTTATCGTGGAGCCGCTTCCATGTTGCTAACAGTATTTGATTCATACTGAAGGAAAATTGATGACCTGAATCCTCCTCACATAAGAGCTTCATTGTTAACATCTCTTGTTCTCAGCCACCTCCCCCATTTTTTTTTTTTATGCCTTCCCATTCAATTTATCAAGCATGCTTTTGGCAATCAAAGGCTAGAAAATCGCTTTCATTCTCGAGCAACATACTCTGTGTCATTTTATCAAGATGCGGAGCTCCTAATTCTCTGAAGAAAAGCTAAAGGAGCGGGAGCGGTAGCTTATCACTGTCTCCCATGTCACGTTAATGGAGGACTGCAGCCAAGGTGACAACAGAGCATTCCCAGTAAAAGAAAGCTCCCTCACATGCTCAAGGAGCCGTGGGTAAAATAACCTTTCGTGTTGCATCAGTGTTCACTGCCGAAATGCACAGCCTCAGCTCTGGCGCGTGGTAAACTGCTCGGGGAGGAGGCTTTGAAATACCTCACCTAGGAGATGTAGAAGGGACTGTGTGTGGATTTAAAAGAATGTCAAGGGAGTTGATAGATGAAAGAAAACAGGCAATTAGAACTGGTCAGGTACAATCAACACGAGTTCAAATAACCTCCTGCTTTACAGAGGGCAGAATCTCAGGTGAATTTTGTATCCTGAGTTGTCTGCCTCTGTGTGGTCAGGCTGCTCTCACCATTAGTACTTAGTATATTCATGCTTTTAAGATTAATTCTAACTCTTTTCTATTGCATAATACACCTGGTATTAGTCCCCTGTTTATGGAGACTCAGAAATGGGTTAAGCAGATTTAGGAAAACGCAGGAGTAGCTACGGATGCAGTTAGCTGTGGAATGGACCCACATGTAATTTTACTGTGTTAAAGGCTTTTTTGATGTTGTTCCTTTTTAAATGAGGCTGGTAGATAAATAATCCAACTAAACCCAATGTTTTTTTGCTGCATGATTCTGGTGACAAAACATGTGACTTTCTAGTGTTTTGGGGGATTTGGCAATTACCATTTGTACAACCTCCACTCTAGACAAAGAATGGTAGCATTGGTTTCAGTTCTGTTTTGACAACTGAAAAGAAGATGGCATGTCATTTTCAAAAGTAGCTTTGTTGGGGAAGAGCAGTGAGACCTAATTATTTTGCCAGACCCTTTAAAGATGGGCCGGTTCACCTAACAGCTCTGAACAGGAGCTGAGCCCTTTGGAAAATTTGGCCCAGCAAACCCAACAGTCATTATTTATAACCTGGTGCTGGATATTTTGGATTTACATGAGCAATATGCACGCAATTGCTGTTTATTGGGAAGAGGACTGGAAAAAAGAAGATCATCTAAACTTAATTGACAGCATCTGTCTGCCGGTCACCATTTCAGTTTCAGTGCAACCGGCAGGTCTGCCTGCTGTATGGCCACTGTAGTCCACAACAGGAAGGGGTGAGATGGTAACTGATGTCAGCATAGTTACAGCAATAAAAGAGGGGAAAAGTAAGAAGGATGAAACAAAAAACAAGTGCTTCACCGTCTAATTTAAATACCTTTGCTTATCCCTTGCTTGGCTACTGTAACCTGACAGCTTTCACTCTGAGGAAGCTCTTGTCTTTGAAATCCCAGTAACAGTCAAGATTTGTCTCTCGAGTTGTTTCTCTCATCCTCGGCGCTTGACACTGCAGCCCTCCCAGAAAAGCAGGAGAAACTCTTTGTAATAAATTATCCATCACCCTATATGATTGACTCTATTTTTGTCCTACTCTTATTCTTTTTTCTTTAAATGCACTGGGTAGTTCAGCCCCTAAAGAGGAATTCCTCTTGACACTAATCACTTCCCATCCATCCAGACATTTCATCTGGTAGGTAGTACAGTTGAATAGCTTGAAGGTGTGTGGCATGGAAATTATTGAGAGATGATCAGAAATTGCATTTGGTGGTTTGCCAGCTGGGATTTTTTGTTTCAGTCCATTTGGGTTTGCCATGGTGATTTTGGAGCATTTGATTTCTTTCTTGTTAGCGGGTTTTGGTTTATTCAAAAGTATTTCTGAAATTGTTTTGAGATACTAATTGCATTCAAGCTGGGGGCAGGGAAGCCTAGATACCTTGACTAGTCTTCCAGATGACTTAATATGACAGCAATCTTAAGCTAGCAATCTTTTCATTTCTGTAATGTTTTAAATTAAAATAAACAGATATTGATGCTTTTTCAGTTAGTGCTTTCACTCTGTTTTGTTTTCTGATGGTCGTAACAGGCAGCATGTGCATTCTGCATTAAGGTTTCTTTGTTCATGTTAGAGTTTTTAGGTATTTCTTGCTAATTGTTGTTTAAGTTGCAGTGGTGCTCTCTGCAGAGTATCCTAGGATTCAAACTCTGATCCTGCCCACGGTGCTGGCTTTTAATCCCTTCACACAGATAATTTCTCTCTGTTTTCACGATATCCAAGCTAATTACCAAGAGGCATGGGCATAATTGTGCTAGAATGCTGGAGAGAGGGGTGGGTTTGGTGTGCCCTAAAGAGCATGTAGGATGGAATTGAAATAAATTCTCTCCTGTATCATTGTCCATGGGCGATATCACCCCTATCACAGGTCTCTTACTTTGAAGTATTCTTGCAAACTTAAGTCAGGACCCAAGAATGGCCCATTTTCTGTGTGCGTTTCCATGTGTTGTATATACATGTGTCCTTTCCTTTGACATAGGTCATCAAGCTGAGCTGTCAGGTATGTCTTGTCACGAGAGAGTCACTTATTGTAGCAATGAATTGTCTTCACTGAATTAATTTTCACTCCAACAGGGTTTTCAGTGAAAGTTTACAGACACTATAGTTTAGGCAGGCAGCCAATGCAGAAGGGATTTCTGTTTGTATTTCTTTATTTCAGTGCCAGAGGAGGATTAGCTTGTGCTGAAAGGGTTAGAGAGGTGAGCTAGAAATGCTTGACCTAGTCTTTACTAGACATTTGCTCATTATTTTTCTTTTGAGCATTCTGAAAGGCCTTCTTCACACGTGTGGACAAGAACAGGTTAAAAACCATGTAGAACTGCCAAAGCTTTACAAATCTCTTTACTAGCTTTATTAAACCAAGCTAAAAGAAAACCTCTGTATCCTTTTTCCCCTTTTATTCCCTTAACACCGCCCTCCATCCCCCAGCCCCCCTCCCCCTTGCCCCATAGGATTTTGGTTTTTCTTTCCAGCCCACACATCTGTAAGTGCCTGCTAGGTACAGCAGACACATTTTCATGCTTCGTTAGCTTGGCTTTCCAGCCCTGGCTTGTCAGTGCCCCTGACTCTGCAAAGTGTTCAGAGCT
This sequence comes from Corvus kubaryi, assembly GCF_017639235.1. Taxonomy (NCBI): domain Eukaryota; kingdom Metazoa; phylum Chordata; class Aves; order Passeriformes; family Corvidae; genus Corvus; species Corvus kubaryi. The sequence goes on along the minus strand of NW_024582059.1, from coordinate 14,906,535 downwards.
TTGTTGGGTTGCTTGGGACAGTGTTTGGATGAGTGCTGCACGTTTTCTGTAATATATCTGGTAATTTGCTTGAATGTAGCACGAGCTGGAAGATGGGAATGAGCTTTTGATCTCTGACATTGTGATATCAGCAGGAGAGAAAATGAAAAACACCTCAGAGTCAAGATGTATTAAATTAGTTGGAAAGTAAATTGACAGAGAGTTGGCAACAAATACATGCTATAAAATCACTAACCCTTTGAGTAAAGTATGGGTATGTTCCAGCAGTGGAAAGTAGTTTGCCCTGAAGCTTTTGTCTAAGAAAACTGACTAGTAACAGTAAGAGCAAAGGCTTCTGTATCCAAGAACTTCTTGTGGGACATCACAGTATTGTCTTAAGAAAATGAAAGTTGTTAATGCAGTAAGAAAGTCATCACATCTTATTTGGAGTTCTTAACTATTTATTTAAGGCTCCATCCTCAACTTTTATCCTTTCAGGTTGTCATTTGTGCAAAAAACTCTCAGTGTCCCTCTTTTTGTAAGTCAGTCTGTTTTCCTATTTCCCTGAGCTACGTAGTAAATGTAAGGTAGTTCATTTGACAACCACAATATTGCAGACTGCCAACACTCAAATGGACTAGCACAGGAAGCCTTTGAAATCGCCACAGTACTTTGATGATAACATACCAACTATAATCAACAAGCTACGCTGATCCAAAAAAATCCACCAGCCCTCAAACCCAAGCAAAAATGCAACGTGTTTCCATTATCACCTGTCAGTGCATTGGGAATCCTCCTGCTTCACACTCGGGAGGAATGTGTGCACTCCTAAGATGGTAAGTGTGTCCTGTAGTGTAAGTTACTAACCTAATTTCTATATCCACTGGCTTTGTTGAAGTTTCTGAAGTAGCTGTTCAACAAGCGCACATTGAAATCCTTTTGAATCACTTCCTCGAAGTTCTTCCTAGAATCCCTTTCCAAAAGGCTGCTCTCAGGGCAGATCTGAGACGTGGTCTAAATAACTTGTGTGCAGATTTTTTCTGCACAAAATCTGACAGCGTCTTTTTGGGAGCAGCAGTGGGATGGTAAATCCTGAATGCATTGCGACAAGGAAATGTGGAACAAAATGGTATAACTTAAATTTAGGCCAGGAAGCCAGAACACATCAAGGAGTAGCTCTGAGTTAAGGCAGATGCGCTGGGCACAGAGGGGAGCAAACAGGGATGGGAGGTAGAAGGAAGATCAGCAGTTGAACCACTTAGCCAAGTTGTTGCTCCAGAGAGGAGTGTGTGGGATGTGGCCGCGCCGTGTGAGCAGTTCATGTGCATGGTTCCTCCTCAATCTGCATGCGTTTATGTTTTCTTCCCAAGGATTCCTCTCTATTTAATAAGATCAAACTCAATTACTGAACTATGGACTTCCTTCCTTAAAATTCCATGTGCCCAGATTTCCCAGTAGTCTGCCTGGAGCACAGATACTTGAGTGATTTAAACAGGTGGCCATTTACAGCGTAATTACTGCAGTTGTTACTGATAAATAACAGCCTCAGCTTGCAAACCCCAAGAATATCTAATTTGTTTGCCTGCCTGCAATGGATTGTCTTCTGTGAAGAATATAGATGATCTTGCAGTCACAAGCCAGAAAAAAGTAAATTATTTTAATTCATCCACCCTAGTCCTGGAAGCGCTTGCAAGCTATTTGCAGGATCAGGGCCATCATTTGCTTCTGTGAGGGCACCTGGTCTGTACCAGCTTTAATGATATCCTAGTTTGCAGAGAGGAGAGAAACCCTGGAGCAGCTTTCTGAAGTTTCCAGCTGGTGATTTTGTTTCCACCTTTATCAAACTGGCGGTTTTCTTCTCCTCAGTCTCTAGCTGATGAAGGCATATAGTGTTTGACCATTTTGATTTTTACAATAATATTTTTACAATGACTATTTAACAAGCTTGGATTGTAATGCAGAGTTTGTTTTTTTTTTGTAAAACCCTCCTTTAAGGTATGACAGGTTTTGGGAAGAATTATTACTAATTATTACTAGTTTCTTTATCACTGTTGTACTAATCTTAGTAGGGATATGCTTTTATGTATGAGACCAATACTTCAAATACCTTTGCAGTTTGCCTCTGTTTATTAAACTCTGTTAGCTTTTAAGCACAGAAGCACAGAAATCCTTTTTTTCCTTTTCTTTTTTTTTTTTTTTTTTTTTTTTTTTTATTATCGTAGAATCATAGCGTGGTTTGGGTTTGAAACGACCTTAAAAATCTTCTAGCTCTAACCCTGCTGCTATGGGTTCACTAGACCAGGTTGCTCAGAGCCCCATCCAACCTGGCCTTCAACACCTCCAGGGATGGGGCATCCACAACTTCTCTGGGCAACCTGTGCCAGTGTCTCACCACCCTCACCATAGAGTTTTTTCCTAATATCTAATCTAAATCTGATAATCTTTATCTAAAAGCCATTCCTCCTTGTCCTATCCCTACATGCCCTTGTAAAAAGTCCTTCTTCCGGTCTCTTGCAACCCCCTTTAGGTACTGGAAGGCTGCTAAGTGGTCTCCCTGGAGCCTTTTCTTCTCCAGGATGAACAGCCCCAACTCTCTCAGCCTGTTGAAAAGTTATATCAAACAGCTGGTCAAGAAATGTAGTAAAAGACTTTACCTGACTTTATATATATCCCTTACACTATTACAGTTTATTGTATCGTTGCTACTACAGACTTGCATTGGCATTACAGAATTTTGGTTCTGGATGACAAGTTGACAGAGGGAGGGAGGAATTTGGTTACAACTGTGCTTTTTAAGTATGCTGGCCAAAAAAAGAGATAATTCAGTTGAACATTAATATTTTTGGGTTGTGGGATAGGATGCTTCTTTTCTTTGATCTTTGAAAACCTGTCTCCCAATAGATTCTCTCAGATGCCTTCTGGGGAGCTTGGAGTTGTAAACCTTTTGTCTGCCTAGAGACATCTTAAAAAATCATAAAGCAAATAACTAGCAAAAATGTGACATAGCTTAGCATGCAAAATCTGGGCATTCATGTTAGACCTGTATATATATCGTAGGAAATGAGTCTTGAAGGAAATTAAAAATTTTTAGACAGTTACATTGCAAGCCTTTTTTGATACTACATTTGATCTACTGTCCATACCAGTGTTAGAGAATACAGTCTTTATTTTGAAGCCTTCCAACCATTTGGTGATGGTACTAATTCATATTTGTTAGAAAACTGCTTTATCTGGTTAAGAGCTGCTGAACACTGAGAGCTTGTCAGTGGAGTTGATGACCAGACTCTGAGTGATTCCAATTGTCAGTACAATGCAAGACAGCAGTGTACAGATGCCTTTGTGGAGAGTTATACTTTGTTAAATATTTCAGCTGTATTTTGTGTTTCTTGACTAAGCTCCCATTGGGTGAGAACGGCATATTGAAATTCACCTTGTGGTTTGAGCCTGATCTCTTTCTATTTCTTGTTGCTCTGCTCACAGCTTCCAGTTTTCTCTTCACTATCAGTCTGAGTCAGGAATACTAATGATCTGGCACTCGTTGGAGTTGGAAAGCTTTATAGGTAGTTATACTGTTATTAAATCCAGCTCCTCGGGGTTTTTTCCATCTGAAGAACATGATATTCTCCACTTCCTTTTGTGACAGTGATGCCACTGTCCCATTATAGCTCCACTGTTTACCAGTCTCTGTTTTCAGTGTCTTTTACATATTACTGGCCACACACTCATTTTTAACATTTCACAGAGTAGATCCATGTTCTGTATCTTTTGGATGAAGCCACTTTTGGTCGTATCCAAGCAAGCTGCCATTATAAGCTGCCAGAACTTGGACTCCTTTTTTGTTGGACATGTTTTGTAATGGCAGAAGAATTTTGGCATGCTGTATTGTAGAGGCTGATGTCAGTCACTGCTGTCTAAACACACTAGATTTCCTATCAATTACACCACTAAATCTTTGACAGATTCTGCCAATCTTTGGGTAAATGCTTCCCAGTTCTTCATTTTGACAGCCAAAAGAGGGGAGGGAATTGAGAGCTACTTTGCAAAGAACATACAGTATGAGGAGTGTGTTGATGTTTTTTTAGGTGACTTTTTCCACAGTTAAGAAATCTATGGTAGGTTTTGGTTGTGGTACACTCTCTTCAGATGCTTAGCATCAGAAATGTCCTAGTATTGTGTTTGATTCTAATTGAACTTAGTATAGCTGTTGTTTCTTTTTAAAATTTTTTTAAGTGGATGGTGTATTGAGTTTTGTTTCCACTTTTTAACCAAAGAGCTATTTTTGTGGTTGAATAAAAAAGAAGACATATGTCAGTATATGTAGCACTGACAATTCCCTTGCCTTGAATACAAAGATATCTCTGTCCAAGATGTCTTTGGAGCAGCATTTCAATGAGCGTGTAGGGAGCTTCCAGCTTCATGTCCATGACTGTCTACTCAGTTCTTTCCTGCTCAGAAAATCAGCTGGATGCTCTGTTGAAGGGAATTGCCTCATTGCCTGCATCTTAAGCCCAACATTTGTGTAAATTACTGGATTCTTTGTGCCTGTACTGTGTAGTTTCACCTGTGTGTTTTGTGTGTTCCATGTGTGTATTTATGTGTGTGTATTTTTAAAGAGTATTTTGAAAAAGATGTCTGCATTTATATACATATGCCTATATGATAAGTAAAGTTATTCTTGAAACTGGGAACTTAGTATTAGCACATCCCTGTATATACTGCTCAGTAAAATTAAATTCTGTTATTAGGAATGTGATCAACATTTGAACAACAGTGGTTGAAACCTTTTTCCCATTGAAATTATTAGCTGCCTACCTGTAGGTAGCTTAGGAATGGTATTTCAATAAGCACAGGTAAGCCATCTGAGGAAAGGAGAAAAACAATTAGGGAATATAAACCTGATTTATTTTTTCAAGGCTATTCTTTATCAGTCCTTGAAATAAACGTATTTTAATTGGCTCACTGCAGGGTTGAGCGACCACTAAAGAGAGGAGTCAAAAGTCATTTAACATAGCAGTTTATTGTGGCTTTCAGTGCTGCTGTTACTTGCTTTTATGTCCATACAACAGTGAAACATAGGCAAATTGATGGAACTGGAGTTGTCCTGGAATGGTTATGCCAAGTGAAAAGACATGGCTTCTTTTCTGGACTTGTCTGAACAGAAGTTTTTTCTCTTTTTGCATGGAAACCTAGACCTAATGAAGTGTGCTTTAATGTGGGCTCGTGGTTCTGGATGTTCCTTTCCATTTTGCAGCTCCCTGTGATGTACTGGCCCAGCTGCAAAAGGTACAGCTGCAAAAGATACTGATAAAGTGCCAGCTTGTGCAAAATGAAGGTTTAAGACAGCCTTCCTGCCTCTCTCCTAGCTATATGCACCAGCCTTTGAGATGCCCCTCACTATCATTTTGCTGAATATTCCCTTTTTGGGGTGTTGTGGAGCCCAAAATGGGCAGCCTCAGCAAGCCCTTGCACTGATGTGGGGTAATCTGTCCATACCATCCCATTAGGACTCCTGAGACCCTTTGTAGCTCTTGGGAAAATAGGTTAAAGTTTAAAGTTTAAATGTTCTCTGCTGTAAATTAATAAACTGTTACTACTTTATTTTCAACAACGTAATGGCTTTAACATTCCTTTTTGACAGAGATTTTCAGCGTCTCCGCCTCCCATCCATCTTTCTTTTTACAGAAATGTTGCTTTGGGTTTACTTCAGGTTGAAGAATTTGCACTGTGTGTGACTGTCGCTTACAGCGAGGGAGTTCTGTGTTAATCCCTTAACTATCATTGAACAGGGAAGGAATTTGTTCTTTCAAGTTGATGCAGGAAAGCATTAGTGGTGATAAAAGGGTATATTGTTTAAAACAGCTGGGAAAAGCTGCTGTCTGTATTGCTCTTTCCACCTTTCCTTATCCATGATGGGCTTAGGAGGAGCCTTCACTCACTCTTTGACCGTGGGGGTCTTCCTTGTGTGGGGCAAGGGAAAAGAGAGAGAAAAGAGGGAAGAGAGCTGCTAGCATCCTTTTTGGAGCCTGGTTAATGGCTCAGCTGAAGGTTAGGAATCGTGTATGTATAAAGAGATTAATTAATGATCTACAGACATAGAGCTGCAGCACGAAAATGGGATTTTCTGCTCTTGATTGTCCAGTCTATTTTTTTTTTAATTACTAGAAGGATGACACTTCTCACTTACTTCCTGCAAGTTTCAATCATGCTATTAACACAGTTTTCTAAAATATGTGAGAAAGCAGCCACAGTCAGTAGTTTAGCCATGCAGACACACATTCATGACTACACTGAACATCACCAAAAACATGATTTGTGTTGGTAAATACAACACAGTACAATGCACAGTGCTTCTTCAAATCTAAGCTTTCAGCTTTTGAGTCATACTTAATGTTAGCAGATTCTTCACATCTTTGGATAAGTTTTGGGAAGAGAGGTTTTCACAAATGGAGCTGAAGGCTGGGGCACGATCCATTTATGTGTGGATACTAAAGGAAGCTGACTTGGAATGTGGTCTCAAAACGGAGTAAAGCCACTTAAAGGGTGGCTGCAGTTAGCCCTGATGATACAGCACCAAGCCAGAGATGCCTAGAAATGAGTTCTCATGCCCTGTGGGTTGCTGGTTGGAAGAGGAATAAAGGATTAAATGGAAATTACAATCCATCTGGAAAGGATTTGTTATCACCCAGGATGGACTGTAGTCAACAAGGGATTTTATTAATTCAATTAATAAAATCTTTTTTCTCTTCCTGCTGAAAACGAAATTAAAAAAAAAAAATAGATAAAGTGGCTAAAAAATAAGGTGTCAGTGATGGGATTAGAGAGGTTCCTGTAATTTTGCAGTAATTTGCTTTGAACATATAAACACAATTTGAGTGTTCCTTGGGGCACTAATGCTTTCCCCCTCCTCCTTAGTTTCAGGCTATATTTGTAGGCGGGTTGGTTTTTTGTTTTATTTTTTTATTGTTTGGTTGGTTTTTTGTTTTATTTTTTCCCTTTCGTTCTCTAATCAGGCCTGGCCTGTGCCCCTAATTGTGACTATGTAGAGACTACTTTTTGTACATTCTGTTTCTGGTAGTGTGTTTGGGTGTTTGCCTCTGTGTGCCCTTGCCAGCTGCTTTCTTAGAATGAGAGCTTTGCTCCTCCCAGGGTCTGACCTGCCTCTCCTTCCTCCTAAACACCAATGGCTGTAGTCACATGAGCCTTACCAGCAGGATAAGACCCACAGACTGCTGTTTTTAGGTACTCAGAGATTTGTGCATTCCTTTTATTTTGAACTAGCTCCTTATCAGCAGGGCACACACCGAACTATCTGGGAGATGCATTAAGTAGTAGATTTTAGGTGAAAGCTTTATTCGTTCCATCTGTAATTAAGTGATTTGTTCCAAACTCATAAATCTCTCCTTGCTCGCTCTTTTGCCACTGACTAACTCATCCTTCTGGCTATATGTCAGGCACTTTACTCCCTGCTCCCTTTCTAGATCAGGTTTCCTTCATTGCCTCCTTTCTTCTTACACCTTGTAGTGGATGGGACTTTTTTTTCCTAAAAAAATGCTCCTTTTGTTCCTCCTAGCAGCCTCCATTTCCACGGACTTTTTGTGAAGAAACTGGGCTGTCTTTTCTCTTTGCCGAGCATCTTCCTGTCAAGTCAAAGCTCCTAATTTTTGTCTGGCTCCTGACCCTAGCGCGATTTTGGCTGTGTTAGTTGCTTGTGGCTAAATTAGCTGGTTCTTGCTTCTCCTCACAGTTCCTTTCCTTTATGCATCTCGCGTGTCCCCCATCAATCACCGTGTGCCAGCCTCAGAGCCTGGCAGGAGCAGCTGGCACCTCCTGCTTCCCCGCTCCAGCCGGGGATCCATCCCACTTCTGGCCTGTTCCTTTATCCCAGCCGGAAGGACTCACGGCTCCTTTCTGTGTGCTTTGTGCTCCGCAGAGCTGGCCCCCCACTCCTGCCCACACCTTGTTCTGCCCTCGGTGCATCGCCGTGCCCAGCAGCTGAGATGTTCCTGCCGTGCAAACTGCTTTGAGCTGTGCTTAGGTGGTCTTTAGCTTCTCTGCTGCTCAGTGCCTGTCACTTTTTATTGCCTGGCTCCTGTTATTTCCTGCTCGAGTTCTCCATTAAATCTCTGCTATGCTCTCACTTATGAATCTCATTTGGATTCAGATAGGGTTGGAAAAATACATTTAAGCTTCAGGGGACGCCCCTGAATTTGGACCCCCCAAAAGAGAAGACTTCCATTATGAAAGGAAGTGTTTGGAGGGGAGAGGGATAGTACTGGTAGGAACAGCAAGGTTAAAATTGCTGTGGAAATCTAAGCTAGCTCTCTGGGATCAGACACAGCAGTGACACTCCTGAAGATCTCTGTGTTGCCCTTTTGATCATCAGAAATATTTAACTCTCATACTGCCAACCCAGGGTTGTGGAAGAGCTCCATCCATTGAAGAGTCCTGGCATTGCCACTGCCTTCCCCAACACATCTTCCTTCAATCCTTAGCCAAGCGTGAGCTATGCTTAGTGATACTATCCAAGCAGGGCTGAGGCTCAGGTGAGCTCTCATGACTTTGTATACTATTTTTGAACATTGTTTTTTGGAGATGAGCAAAGGAGAGATGTGTAGGCTCATACAGGCATTGAGACATAAATGTCTTAATTCTTAGGAAGAGCTGTTTGGATCCTTGGAGATATGCTGCAAGTCCACCATGTCATAAGCCAGCGTTAGTGTGCTCTTTTTGCTCTCTTATCCATGAATCACTGGAGTAAGTAGTGTCCAGGTTTGTTTGCTTTTTACTTGGTCAGGGCTCACACCCTGTGTGCAGCCAGCAGAGTCAGCCTTGACTCTGAAGCAGCCTGCCAGCACTATCAGTAGCTAATTAGAAATCTGCTCTTGTGGTCAGACTTTCTTTCAGCATGTTAATTAATTTTCCAAAGCTCTGTTATTTGGACGAATGGGACCACCATGGCAAGATAAGGAAGATCTGGCTTCCGTTCCAGCTCTGTTACTCTTCTGGATTCCCATCCTCCTGCGTGCCAATCAGCCCAGTGATAGCTGGAGTGGGGACGTGAGCCAGCCCTAGCAGAACATGCTTCTGCCTTTCTCCTCTCCATTTGATATTCTGTATGTGTTCCCCACCTTTTTTTTTGCATCCTCTTGCAATATCTAATTGATTCTTTATGAGACCTCTGTGCTCCATTTCTTTTCTGTGTAAAAATGTCAGTGCTGTTCAGCATCGTTGCTCTGTGGCAGGAGTCCTTGGGGTCAGGAGGCAGGTTCTGGGTTCATGTCCTCTCTCTCTCTCTCAGTGCCTAAACTCCCCCAGGGCAGTCTGTCACCCCTTTTTCTGGGCTGCTCTGTGGGGTTTTGGGGTGTGCACTTAGAGCTGTGAGCTGGAGGAGGAAATGACTGTAGCCTCTAAATTCTGCAGCATGTCATGTTGTTTCTCTCCTTCCACCTGCAAAACAGAGATAACTCCTCTTAACCCATCTGTATCAGAACAGTGTTGAGAGATTTAATTAGCTGCTGTCCACAGGGTTTTGAAAGGTGTAAGATATATCTGGAGTATTATTAAAGGTCTTACTAAGATTAGCCTTGCTGAGTTCTGCTCTTTCCCATACAATTGCCATGCAGATGTACACAGTGCACATGCAGATATGAAATAGTTAAAGAGTTTTTGCATGTCTTTAGAAAAATCATCCCATTAAAACAAAACAACACATCAAAGTGAATCAAGTCCTTTTGAAATAATCTTTCTTACTGTATGTGGTTTAGGACCAGCTGAACCATCTGAAAAGCCAAAGCAGGGAGTGAGAGAGGGAGAGGGGGAGAGAGAAAGACACTTATTTATGTGAAGTCTGTACCTCTGTTCGACTTTGTACAGCCAGAAACTGAAAGAAAGGCTTCCCTAGTGTGTCCAAGTTTCTGGTGAATGGCTCCTTTGGGTGCGGAAGTGAGTGCTGCGGATCCTTTCAGCCGAAAGGAACAGTTAATGAGTGTTTCTCTGTTCTTCGCTGCTGGAATGAGACACATCCCTCTTTCTAGGTCACTAAGTTAATCAAGTCAAGGATTTCTGTCCATTGTCCTTCTTATCAGTCACAGCTGCATTTGCATTAGGAAGCTTTCTGTTTCTTTAAGCCTCATTCATGTACTGATTAAATTCCTTCCCAAGTCTGCAAAAGCAAATGCCTAATGTATTATATAGCCATCTCCTGACCTAAGGAAAAACAACATTACAGTAGAATATGCTTGAAAGCAGAAGAAAGGGGAAAAAAAAAATCACTGCTTTGATTTATCTGATCTGCAGTGATAAAACACAGGGGTAAAACAGGTGGAAGCTTATGTGTGATTTCTAATGTGTGATTTTTTAACTTGATGCTGGCTAGCATCAGTATCAGTGTGTACCTGAACAAACAATCTAAGGTGGGAAGGGAAATTGCTCTTCTTGAATGTTTGAGTAAACACTGCTGTAGCATCTCATAATGAACAGCAGTAGCTGTTGCTACGTATTAGATAATAAATTGGTCCTGGCAGCACATTTCCATTTCACAAGGATGACTGAAGGGTAAACTTCAGACAAAAATGCAAAATTGCTACCTTTGTAACCAAACAGCTGTAACCCTTACTCTTAAAAAGTTTGCAGTCTGTCTATGGTTATCCCTTGGTTTCACCACTGATTCATAGTCTTGGTGTTTGGAGGCATAAGCTAAAATGTCTGTCCTATTGATTATGAGTTCAGTTTTGGACAAAATAGTAAAGATGTCCTTGTCTTCTTGTGACTGCTGCAGCCCTCCAACATCCCTAAGGGGGCACCTCACTGTTTTATTTTTATGTTCCCTCTGGATCTTCTGAGTTACTGGGAGATGTAGCCTTTAATCTTCTGCCAGTACAATTCTTTCTTTTAACACTGTAGGAAAAATGGCCTTGGTAATTTTCTCACCTTTCCAGTGGCCACTTCTCCGTTTTCCAAACCTTCTTTGACAGTCTTGGGAAATACCTTTTGGGGAGCAACACTTAGACTTTCATTTTGTTTGTAATAACATCATCTAGGATTCCCCACTCAGCAACTCCATTTTACCCTTCCTCATTTCCTGCAGGTTCCTTAATAAGGGGCCTCTCTTACGCCATAAGCAATGCCCTGAAACTTGAACCTCTCCATCCTCCTTCATCCTGGTAAGCATGTACGAGTTCAAGTTCTTTGCAGAGTAGGAAGGGCTCCTTCGGTTCACTTTTTTTTCCCCTCCCACTGCTGTCAGATATGAATATTTAATTCCCCTCAGCCATGTGGAATTCAAGTACTCTGTCCTGGTCACGGGGCTTCCCTCAAAAAGCAGCCAAATGGAGGTCAGCAACGGCGACAGGCAGCAGCAGGAGCAGGGTACACCTCAGAAATGGCGTGCAAGCTGCTAATCTTAGAAGGCCATTACAATGCAGTTGGACCAACCTGAAATCTTCTTCCTTTCTCATGAGCCTGCTTCCTGTAAAAGGCTTGGCTTGTCTCTGGCTTTGTTCCTCCTAGGCTGCAGTTCAGTCAATGTTTCATGTGCGTTTGTTTTTTGCATTTTAATGCCCACGAATCTGCTCAGCCAGTCTTCTGAAATTCTGTCAAGTGTCCAGAATTGAGGACCAAGGAAGGACTCTGGCTGGCCAGTGAAGATCAGTGGCTGTGCAGTAACTCTCAAAAACATGCAGACACATATTCTGAAGAACCATGTAGTAATCTCACATCAATTTGAGATTAGCCCGTAAGATGGTGAAAGAGGGCTACATTACTTGGCTTTTGCTTTTGCTGCTACAGGAATTTCTGCCATTGCAGTGACAGTGTAAAACAATTCTGAATCAACACAAGATCAAACATTTGTAAATCGTCCAGGGACTGACTTTCTGCTGAAAGAAATGTTTGTTGAATCAGAATATTTTGCTTTTCAAAGCTACATAATTAATTTTAATAAGAACGCATAAAATGCAGTTTAAACTGGAAAGTTTTTTCCTAAATGGTAATGTGAATCAACATATTCCCACACAGCATTTTGATTCGACATTTCATCATTTTCCAAGGGAAAACAGTGCCTCATAATTATTTGGCTGTGACAGCTCTTTGTGTTTAACTTCATTGATAAGAAACAATGCAGTGGTTGTTCCTGTGGATGCATGTGTGTCTGAAGAAACATGGAGACTAGAACAGCTCTGCCTTTGGAGGTAACAGCTCTGCATTCATCAGGGATCAGTGATAGTTCCATGGGATCTTTATTTACTGAGTCCTGCTAAGGACCTGGCTCACTAAATATGCAAGATAAAAGGATCTCAAGCCTCCAACGTACATAGGGGCTGATGACAGATGAGCTACAAATTATTTGAGTGCTTTAATTATTCTTGTCATTTGTCCACATTAACCTGTGGTTTCTGGAACTGCAGTTTGATTAAAATTCTTTGATTAAACAGATGAGTTGACAAGACAAATGTTCCTTGCAGCCCTCTGAATTGTGGCATGAAATTAGGAACCTTTTCCTTCTTCATTTTTTGTTCATGTTTTCTTTTCCTCTCGCTGCCAGGTGGATTTAGAATTACTCAGTAGGGACCTAAACATAAATTGGAGCAGAACCTCATATGCAAGAAAATGTAGCAGCAATATCTGTAAAAGGGAGAGAATGGAGTTTCCTAGTATCTTGTGCACTGTAATTTTTTTTAATTGGTGAAATAGTTATAAACTTCCTAGTTTGTTGTTTAACATCAAAAGAATAATTTTAAAAAGTCAAGCAGAGTCTTTGACAAACACAAATGCTCAGTCTGTTACTGATGATGTTTAGGCTGCATCTGAACAAAGTTGTCCAATTCCCTTTGTGTTGCTGTAATCAGGATTTGCCTGAAATGGAGGGAAATATGGGAAGAGGCAGGCGGTGTGAGAGAGGATTTGGAGTGGATGGTGAGGGATACTCCATCTTTGTGCCTTTGTAATTATGCTGTGAAGTAATGCAGAGGGATAGTCTTAGGAGCAGATGTTTAAGGATATATTGGCACCACAGGAATCGTAAGTCTGAATAGGATTTCCTTGACATCAGGCAGAATCCTTTGAAAACACCAGTGGACACAGATCTACAGGCTGGTCTGCACTAGATGTTTTGCCAATGCAGCTGGTTAACAGCGTAGGAAGAAATTCTGCCATACCACCAGGACTCCTAATTTCAGCACAGACCTGTTGGTAAATAATTTGTTTTGCCTGGGTAGCTGGCTTTACAGAGAGGGTGAGGAAAGCTCTGCCAGCAGCAAGCCCTCTCTCGCCAGCCTCAGTTACTTCATGAGGTTGTTGCACAGGTTTAGTTTGGATATGGTTATGCCAAAAAGAGGTTTTGATGAAGCAAGCACTGTTTTTATTAAATACTAAACCAGATTCATCATCATTTGTGATACTTCTAACAGAGACAGTTAAAGTGATTTGCTGGCTTTGCTCCCTCTGCAGACCTTGGACAGAGGCTGACTCCTTCAGACAAGGTCCTCACTCTCAGATGGCACAAAGGTCCCGGATGCTTCCCTGATTTCAGAGCATCATTTTGAGCATCAAGGCAATTGCAGAGTCTGCAAGCTAGACTGTGAACTTATCAGGTCAAGGATAGTGTTTTAAAACCAAGGGTTTTGAAGTTTGGTCCCCCAGTGGGGTCATTGTACTTATTTAGTAAAAATAATTGTCCTTGTTGGAAAAGGTTATGTAATGAGAAATCTGATCAGATTTGATTGGTGTACAGCTATATTTAAGTGACATAGTGATGTCAGACCACCAGTGCTGCTGAGCAAATGTGCCATGTGGCCCATTTTTTACTTTTTCCTCCTAAAATTTATAGATGAAGGTTCCCCAACAGGAACAAAAAGCCTTCAATTTGCTTTGAGTTTGTCTGCTATTTCACTTGATGTAACAAGTTCCAGGTGAACCGGCAAAATGGCTTTCACTCCAATGTTTTTCTTAGGTGCAACCATGTTTTAGCACTTACATCATCAGTAGAAAGTGCTGACCATTTATCACATCCAAGAGGAATGGGAATAAAAATCTGAAGCAGCCTATGACCCAGTTTCTTAGCACTGGGCATCCCAATACCCCTTAGCACAAAGGTGATCACAGGGGCAAAACCACAGAGAGTTTGATTCACTCCAGTGTTCCTGCACTGGGGGACTACAATAACTACTGAAATCAATATTGCTATTCCACTGTACAAACAGAGCCTTACCAGGATGAATTTCTGTCCTTGGAAACGAAGTGGGCATGGATTTACTCACCTAGTCTGTAGTCCTCTTAATTTTACTCCTGTGAGTAACTGTTCTTGGCAGGGGCGTAATAGAATCTATGCTTTTGGTCTGGAGAAATTATTATGCTTTTCCTGTAGAGCTCTCTGCCTTCTCCCGCCCCCAATTTCCACTGGAAGCTGCCTTGTTTGTCACAGGTCATGCCACATCACTGTGGCTCACCAGGGAAATGACAATAATTCAAGTGCTTGGGTATGGGTGTCGAGCTTTTCTCTCCCTGTTGCTTCGTGGCATGATGATGTTACTTTGCCTTGCTTGAAGGCAGTGGTTAAGAGGGCAGGATGAGCAAAGCTGTGATTGCATGAGATGTGAATTTACTTCGGCTATTTCACCGTTAATACCATTCCACGAGTGGTGTAAGAGTGCTTCAAGGTGGAACAAAGGGAAACTGGGGATGAAGGAGGAGCAGGGAAGGCAGAAGAGAGCAAGGTCAAAACACCAGTAGCTGCCCCCAGCAGCGTTTGACAGCCTCATCAAAAGCAAAGGCCAAACTGATCTTGAAAATACAATCCCTAGATGGTAGAAGATGCTGAGAGTTGCTGAAGCAACAGCAGGATGTTTGCATCCTTGTTGTCATATCCATTTTATTTTTGCTGATGAAGAGAAGACATTTATTGTCTCCTCTACATGTAGGAGTTACTCATATGCTGTACTGGAGCCTTGAGAGTCTCTGAACTGTCTTTCCAAAGCCTTTACTGGCACTAAATCATCTTTGCAAATATATACAACCAAGAAGAGAAAAGAATGAGGCTGCATATGGTTTGTTAGAGACACCAAGGAAAGAGGCTCAAGATGTGATCCCCTCTGCATTACAGAGTTGAGAACAGATGTTGCTGAAGTTAATGCAAGTTAGTAGTATGATGTTCAAAGGGGAGAGAGGCCCAGGGGTTTGCTTTGGTAGGTACAGCAGGTCCTGTAAAGGACAGTGCTGTGGTGGTGTATCCATGTCCCAGCTGAGTTACAAATGGCCTGTGTGAGCCCCAAGGGCCACTCCTTCAAGCTCTCCATTCACCAGCTGAGGCAAATGCAGACTGCAGCTTGAGGGGAAGGAGAGGGAAGGAAAATGATAACCATCCTATGGTGAAAACCATCCTATGGTTGCCCTGGAGTGTTTTAACCCACATTCTTTTCTTCTTTTTCTTTTCCATCCCTAGCATCATGTGGAATTAACTAAAGTTGTGGGTTTAAATTTGGGTAATTTACTCTTGCTTGGAGACACACGGTGTTTTAATGTACCTTACTCTGTTTGATCATAAGTCAATTAGGAGCAGGTAGAAACTAAACTGATTCTGTCACTCCTAACCAGGGTTTGTATCAGCTTAACTAAATTAGTTTAATTAAATCAAACACTACTGCATTCCTCAGTGCTCAAAAACAGTGCCTGTGCTTGTGCATGTGTAACACCGAAGGTGCACGTGTGCTGAATGTGGATGACATCACATGCAAGCAAATTTCTGAATAACAACCTACGTATCTGTCTGGGCATTTATAGGTTGTCAATTACTCTGATGTTGTGTCTAATGGGGAGATGAAAATCCCCCTATAAATTCAGCTCACTGCTTTGGCTGCTTTGCTGACAGACTAGTAAACAATTTCTATGCAGAGTGCGATTTTCTAGTTTAGGAATGGAGCCACTTAGATTAGAACTCAGTGTTTTAGTGAGAAATGTCTAAAACGTTTACATAACCTATTTACATATGAATACAAACATTACAGGCTTTATATTAACAGCCCTTGTTGTTGCTCATTACTATGCATAGAAAAAGACATCAGCATTTCTAGTAGCATCTACAAAATTATAAATATGTGATAGAGTAATTACTGATTTGGAAATCCAAATTATATTAAAATGATTGTAGCATCTGTGGCTCCAAAAACCTCTCCATTTGTCAATTCTAATCTTCTATTGCTTAGGCAATAAACATGAGTCTGATGCCTATTTACACAGTTTTGTATGAATCCCACCCGCCCCTTGAAATTTAAAAAGAAAGTGAAGGAAGGAGTGGTTTGATAGCAAGGTACCTGAAATTGGTCCACAGCTGTTTCTTTCACCTTTTCTTTACCCGCCACCCAGAAAAATATGAGAATTGATGATAGATGTTGCAGATTTATCTGAAGCAACCAGGAGCTGCCAGGAAGATCATTCTGGAGGTGATGAGATTCTGCTCGCACAGTAAAAACTGCCAAGGAAGTTCCTTCCAGAAAACAAAGGGATCAGTTCAGGGCTGATCCTTTACCCTTTTTACTGCAGCCCTGCTTGAGCCAAATGGTTATGAAGGGACTCCTGTAAGCCAGGGAAGCATTTGGTCTGCTCCATGGCATGAGTGAGCACAAGTCAAGACTTACTGTGGTGACTGTGATGCAAAGTAGAAACCAGAGAGAGGTTCTGATGCCCTTCATTGTAACAGAGTTTTACTTCCAGAAGAGACCCTGTAGATCTCAGCAGGTTTGGGCAGCAGATTTCCCAGGCCAGTAAATAGTTATAAAAGTAGTATGTATTTTTCTTCTGTGGCTCTTAAAAGACTTTGCAGGGAGGTCAGTGTCGTGCTTCCAGTGGTGCAGAAGAGCAGAGATGTCCCCTATAAGGTCGCTGTGCCTCACAACAGAAATCTCGGTAGGAGCTCCTTCTCTGCTCCCTGTCTGGGCTTTGGGCCGCTAAAAGACACCACCCAAGGGTATTTATTTGTGGCTGATAACTGTGGTTATTTTTTGGAATGCCTCCTTCCAGGTTTTTCGGTCCTGAACCAGAATTTTGGCAGGGGGAGTCAACAGGAGATGATTTGCTTGGAAATAATGTGCTGCCTAGGCAGAGCAGTTGCTGATGTCGTGGGTGCTCTGATTAGCTGGGCAGGGACTGACATAGTCACGCTGAACTTTAAGAAGGTCTTTGGGAACTGGTCCATGTTTTTCCCCTTGTCTGATGATGCAGAGTGAATGCTTCATCTGAAGTGGTATGTTTTCCCTGGCACGCCTATACCGGTTTTAGCTGAGCCATCCGTGATTCCCCCTGTGGCTTTAATTACGGCGCTGCCTCTAGTTGTCATCTCTCTTTACACCTTCTACTTACACCACACAGGGACTTAAAGGCTTGTATATGCATAGTAACGGTTCCAGGAGATGAAATGCTGCTGTATAAATAAAGCATTCATCACACCTGCAAGGGAGGCTTGAATAAAATCCCACATAGTTTTACTGCATGAGCAATGAAAGATCAGAAATGACAAATGGGTTGACAAATGGTGTGCAGTGCATAAATAGCATTATTTATTTGCTCAGTCGTGTCGGAGTGAGTGAGATGAGGCTTGCTGGTGTTTTGAGAGAGTTGCCAGAGCATTTGTAAAGGCAGAGGCTGCAGGATCAAGCCCCAGCCCCTGGCACTAGCAGGTGGGTAGCCATTAGCTGGAAAACCAAGCACCTTTTTTCCCAGGCTGCATGGTTGCAGGGAGTGACACTTCGGATGAGACTGGTTGGGACAGAGGAAATTTCCTAGCTGGTCAATATTTTATGGTTTGCCTGTTCACACTGAACTTTCTCAGCCCTGTCTATATGTCTGTACTGGCTAATTCATTACAATGGCTATTGGCTGTTTATATGTGCCACTTCAAAAAGCCTGGAGTAAGATAAAGTCTGTCAAAAGCACAGATGAGGAAAACCCTCATCTTCTCAACATTTGGATGAGAATTGGCTTTCAATAGATGCCCTGAGAAAAAGGAGGAAGAATTTGGATGCCACCTGTATCTTAAAAGGCAATTCTTGTTTACACTAACAAAGAGGATAAAATGCTGTCTCTCACCTATTCTTTTACTGCATTCAGGATTAGAAGTAATGAATATATGGAGAGTTCCGTTGACCCCGAAGGTGAGTTGAGTTGTCCTCACTCCAACTGCTCACTCTCCAGCACGTGAGATCTGTTCTCCACTGCCCCTTGTTACAGCCAGGCTGCAGTATGGACTACCAAAGTACTGCAGGATTTTAAGTCACCATTCAGAAAAAAAGTAGAGCCCCTTGCAAAGAGAAGAGGCTTGGACTTCACCATCGTAAGGGTACTCTGCTACAGGCTGGGAACTAAGCCTTTACAGCCATCTAAGGAATCAAATCCAGTTCTTTCAGATCCACAGAACAAACTCTGCGGTAGTGAATTGCTGCCGAGGGCAGGGATGAAGTAGCTGCAAGCATCATCAGACCAGTATGCTTGGCACTAATGGTTCTGACGGCATGCAGGCTTCAGAGCTTCTTGTGATTTCAAAGTCTGGGCGGTGTTACGGCATTATTAGCAGCTACTTGCTGTGAGTTGCTGAGCTGATGCAGGGGCCCCGGTGTCACATGGCTGGGGGAATTGCTTCTTGGTGCGTGGCTGTCACCTCTGTACCCATGCCTTTGTGTCCTGGAAAGAAAAGGGAGCTTTATAAATATAAATGTCAGTAGGGCACATGTGGAATTGGATGTGTCAAAACATCCAGTAGCAACTTCAGGGTCACAAGCATCCAGCAGAGAGTTCAGTAGGGCCAAAAGCCAGTTGGCATGTTACCCTTGGCTGGGAAACACAGCGTGAGTCGGTGTGTTCAGAAGTCATTTTCCGGTCGTGGTGCCAGTGCTGAAAAGCTGCTCAAGCCATGGCCTCTGCTCAGCAAGGGACACTTTTTGGGTTTTCGCCCTCGCTAGGGAGAAATTTTCCCATTACCTCACCAAAGTTTGTCTGAGCATCCACAGTCAGTTCAGTGAAAGTCCAGAGAGTCTGGACAGCTGGTAAGTGTTTTTGTCTGGCTCCTTGCAGTTCAAGTGCTTGCTTTCATTGCTTGTACAAAGCTGGGGACAGATTTTTCTCCTCAAAACTGGATCTTTTGGTAAGTCAGAGCAGAGGAGCTGTTTGTTTGAGGGCAGGAGGAGGGCAAGACGAGCATATTAAGGGGAGGGTGGTTAGGATGTAGCATGTGGCTGATAATCCTGTAGAGAAGTTACATCCGCAGTTACAGTGGATGAGTGTGGGTCACGTTGTATGGCATGGTCCTTTCTACCAATCTTTTCCAATCTTTTCAAACCTTAATATTCAAGGCAGACTTTGGGTGGATGGTTTGGGGGAGTCTTTCTGGTGGCATGAACTGCTGGTGAAACTCTTTACGTATTTTCTTAGTAGCCTTGACTGTGCACTCCTGCTGTCCAGCTCAGACCCTGTTAATGGTCTGTGATGCCTGTAAAGGACTGTTCACCCTCTGAATTTCCTAGGATGTGGATCATGCCTGTGGGCAGCTATAAGGCCAGCAGCATGTCTGGGTTTGTTTGTTTTTGTTTTTTTTTCCAGGAACAGGTTGTTTTTTCACTTGTTGCAGTAAAGTGAATAGTTGATGCCTTCCTCCTGGCAGTGCTG
This sequence comes from Corvus kubaryi, assembly GCF_017639235.1. Taxonomy (NCBI): domain Eukaryota; kingdom Metazoa; phylum Chordata; class Aves; order Passeriformes; family Corvidae; genus Corvus; species Corvus kubaryi. The sequence goes on along the minus strand of NW_024582059.1, from coordinate 14,886,909 downwards.
AAGTCCTCATGACTTAGCCCGTGATGTGGTTGGGAATAGACCATGTTGCTCAGGTGTGCAGTAGGTCTCCTAAGATAACAGGGTAGGTATCAGAGGCTGTGCTCCTCTCCACCCTGGTGATAGGTGTCAGAGAGAGCTAAGGGTACCCCAAGGAGCATTAATGCATGAAAATATCCTTCATCTTCTTATCCTTCAAATGCAGGGAGGAGGAATGTGATAGTGGGAGCTGTGCTCTCTTGGGAAACTCCACTGACAAATCTGAGGGCTTTGCATGGCAGAAACAGTGCAGCTCCCTGTCATAAAATGGAGAATTTTATTTGCTTTTATTAAGTAACAGAAGCTTAATTAAGTTTCTCCTGAATGTAATAAAACAATACAGCTGAATGTAGGTCAGTCGCAAGTAATTGTTTCACTGCTTTAGCAGCTGTTTAACTAATGCTCGAGTGTTAAATAGGAATGCTGATATTTTATTTCCTTTTTTTTTTTTTTTTCCTCTCTGTTTTAGAAGGGGCTAAGTGGTCTCTTTCTCAGGGGACTGTGAGGTTAGCCTTGGCCCTTTGAACCTAATTAATCAATGGCGAGGCTCTTCCAGGGCTGGCTGTGGAATGCTCTTTAATTGCTCACTTGTGCAGTCATTTGTTTTGTTTAACCTTCGAGGGATTAAACTCGGTTATAAAGGTCCTTGCTTCTGTTGTAGAACAACTCCAGCCATGCAACAGTAGGCTCTCCACTTGATTCCCAAGCCCCCCGGGGATGCAGCAGGGAGAACAGGAGGGACAGCTCTCCCTGCTCCCCTTTCCACTCTGCTTGGACACACTGGCATTTTTGTGGGTCCCCGCATCACTGCCAGTGAGCTTGCCAGGGTGTGCTCTTGGCAAAGGGAGGATCATTAGCTGTTAATATAACCCAAGAATTCTCCAGATATCTCCCTCGTTTTCTTTCATTCGATGTGAAACTTTAGAGACAGAAACTTTAATGATTTTCTGTGTGTGTGTGTAATCCTGTATGCTCCGCTGGGACCCCTCTGGCATCCCCTGTCTCAGAACAGCTGTCAAGCAGCTCAGATGCTTTTCCAAACTGCCACTCTCCAAAAATATTTCCTTCTCTTCTCAAGTATGGAATTTCGCCCTTGAGTCAGAGAGTCTGTCCAAGGCAATGGTGGGTTTCAGTGACAAAGTTAAAGCTGCCCAAAACATTAGGGCCAGAATAAAATCTTTTAAACCAGCTGGGGTGGTGACCAGGGCTGTGAATTTCCAGCTACAGTGAGATTCTGCTTTCTCTTTCAGCCCCAGTGAATTGTTTTGAGACACTGTGTTTCTTGTAATGCTTGCCATTAACATTCAAAAGAAACCTAGATCATTTTAACATGTTTCAAAAAGGGATGTTAAAATTTATCTTCCTTTTTATTAGATCCACTGCAGCAAGGCACCCAGTGGCTTTAGAAATGTAAGTAATGAAAAGCAGAGAACAAATGTTAACTATAGAAATGATTTATGGAGACATCTGATGAATTTATCCTGCATCTTTACCCTTTCATCCATCTCCCTGGACTTCAGCTAGTATGTCTGAGCAGCATCAGTCACATATTTTAAAGCTGGCTTGCCAGAGACATGCTCCATGCTCTGGAATGTGGATTTCCCAGTTTTTGCCCCACCTAAGGCTCCCATACAATCCTGTGCAGGCTTTTTTTTTTCCCCTCTTCTTTTTTTTTCTCTCCCAACAGAACTTTCTGGGTTGGATTACCAAAGTAGGCACTCCGTGACACAGCCTGCTGCCTGAAAAATGCTTAATAGGTGTCAGCTTCAGCTGCTCCTCATGAGAATTGAGGAGTCCCAGGCCGTGCTCGAACAGCTGGGCCTTTTTGTAGCTCCTCTAGGAAGAACTGAGCTCTTTGGAAAAATCCAGCCCTGGTGGGAGGCAGAGGCTTTCTGGAAAACTTGGCCTTTGAGTTTAGCTTCCTCAAAGGAAGCTGTCTTACGTACAGTGAGTTTAATTCTTTAATTCTCAGGCGGGCTCTGTGTTATGAAATAGTGAATCCTCTACTAACAAAGTATTTTCCACATCGTCACAAAGAAGACTTGAGGTTTTGCAGAAGCCCTGTTCCTCTGTTCCTACCAGCTGTTGTTGTGCAGATGTTCAGAGGCCCTTTTCCTATCAGACTTTGTTTCAAAGGAGTTTTTTTTGCCAAATCTCTGTTTTTAAAACATATGTTTTAAAGGCGGATAAGGTATGTAATGATCAAGTAGTGTCCCTTTCGGAATGGTGACCAGATAGGGTGAGGTGGGAGAAGAGCTGGTGGGCATATATAGCTGATAAGAGATAGGCTGATGGATGAATGTGCTGAGAACTGCCCTGGGGAAGGACAAGTGTGGAAGGAACGCGGGAATGAGAAGGTAGAGGTGTGTGATCAGACTTGCCCCAGTTCAGTGCTTTCTCACAGTGTGAGAAACCCTCTCTGGAGCTGCTGGACTAAAGTTTTAAAAATGCTTCCTTCCATCCCTTCCTGTGTTGCTGCATGCAGACACAAAATGTTCAGTGCTATGTTTAGACATTTTGAGCAACTTCACAATGGCATTTTCAATACATTTGATATTTGGCTTTTTTTTTTCCCCCCTTACCATTTACTTCTGAATATGCTTTGGTTGGGCAATGCAAAGCTGGGAAGCGTATGAAGGTTTTGTGACACTGTGATTTCTCTGGAGCTTAGAATCAAAGTGCAGACTGCCTTTATTCAAGCTTTGGGCTGAAGATCAAAGAGGCAGCATTGGTTGTGTTGGAATAAAATGAAAAAAGAAATCACTTTTGAATATTGAATAACATACTTAGTTCATTTCAGGATTATTTTTTGAGAAAATTTGGGTTGTTTCTGATTATTATTTGTGTTGCTTTAATGCCTGAGGCACAGAGAGGGCCAAGTCTCCTTTGCACGAGGTGCTATACCAAATCAGGGGCCATGAACAGATGCTGTATTAATAGCACACGATGTGGCAGGCTGTTTGAGGCTGTGTGTTTGCTCACTAATACTATCTTTTTGTCTGAACTGCTTTAGCCACAGTGCTAAAGTCACAACCTGTCACATGTTGATCCTGTGTGTCATTCGGTCAGGAAGCTTAGTGTATGCTGGTGCCTCCTTCCCTCCCCCCCACCAAGAGGCTGAGGGCCAATTGCCACCTTAACTAAAATCAGAGATGTTGCTCTGGGTGCCTTTGGATCACTCTTTAGTTCATCAGGGAGTTGCCCAGCCTCGACCTTCTGTGCTGTTGGGACGTGTTCATTTTTGTTTCATTCAGTTATTATGTCAAATTTGAGATGGAGTGCAGTACAAATTATTTTGGCCCCAAACCTTTCTTTAACCCTGTTTGTAGAGGTGAAAGGCTAATACGTTAAACCTGCCAGCCCATGCATACAGATTACTTTGGCCCCTTTAGAGATAATATTCTCTGATTTCAGTTTTATCTTTTGCAGGAACTGTTGAGTGGCTGGGATGGGGGCACTGGGTGGTGACAGTAAATGGCAGCAGTAACGTGACAATTAGCGAAGGGGCATGCAGTGGAAGTAATGACAGATTTTCCTTTGAAAACAGGGTGGAATATTTATTTATGATTTTTTTGTTAATATATTTAAAATGTTTCTTAATGTTCACGTTCAGATTTGCTTCCTGCTCAGCCAGTTCTGAGCAGCAGGCTTGTACCTCACGGTGCTACAGGGCTGCAGCACCTTGGTGCCAGGCAGAGCATCGCTCCCTGTGCTGCAGGCTCAGTGTACAGGCAGGTTATGGTAGACTGAGGGTCTGAACACACTTCAGAGCTGTTGTAGAGAAAATAGCCCATTGCAACTGGCTCTGGCTATCCCAGCTCTGGGTAGCTGTGCCAAAGAAGAAAAAATGGGCTTTAACTCACATTGACTTTACTTGTGTTAAAATGGCAGTGGAGACAAAGTAATGTGGAGTGCCAGCTGAAATTCAGCCCAGATCTCCTTTAGCCTTTAATTTGACCTCCTAGCCCAAATTAAAAACCAGATTGTTTTCTGTTCACAGTTATTTTAAGTAGTGTTAAGTCTGCCTAAACCAATGAGCCTTTTATTGGTTGGTTTGTTTTAGGTGTTTGCTCTCCTCTCCAGATACCTTGACAGTGTTTCGTAAAGTGGTTTTTTATTAGGCTGCTACAGAAGTTTATGGAGTTGGAAGAGCTAGAGTACCTGTAAAAGGGCAGATGTAGTTCTTTAAAAGATGAGCTTTACAGTCCTAAGGCCTGGCTGGTGTGGTGTTTAGCCCTGAGGACCATCCAGTAGTGTTAGCCTACATTGCAAACCTGGCCTTGCTTGTGCTCTCAGCTCCCTGCAGCTGGAGCAACACCATGACTGCTTGAGATGTGCTCAGTGCAGATCTGTTTTCCACGCTGACCCAAAATTTTTGTCCAAATATACCCAATGGCTCAGGCAGGTTATAGTTCTGTTGTTCTTTCTCTGAGGACGAGAGTCTCTTTTACCAGGGTTGTGTTCAGGTTTCCTGTAGCTGCAGGGGTGCTGTACCCTGGCACGTTGGCACAAGGCTCTTGGCAGGTTCACCTGTTGCCCTGCACATTGATTGCCTTTGGGGATTTCACCTCCTCTCCTCACTGTGACAATTGCAAAGAGATGGGGGAAAAGAAATCCAAGGAAACTATAAAATATAAGAGACATTACATGACGAAGTACAGAGGAAAAAGCTTTTGTTGCTTGGGGGAACTCTTGTTTGGAGGTTGATGATGAATCACATCATCCCGACTGGCAGGTCCTGCCCTAGACCTCAGATTACTGGCCTGGGGAGTCCCTTGCAGTTGAGCCATGTCCAGGGGTGCCCCAAATTTCTATTAAAACTCTTACATCTTGTGAATTTGCTGTTAAATGCCTCTTGTTAAATTTTAAGGGCCTTATCAATGAGTTGAAACAGTGCAATTACTTTTTTTGGTTTTTCTGCGTAAAACCGGTGTTTAATTTATTTCCAGGACCTGTTTTCCTTCTTGCTCCCAGGCTCTCCATAACATATCAAGGTAGTCCCTTTGGTGACCTTTACAGTTCATATTCGGTTTGGCTCTGCAAGATTTTTCTGGTGTTTTGCTGGCTGGGGTTCTGGGGTGGTTTTGGTGGCTTGTTTTTCTTCAATTTTCCTATGTTCAATATAAAATAACAACAACGGGAATGGAATAGGTTGGAGCTATAGAGAGAGGACTCTTTTTCCCATCAAACTTTGTAAGATTTTACCATAATCATAGCAGTTTAAATGTATCTCGTTGGCATATCTGCACAGAGGCACTCGGTGAGGCTGCAATTAGAGTGCTCTGCCTCATCTTGTATTAGTTTGATCACATAAGAAGCAGCCTATCTGACAGGTCTAGCACCTGGATAATTAAAACCCGTCAATAAAACAACAAAATGCACTGTGTAGTGGGACTCGTCTGTGCTAGCATTAAACACCGCAGATAATTATATCGCAGCAGAGGTTGGAAAGCCAGCCTCTCAGTGCTCTGAAAGATCAATAAAAAGGCCCATTCATAATGAAAAAAAATGCTAGAGAAACTGGATTTTCATCTCCCTGTCATTACATCCTTTGCTTTTAAGGTTTTGCAGAGGCAGAAAAAGATTCTGTTGAGGAATTCTTTGTTTCTGGAAGCTAAACAGGTGGAGAATTTAGCTTTGCTTTTGTGCAGCATATTACTAAAAGCAAATGTGCTGAACCAAAGTCTTTTCTTGGGGCTTACAGTTCTATTCTCCCCCCTCCACCCTCCACCGCCTCCCTTCTCTGCTTGCTTTTTATTGTTTTCCTTTCCCTCTTATTTGCAACCCATCACGTGAACTCCACTTTTGAGTGAAATTTCTCTTTGCTTCCTATTTACTTTCTCCAGGGCATTATTTTTTTAATTTTTTTTCTCTTGGCTCTTCCTAAAGGGTTGGTTTGGAAATATCATATATTGACAGGGGAGAGCACACTCCTGGCTGACTTATTTGCTGTGACAGCCTCTTTCTTAAAGCACTCATCCAGAGAGGAGATTTTTGTGTTCCAGGGAAGGAAAAGGATGTCTTGCAGCGTTGCCATGAAGGATAATGAATTAAGTCTGTCTGTTACTGTAAAACCATTAGAAAAGCATAATAGACCTTGAGAAAGAGGCTTAGATATTGATGTCTTGGCTATATTAGTGTGCCTGGGCACATGATGGCTGCCTTGTCTTTGCAGAAAAAAATGAAGTCCATGTAAAGTAGGTGTTTCAGCTGAGAGCAGTGAGAAAGAGTGCCTTGTTTTTCTGGCACCCGGTGCTCATCGTCACAGGTGAGTGGTTTGGTTGGCACATGTGGGCATTGAGAATCCCTTGCTGGAAGCTGCTGTAGGTGGAGGGTAGCACCAGCTATGAGCAGGGTGTGTTAGCAGAGCATGGGCCGGCTATGGCAGCTCAGTACGTGCTGCACAAATCTAAGTTCATGGATGTGAATTTTTCCAATCTTCAGGGCATTTAAGATCCTACTTTGGACCCTGACAGTCTGTGGATTCAGAGGAGGCAGGTGGCTTCCCCATTTGTAGTAGTTTCCACTGTGCCCTGTTCACAGGAGCTTCTGGTGTTGCAGAAGTTGTTGCTTCACCTGTGAAGGATAAGGAGAAGGAGGGTGTGTTGGGATGAAATGAGTGTTTGAGCCTCTAGGCTTGTTGTGGAGCTGTGCATGGATTCTGGTTTCTCTTCTCCTGATGTCCCTAGAACGACAGGTGCCAGCCTCCGTGGTTTGGGCACCTATTTTTATTGTCTGGGCCAAATGGTCCCCTCCTAGATGGGGAGCTGGAGGGCTTGCTGGTATTGCACCTGTGATGATTAATGCTGAAAGGTTTTTTGTTTGGGATTGATCTTTTATTTTGTGCTGCCTTTGCATTTTCATTCTGGCAAACATATTGCCCCAGACATGTCTAGGCTGATGTTGTTGACATGTCTATGCTATTAAAGTTTCTGGAAAGGCCTAAAATAAACTGCCAAGCTATTATTTTTTTCCTTTCTCTGTCTCTTGCTAAATATATTAACAATGTAAGCATTGAAAAAAAAAAAGTAAAGATATCATAGCAGGAATAAGCAGCTGTTTATGTCTAAATTATTGCTGCTTCGCTATCACAAGATGACCTTGTCACTTAAAAATCATAAAAATATTTCCAGGGAGAAGAAATGGAAGTTTGCTGAAGGGAAATGAAGTTTTGGTGTTGTTTTAAGTTAAAGTCTGAACAGAGAGTTGTAAGCAGAGCTGAGCCCTGCAGCTGATCCTGAACTCAAATCTTTCCTTCAGTCCCACTGCTATAAATGCAAAACAAAAGCCATATGAAATATTATTCCTGTTTCACATTTAAACTCCTGAAAGTCGTTTTCCACTGGAACTGGGAGAAGTTCTGTAAAAATAATCCATGTTTTCTGTTACAGTGTATTTTTTACACTGGATTGACACCTTGCTTCTAGGTTAAATACTTTTCCACATATCCGAGTGGAAAGACAAAATGGGGGTCTAAACAAGTAGGAAAAAATGCGGCTGGAAAGAATGCATAGGGACCACCACCTTTTCTTTCTTTCTTTCTTTCTTTCTTTAGTCTATTTTTTAATCTTGAGACTGCAACAATTTACACTTCTCCCAGTAGGGCGATTTTTCCTCTCTAAAACATAGATGTGAATAACATGAACTTATGTTTATGAGATGATGGATGCTTAAAGGCTGCCAAGCACCTTGGACTGACTTTTAGGAGGGTTTGGACTATTCTCTTTTCCTGAACATATAGGAACATGAAGGAATCGGTGTCTCAGGTCAGGCTGAAAATGCTGATCTTGGGTTATGCTTTGGTTTCTGGTCTCTTGGTTGGTCTTAGTGAGCTGTGTGGACACTCTTGGTTCAGGGAAAGTGTCCACAAATCCCAGCAGCAATCATGGAGGTGGCCCAAGACATGCAGAGGGTCTTTGAGAAGCAGTGTCTTTGCTCATGTGCTTGCACTTCCGGGCATAACAGGGAGAGGGGAATGCTGGCAGGTAGAAATAAGGGCTGCAAAATAAAACAAACCAACACACAGACACAAGAAAAAAGATGGCTATAAATTTCTTGTCAGATTTCATGATAAATGGCAACGAGGTGAACTAAAACCACTTGAGGGGCTACTTTAATTCTCCTATGTCTTCAGAACATTTGCCTTTAAAATGCTGGACAAGCTAATAAAATGGAAGCTGTTTTTTTAATCACATAAAATTGTCTATCTGGTCCCCTAAATTCCCAGATTCCTCCCACGGTGCTCTTGTTTGCTTGGCATCAGAGCATATGGAGAATGAGGAAATATAGCCCAAGAGGCCAGGGGGTTGCCTAGGAAAGTTGAAGCATGAGGGCAGTGCGGGGGAAGGAGACGGTGTTTTCTTTGAAGGAGCTGATGAAGAATCAGTGCTTAGAAATAAGAGGTGCTTGTGTAAAGGCAGTAATAAGAGATCTAGATGGGTGTGAAAAAGGTGACTGTAGTTTTCTGGGGTACAGTTGTGCTAAAGCCAGCAATGCAAGCAGTTCCTGCACTATTGGAGAGGAATCCAGCAGGATGCAGAGCTGCTGTTCCTACTGTATAGCTAAGGGAGCTGGGTGGTGTTTCTGTGATTGCCCAGTAGAGCAGACAGATTCATACTCAAGCTGGTGCACTGCTGGTTCTCACAGCAAATTGTACTTCTAGTAGTTAGCAAAGATCTTCCTTCAAGAAACGAGTAAAAAATTAAATGGAAAAAAAAATGAGGGGGAGGTGAGTGGGGTGGGCAATGGCAGACAGGACATGGCAGAAAAAAACCCCAAAAATAAAATAAAAAAGGATCCTTGCTGCATTTACTGTCAAGGTGAGTACCCAGCACTGAGCCTCATAACTTGCAGGAGTTTGAAGCAAGTATTACCAAGACCTGGGTGCCAAGAAATCCCAAGATTCCATGTAAAATCCTGTGATTTACAAGGAAGAGCTCATGGCCTGGTTTGCTGGCAATGGAGTATGGCATGAATACATTATGATTTTTCTCCCTGTCATTTTCAAGGCTACAGATTCATCATCTTTTACACATCTCCTTTCCTGTGTCACTTCTTGCATGTCACTTGGTGTCACCTGGGCCTTTAATCTGTCTGGAAAGAAATATGACAAAACTGAAGGGACCAAGAAGCTGTTGTGGAAGGGATTAAATATATGAGCAAAAGCAGAGCAACCAGAGCTTTAATGATGAGTGTTTTTTACCTCTTTCTCTCCTTAAAATTTGCATAGCCTGATGTCTGACAGTAATAGTTCATTGAACAGGCATTAGGTTTTTTCCTATGGTTTTTCGTGTAATTTGCCCTCATCCCTTAAGTGTGCTGGAAAGAGAAACCTGCATGTTTCACCCTGGGATGATAAAAGGAAGCTCAAAATGCCAAGTACCAGACACAGTTTGGCTGCCCATAGGAAAGGAGTGTGAAAAAGAGAGGAGGTTGAGTTCTTCTGGTTTTCATGTTGGCATTTTTTTGGTTGGTTGGTTGGTTTTGTTTGTGGTTTGTTTTTTTTTTTTGGTTTTGTTTTTTTTTAATATGAACCCTTTTTTAGTTAATTTTGTGAGGTACTGACACCACGTAGTATTTGAGATTTTATTTGGGAGTTTTTCATTAGGTTTTCTGTGTTTCTTCCTCAAGTTGGCACTGGTAATTTGATCTCACCTTCTTTGCAAGTTTCTGTGTTTGGTAGGTTTGCCATCCCCCATTCCAGAAATGTGTAGGGGAAGCTTCAAGATGTCCTAGAGTTGGGTGAAAAGATTTTGCATTTCTGTGCATCCCGAATTCCCCTTTCAGCCCCTTGTATCATGATGCTTTTAGTCTCTTCGGTGATACTGCAGAAGACAGCATGCATTTGAGGAGGTTAAAACTGGTGTTCACAGACAACTTTCTAGGTTGTTTTCACTTCTGATTTTTGTGTCCAGGTTCTTGCATTAAAAAAAGGCCCACAAGGGAAATGCTTGATCATTCAAAGCAAACGCTTTCATCACAGATGAACCCTAAATGTGTTTGTTCCTTCTCCCACCTCCAATTCCTCATAATTGTGGATCTTTACTCATGGTTTTGACAGGTATCTTTCATCCATTGCTGTTATTCCATGTAATGTGGCCAGTTCTGTCCCTTCAGCCAGGAAGACTATTGATTAGACCAGTGAGATTGCTTTTTGAAAGGCACATTTAGCCCAGTAAAGGATTTTTGTTGAAAGTGAAATTTTGGATGACGTTCAAAGCCTCTCCTGGAAAACTGCCCGCTGGCATGGTCCAAGCTACCTGTGATATCCCAGCATGGGTGAGGACAGTTATCTTTTTTGTTAAGAAAATAATTTTTACTATGTGTATAATAAAACCTAGTCACTTGCTGTGATAACTGTTGTCTTTCAGCTAGAAAACACGAGAATTTCCCAGCCCTCTGGATTATCTGGTATCCAGCAAAACAGCCTGATGAGCAAGCATATCAGCTCTTATTAATCTTTCCATAAAATTAAAGAAATTATGGAGCTTAAGGCAGTCGCTAATGAATCAATTTTAATTTATAGGCTCAAATAAAATCCGCATTAAGGCTGACAAACTGTAGCCTCAGGTAAAAACGAAGCATTTCCACTGCAGACCTAAATGAATTCTGTGCTGGATGTCACAGCTTCTGCCAGAAATCAGGAGGGTCAGGGGTCCTGTTTCACATCAGAGGAGGCAGAATCCTAAAGGAAGTAAATGCAGTGGTCTAGCCCTTAGGAGGTCTCTTTATGGCATGCAAAAGCAGAAAAATCAAAGACTAATTACATTTCTCTCTCTTTTTTTCTTTAAGCAAACAAAGAAGCGGAGGACTTTTCTCTGTAGAATCACTGTTTGCTAAATGCTTTTGCATCACTAAATTACATTCAAATTGTACATTAGGGGTGGTTGTCCCATGAAATCAGAGGCAAATGTGGGTTCCTACACATGCACGAGTCAATCAGTCACCCATGGACCTGTATATGTGCCTCAGGAAGAGCATCTTGCAGGACCCAATCTCTCTGTGTGTGCTCTTAACCTGAAAGAAGCTTGCTGCAGCAGGCAGGTTCACTTCCTTCTGTGTTTCTTCTTCACAGAGAACAGTGCTTGCTTTTTTGGAAAAAGTACCTCATTTCAGGAGATACATCCATGCCGGGCAGAATGATGGAATAAAACTTAGCCATTTGTGCTTAATGCATGGGTGTTGTCTTGTGAATGGTCAGACTGGGAAGTTTCCCTAGCAGGTCTTGCATGAAAAACATTATTTTGGTTTTTAGGCAGCTTATTTGGTGATTGCCCCCCCCCCTCTTCCCCCACTCAAGTGTTGCTGTTTTAGTCTTTGCTTTGGCTTAAGCAGTATTGTACAAGATAACTGGTTTTGTGGGAACACTTAATAAAAAGTGTTATAAAACATAAAATGATCGTTTTTTGCCACTGTTGTTTATGGCAGCTGGTGAGGGGCTGGGCATACCCTACAGTTGTTGGTTTAGTCCTTGCATTTTGTTTGGTGAGGATGCTGGCATTAAATATCTCCTGGAGGGGGAGGTGCCACCATGCCTCTTCTCTTTCGGTTATAAGCTGATGAAGATGTTTGCCATCAGCCTCTTCATGCTCACTGCTGAGCTGCCCCAGCTGATGATGAAGTCCTGGCTCCTGCACCTTTTTCATACTGGAGGGGCCACTCAGCTTCTTGACCTGTCCTTCTGTCTGGTCTGTTCTCTGACTCTCATCTTTATTGCTTTCCAGATGCAGTAATCGGACCCAGTGTGCAGTTGTTGCCGGCCCTGATGTGTTTCCAGACCCGTGCCCTGGGACGTACAAGTACCTGGAAGTGCAGTACGAGTGTGTCCCTTACAGTATGTATCTTCATATATTTGCACTTGTTTTTTTCAGTAGAGATTTGTTGTGGAGATTCAGCCAGCCTTGAGCTTGTCTCTTGTTGCTCAAGGGTGAGTAAAGCAGATCACGTGCATCATACGAGACTGAGCTGATAAGATATGAAAAATGGTTCTCTGTGCCAAGTTTGTGCCTAGGTTAAGGATATCCTAATAATGCCCTGTGTTGTACAGCATAACAGTGACATATCACCTGTTGGAAAACACTTGGGAAACCCCATTAGAGAAAGCAGACGAGAGGAGTGAAGCATTGTTGCTAGCTTACAGCTTCTCTTTACAGAGGTTTATGCTTGTAATCATACAGCAGTGTGCTTTGACTGACCTGTGTCCATGTAATTGTGGCATTTGATAAGTGCCTTCAATACAGTACTGTATCACCAAGGAGGTAGGAAGCTATTGTTTTGGGTAATTTGATGTTTGATGGTAGAAAAATACTAATTAATAAGCTTCCGAAGTTGTGAAGGGAAATTACAGGCAAGCCATTTAGAGTAGATTTTTGAGGGTAGAAAGCCAGTCATCTGAGATGACAGCAATATGTGCCAAACGGGAAATTCAGAGCTACAAAACGTTAAGTGTACCTCAGAATTTGTTTTCTGTAGCAACCAAATTTGTTACCTGCAGTTAAGGCCCTACTGCCAAAAGGGGCGTACCTGTAAAAGGAAATAACAATGATGATACGAGGAGTGCACTTCTTATTAGCAGTTGTAGAGAGCTGAGTGGTGAATAACAGCGCCATTTCCAGGTTTTCTGTTTGAGCAGGCCAAAGCTTCTAGCACAGCTCTCAAAATAATAAAGCAGGTGCTGGAATGGATGCTTTCAACCTGTAGTGTTGTATTGAGAGAGCAGCAGGAGGTGTCAATTTGCTCAAACCCAGAGTGTGGCTCAAGGACTAAGACCATCTTCTCTGTTGCCTCAAGCATGGGCTGCAGAAGAGCAGATGTGGCTGAGCAGTGACAGGTACCCTGTCCAGAGGGAAAGTGAGAGCTTACAGCCCCTGGGGTGGTCCCCAGCCCTCATGCAGGAGTCGGCCACCTTCCGGCTGCCGCAGCCTGGAAAGACTGGGTGGTGTTTGGCTTTTGTGAAATTCCAAGACCACCTCTCTGCTGAGGGACTGGGATACTCTGCTGACGGGGGCTCAATGTGTCCATATTTGATTTTTCTAAACAAAAATGTGAAGCTTCTAGATGCAGTGATGGAATACTTTTTATGGGTTGAGCTATTAAACCTACGGAAAGATTGACATCAGGGCTAAGGGTCCTCCCTATCAAGAAGAATATTGTCCAAATTATAGTTTGGAGCTGTTCCACTCTAAAGGAGGCCTTTCATTTCAGAAGCAACACTGTGCAGGGAAAGGGTTAGGGAAGATTGGTTTCAACCTATCACAGCAGGATGTATTTCCTTGTGATTTATGATTTGCATGAGGGTGTGCTGTTGCCTCCAGAGCCTGGGCTGGTAAAGCAATAGTCATTACTTGGTACCCCTCCACAGCCTTTGTTGAACATAAAACAAAGAGGAATAGTGGTGCCTTGTGAGAAAGGCAATATGTCAGTATTACACCCTGAGGTGTTAATTGGCCCTGTGTACAAGATGTAGAATAACTCTTGTGAGAGGTTGCTCGGTACCAAACATACAGTAGGGATTGGGTATTTTTTAATGATCTGAATGCAGGGAGGAAAAGGATGACAACTGACACACTGCCTTTGCAATTAAGTTAGGAGCTTTGATGGCTGTTTCTCTGTTTCTTTATGAATCAAATATAGTGCCTCTGCAAGTAGAGTTAGGGGGGGAAGACAAAGGGCGAACACATGATGAAATAGGATCCAGTCTCCTGAGGTGGTTGTTGTGTGTTACCTAGGAAATTTTGGGTCAAATCTTCATGTGTTGTTATTCAGTGTAGCACCAGTGAAATTAGTTGTGTTCTGGCAAATCCCTTCATCTGCAGACATGGAGTGGGAAACCTAGAGCTTCATTTTATTCTTCTCCTACCTCAGTCTCTGCCTGGCTTCGTTACTGCCTCTATTTCTTCCCTCAGAATGGTCAGTTAAACTTTGTAGGTATTCCCCACCTGGGCCCCATGAGTGTCCCATAAGTGAAAGCCATCCAAGCGATGGGGAGGGTGTCAGCTCTGGGCAAATAGGTCAGCAAAGGCAGGGCTGGACTAAAGCTATGCCTGGTGGATGAAATCTGTTCCTCCTTTTATGCTCTGTTATTATCAGAGGTCAGTTCTTGTCACTGAACCCACGTGCCTCAGCCCTTGTGCACCCAGCCTCAGGTGAGTGGTGGTGTCTACCATATGGCCATCTCCTAAAGGAACACCTCAGCTGCATAATAGAGGAATTAATATTTCAGCAGGCAGTTGTACTTGTGTGCAATTCCAGCTTGCCTTTGTCTGGTTGGATGGGTTACTCCTTACAGTTTCAAATTATTCTTTATGGACAGAGAGTGGGTTTACCCAAGTGTTGGCTGAGCAGCAGAAGGGAGGGTGTGTGCATCTCAAGAGGAGGGAGTTTGGGAGTCATCTTTAACAGATGTTGTTAAGACTGACCTTAGGCACTTGTGCTCAGTATAATGCTAGTGTATATGCTCCCCCAAAAGAAAAATATGGAAGATTTAAAACTCCATTCGTTAGTCTGCTTCTCTTGAGATTTTATTATTTATTTATTAACTCTTCCACTGCTAGCTCATATCATTTTCAACAGGGAAGTATCCCCCTTTCCTCTCAGATGGGGGAAATCCAAACCTCCTCTAACTTCAGTAGTTCATATATTGTAAAATGTCCTTTACATTACCCCACACACCGCATTCCTCTGTGTTCGCTAGAGATACCCCTGACAAGGAGAGTTTTATGAGGCTGCAGTTACTCTCAACACATGGACAAGATGAGAGATGATTATGCAGTCCTCTTCTCATGTTCCTGATCCTGTAGTCGCTTTATGTGGTAGCAGCAGCCTTCTACTAGAATGGACAGTCATTCCAGGACATCTGGACTTTTTAGGTTGCCCTCTGACGATGAAAAGCAAGTGAAAAGCAGGTGATATCAGCAGGTAAAAAGATAGCAGGCCTAATTTGTCAGGCTTCAGTGGCATCAGTTGTTGTATTTTTCTGGTATCAGAAAAAATCATCCAAATAATTTTGTCTTTCTCAAAGCAGGCCTTAGCACGTGGCATGTATTTCTCTCACACCTCCTTTAGGTACTGCCCCTTTTCTTCTGAAATACTTAAATTACTACTCCTGTCTTCTTAAATTGAATTTGCTTTTAATAATTACTGACCAAGAGAGCCTGTCCACAGTTTTCAATTGAATACATACTACACAAACCTGCAGTCTGCCATTGCCACAGCTGTGGACACCTCTCATTGTGGAGAGGTGGCTCAAACTGCGTTAAGCTGTTTTGTGCTGTGTGTGAGTATGAGAAACCTGACATGGTGAGGGTCCCCTTGATCCAGTACTCTGTTGTTTCCTACTGCATTCCTTCCCTCTCCCCTTCTCCCTTTACAGAGCAGAGTTAAATGGATAATGGGAACAGCAACGGTGGAGGTGGTTTTGTAAAGCTAGGTCAACACTCTCATTGCAGAAACACTTCACTATCATCTTCTGGTGCTTGTACAATCCTGTTGTCATGGTGCCAGTACATCTAGGAGTGTAATTTTTCTTATTTCACCTTTATAATGTGCTAAGGGTCTTCCAGTTTTACTCCTGAGCCAGTGCAGAAACCAGATGAGTGGTTTATCCAAAGCTGTACGTAGGACCAGTGGCCAGCAAGGGAGCCCAGTTTTGCAGGAGCAGTGGTGCTGGGAGAGCTGCTGAGCTAGTTGGCATTGTAATCAGACAGATTTTCTAGCAATAACATGATAAACCCAAGCCAACACTTTGGTTTTGCTAACGCTAATACTGCCTCTGTATGTACGTGACACTTTACAGCTCAAACCATTCCGTGTTTTAGTAGTTCTGCAGGTATTTCTGAGAAGGAGGAACAAAGTGAACAACCCAGTGGAGGCTCTTTTTTCTCTCTTGAGCACATGTGCTCCATGGAACATGGCAGTAGCACTGCCCTTCATGGGTGGCACTCCAGATCACAAGAGGGGGTGATTCCAACATGCGAGCAGCTATCGCCCGCTGGCTTTGCCTGAAATTTAGGGATTGGCTGCATTTAGTTTTATTTGGGTTTTGAAAATGGTGTGAGTTGAAAGCACCAGAGGTATTTTGGAATGCTTTTTTCTGTTCTTTTCCCTGTAGAGACAACCTTACAGGCTCCCGAGGATCCAGCACACTGTTGAAAAGAGGATTTAGGTATCTGAGTCAGATTTACCTTGAGTCTTTCCTGAGCTCCCAGTTCCCTTAGGTTCTAGGTTTTGGAGGTCACAGAATTACTTGTGCACTGTTGTCCTTCAGAAGCAGTCTGTTTTTCAAATAGGAAATTGGAAAATTTAAGCTATAGGATAGGGCAAAGTGGATTCAAAAAGGACAAGCCCGTTGCTGCATTGATGGAAAGGATGGCAGCAGCAGGAGGGGCCTCAGGCATGGCATATCCCACTGTGATGATAACTTGCCTCACACCCAGGCCACAAGTCTTCCATCAGCTTTTAATATTGGGGAAATCTGTTGAAGGGGATGTTCCTTGCAAGGGAAGAATGCTCATGGCTTCCAGGGAAGGATGAATTGTCCTTTCTTTCCCTTCTGGGTAAACGGCCTGATATTGTGAAGGCACCATGTATCTCTGGTGCTGGCAGAGAATTTTCTTCTTTAATACTAACAAGAGGAAAGGGGAAAAAAACCCAAACCCACCAGAGCATGTTTCATTTTTTCTTTTCTTAGGACTTCTTTTCTTTTTAAACATGGAACCTGAAATCACATTTCCCAGTTGCGGTAGTGATGGAAGGAAAGGTCACAGCCTTGCTAGAAATATTCTTTTTATTGCTGATAGAGGAGTAGATGGGCTCACATATCAATAAAAGTGAGGGATGGTAAGTGTGATGTGGGAACAGAATTCAATAAAGTTTTATTGTATCACAAGTGGACTGAAGTGCATTTAAAAACATTAAATGAAGGCACACAATATCTGCTCTGCTGGACCTTAGGGCCGGTGAATAGACAGATAATTGAATAATGACATTTTTAAGAGAATACAAGCACTAGAAAGCAAACTGATATTTCATTGCTCTAAGATTGCTGGTAGAAAAGGAAAGAGAGGGGAGAAGATGGGACAAAATTGCAATCTGAAAACAATTTAATGAGACCACTTTTCCCAAGAATACAGTTTTTAATTATTTCTGGAGTGCTGTAAGACCATTATGTGGCCTCTAGGCTTTCCCTCTGTGTTTTCTCGCCGCCTTCTTCAGCGGTTGAGAAGCGGTGTTTGCCCACTGAGAGCAGTGCTGTGTTTTGTTAAACAAATGGACTTGCGGCTTTTCTGCTTTTCTTTTGCCCTGGGTTTTTATGTTTGCTTTGTTTTTGTTTTTTCCCAAGAGAATTTGGTCCCCCGAGGCCCAGCAGGGAGAATGGCAAACGTTCCCCAGGGATTAAGCTTGACTGTTGGCATTTTGGCCAGTAATGAGCAAATTCCCTCCTGAAGCCAGGCCTCCTTTGTTTTATTTAGTTAAATATATTATTTGTGTGCACGGGCTGGGAAGAATAAGTAGAACCAAAGAAAAAACAAACAAAAAAACCCCCAAACCATAAACTCAACAGCAGACCTAACTATTCATTATGATTATTTCTGAGCAAAGAATCTTTGTCTCCTGCTGACAAATTGCCTTTCTTCCAATGCATACAATTTCTTGGGCACTGCAGTCAAAAAAGCCTCTTTTTTGTATTCACTAAAATTCCCAGCTTTGCTTGCTGTTTTTTTGGTTTGTTTTTTTAATCCACAGAGGCAGAAATAAAGAATGTATTGCTTCCCTTATCAGTCTTCTTTTACTGTGTGTTTGTGGGGAGAGTGCACCTACACAACAGGCCGTTGGAAAGCACTCTTAGTTAAAATAACCTGATATTATGGGCCTTTGCAAACCTGCAGGCTGACCTATCTGCACAGTTGTGTGCACAATGTTCAAGAAAGGGGAGGAAATCCTAGAGCTTCCTAGAGGGAAATAAAGGTATATCAAAACTTGAAGTAGCCTGATACGAAGGGAAATGAACATTTTTGTAAGGCACAGTGAAATAAATAGCAACATGGTTAGTTTTTGAATATGAGATGAGTTTGCCTTAAAATAAGGAAATTAGGTGGTTTCCAGTGTGTTGGTAATGCATACTGGAACAGTGTGGATTTCCTTGTGGGGAGAAGGTAGATAAATGTGAGGTAATCTCCATAGTAGGAAGGCCGTCACTACCTGCTGCCTCTCTAATTTCCAGCATGCTTCTATGAAAAGCCAGCTCCTGCTGGCTCCTGTCATCTCTGTCCTTTCCTCCAGGGCATGGGACACTTCATCACATCTTCCACCTGAGCCACCTGAGCGTTTGTGTGAAAAGTAATTTTTTTTTTCTTGCTCTCTTAGTGTTTAGCTGATTACCTCCTGAACCAGTTCACCACTCCCTAGTCCCAGGCTTAAAGTATTGAAATGCCTCCATGCACTGATGCATTCTGTCTTTACTACATGCATTGGTTCTGGAAATCTCCATGAACAACAGGTTTTGCTCCCATATGTCTTGGGAGTTGCACAAGCTGTCTTTATCAGAAAAGTCACCACAGGGTTGTGCTCAACTCTGTTAGATCTGCGATGCTGCAGTGGAGTTGGAGTGTGTTGCAGCCTGGGCAACCTGTGAACTTCTCAGATGATCATGGGATGTTTGACTGCACATTTATCGATACTTTTATTATATTTTTAAGCTCATAGAGCTGGGACAAGTTTGGGAGTTTTTTTGAAAGAATATGAAAAGGTTTCTGTGGTAGAGCACAAGACGCAAAATTGTCATCTCTCCCCACCATCACCTCAGTCAGAAAATTTGCAGTGTGGAGACCCAGACTTTAAATAAGTCAAAGAATGTAGTGTAGGTCTATTATGTGTTTCTCACATAGGCTGTTTTTCTTGATATAGAGCCCTGTCAGTTCTCCTGAGGGCCTCTATAATTGGTTTATTATGGAAGTGGAAGGTGGAAAACTGTGATGCGTAGTGTAAGTTATTTTATGAAGATTATGAATATGAGGGGGTAACTTAATTCCTTGTGTGACTTCTATGCACTATTTATTCCTTTCCAATCCTGACCCACAGCAGCTGAATTTTTAGTGAGAAACTGTATGGGTTTGGTTTGAGTCTACTCATTTAAACTAAAAGGTGCTTAAAATCTTTCACTCTGTTGCCTGACTACCTTCGGCCTTTGAGTATGAATCGAAGGTCATTAAATTGCAGAGAAACTTTCTTTCAGTGTCAGCAAACTTTGGGTCAGGTTCCTGGTAACCTGAGGATATCTGAAGTCATTAGTTTTTTCAAGAAATTCATCCTTGTCACACCCATTTCTAGCATAGTAAATAACTGATATTGTCTCAGCTAAAAAGGAAATTGTAACCAATACTGCACAGAAGGAAGAATGAAAATGTGTGATATTCTTCAGTAAAGTCATAGGCTGCAGTCCTCCCACCTTGGCAGCTGATGGTTCCACATCTAAAGAGCAAGACATCTTTGTAGTGTCTGAAATAGACTTGTGCTACCTTAATAAGGATGCTGACAAAACGTAGCAGCCTGACCCCTGCAAACGCTTTTCTGGAGCACCAATGGGAAGAAACCACCGGCTTTAGGTCATTTGTACCAAGCCATGTTTTTTTTTTCTGATATGAGACTTCTAGATATTTGCCACCAGTTTGCTGTCTAAACATGACCCCTCACTTCCCAGTTGTCTCTGAACAATTCTGTCATCGTTAAGAGGGATATATTCCTTCCCATCTTTAATAACCTATTGCTTAAATTGTGCTGTTATGCCAAGTACCCTCTGGAGACGCTGATATGGATTTCGTATGTTTTATAACAGATATTCATGGAAATAATATTTATATTTCTGGGGTTTATTCCTATTTTCCTTTAATTTCTCTTCCAAGAAGTATTGCAAAGGTTTCTTTCATTGGTGCAAACAGTGTAAGGAGATTAAGACCATCCTTGCCAGGTGCTATTATAAATCCACAAAAGAAATGAAATACATTTATTGGGTTTTATTCTGGCCAATAGGGAGAACAGAGTATGTGTATCCAGTGGCTAAGTTGAGGATTGAAGTTCATTTCTTCTAGCGCATGAGGGAGGAGGAGGGAGGGGGGAAATTTGAGTATATTAAGGCAAATCCCTTTAGTGTGTGAAATACGAAAACACATCTTCCCAGATCTAAAAATACAACTTTTTGAGTTTCTTTATATTAAAAGGGCTCCCAGGAAGAGCGCCAAATGCATCTGAATGTATTACTTCTTTCCCTCATTTCCTCCACTTTCCTTCTTAACAACATTTCCAGTCAACTTTTAACAATACAGGCCTGCAGGAAACCGCAGGAGTTGTATGTACCTCGAACCTCTGGCAAAGGAGACAAACATAGACTGCATAGCATTTGATTTTTGTTAGCTTCTGTTTCCAAGAGGAGTAAAATGGGAGGAATTGTGGAAGACTAAGGCAAAGGGGCCCTCCCCAGGGTATCCTTTTGAAAAACAGACAAAACACCAAACAAAATACTGCAACTTACTTCTAGAGGTTTCTTATCCAAAAATAGTCATGGCATGTCATTTACCTGGGCTAATTGCCAGCCTATGCAGAAATGTTCTTAAGGGTTTTTTGAGGTGTGTCTGACTTTTTTTTTTGAGGGGGGGATTGAGGGGGCGGGGAGTGGAATGACGACCAATTCGGATTAGGAAAGATTTATTCCAATTGATTTCACAGATGAATGTATTGCTGAGGGTCTAAACTAATCTCTTCCTCCAAAGACCTTTTTCCTTCCATGGGTAACTTAAAAATGTCTAATGTAGTTTTAAAAAATGCCTTAATCTCATTTATCTTTAATTTCTCTGTTCCGCTCTACAGGCCCACATAAAAAGATTTACAGTGGGTATTTATCCCTTCCAATATCAAAAGCAAATTCCCTTCCAGATCTCAATTTTCACTGATAATCCTCAGAGATGTATAATTTTAATTTACCTTGCAGATGACGTCTACCTGGTTTCTCTCTCTGCTTTTATGAAGGTATTATTCAGCTGCACCTCATTAACTCTGGTTTGTTTTATTTTTTTTCTTCTCTCTTGTGTGTGTTGAACGGTGTCTGTGAGTGAAACTATTGTCTTGTCCTTTGCTGGAGTACACATGGTGCAGCTGGGGCTGGCACGTCACCATGTAATCCAGCCGAGTCCTTTCTTTTTATCCCAGGAGAGGCAGTGTCGGGGCCTTGTCCTTTTTTTGCTTTAAAAATTAATAATTCACATTTTTCCATTTCATCTCTTAAAACGGCTTGCAGGACCACACAGAAGCACACTCATGCACCTGAAAGCTTCCAAAACTTCAGATGTTCAGATCTGCAATATAATGGTTCTACTAAACAGAACAGGAACTATTGTGCTCTTGGGATTTTGAAAATGAGTCTATTATATTTAGGTGCCCTAATGAAAGCTGAGCTTCCCTGGAAATCTGCCTTTAATGTCCATATAGGAAACACTCTGGCGTCATTCCACCTATGTTCCTATTTAAAGCAGCAAATCGTGCATTTAAGTGCTGTTCTGATGCAGCCCTAAAAGATGGTTCCATGTTTCTGCAGCAAAACTGAAGGGGTGTCAGGAATGTGAAGTCCATGGAGTAAATGCAGACTTGAGTTTGAATATTTGACTTTAAGAAGAAGAAAAATCCGGAAACAATATACAGAGGTGATGGAGATACTTTTTTATTAGTAAGACGTGGCTCAAAACATTGGAATTGTAAGATAAATGAGTTTCATAGTCTAGCCTTGTGTGGGAGAGCAGAATGGAGTGGCTAGTGACTCTCTTTGGTATGAAATTATACCGTGGCTCTACTGGTGGTCTTTTCCTTATCACAGATTGAAATTGGTCCTGCTTCGATATAATCCCATTTGTATCCTGCTGCTGCTTTGGGTATTTATACGCAGGTTTGGCAGTGCCTGAAACAGGAAAGACTGTTTCAGTCAGTAATCAGTATGGAGCTGAAGGTATCCAGGCATCAGCTACTAAAATGTAGCAGAGAAAAGATGGTCCTATCCCACAGGCACACCTGAGCCAGCTCTGATGCTGACCAGGGCATGAGATGCAGAGGCACAAGCTGTAGAGCAGGGATAAATTTACCATGTGGATGTTTGTACAAGGCGCAGTTGTACCCCTGGCTTCACTCGGGCTTTTCCCATTGGCACCACTGGGACACTCACAGCCAGGCATGTGCTTAAAGGTTTGATGGATGTCAGCTTGCGTGTTAGCATCTTATATATGGTGTATGCAACTAGCAGAAGCCTAATTTGGGGGGTCCTTTCTGTGCTGAGTCTGGGGTTTTGGAGAAGGAACAAATAGGCCTTTGTCCATTTAAAGACTTACTCAGAAGAGCGAGCATGTGCCATGAACATTTCCAATGAAGTCAATAATTAAATATGTTCCAGATGACTCTGGTGTGGGAGGATATTAGTAATTACCATAAAGTGACAAATCTACATTCTGTGGCTGGTACTTTGAAAACAAAAAGTCAGTGTTTCAAATAGAATCCATTAAAAATATGACCTGATTCAATTGTCATGTTTAAGTTAAAATAATGTCTTAAGTTTTGGACCTTTTTTTCTGATTTTTTTTTAACAGTCTTAATAGAGGTGTAGTACTTGTTTTTCAGTACATGCCTTTGATGAGAGCCCGCTGAAACACTTGGGAGTTCTCTTGTTGAGTTGGAGGGAATTTGGATGCACAGAGTGAAACTGGACAGTATTTAAATCAGTGCAGCCTTGCTTATTAAATAGCATGAGTCTGAGCCTTCACATTTGGGAGAAATCTGTGGTGCAGTGATGATAATATGGAGAGATTTCCAGTGAAAAGGAAAAGCATTTCTTTGTCAAAGAGGGCTGGTCCCTTCTGCCATCTCATCTCAGAAACAAAATTAAATGGCTAATAAGTCTCAAACCAGTTCTGAACTACACAAAAACAATCATTCATGTTTTGCCTTGGTAAGAGGAAGATCACAGAGCTGGGGTTTGGGTGTGCAGGGAGAAGACAGGAAAGGCCAAATCTCAATTAGAGTTGAAACTGGACAGTGTTGTGACAGATAACGCAAAGAGGTTTTTAAAGGTACTTTAATACCAAGAGGAGGTCTAAAGAAAACATTGGGAGTGATACTTGTTGAAGGTGATCACCCCCACTAATGGAGATGAAGAAAAAGTGGAGGCATTCAATGTTATTTTTCTTTTCCCTAAGTCTTTAATAATCCTGACAGACCTTGATATCCCTGCTCCTTTCAACTGGAGGACCGTAAGTGTGTGGGAGCAGTGACTTTCCTTTTGTGAAATTGTAAGGGACCAGCTGCATCAGCCGAATGTTGACAAGTCCATGGTCCCTGGTGGGATTCATCCCAGAGTAGTGATGGAACTAGCAGATGTTATGGCAAGGCCCCTCTTGATTATTTACCAAATGTCTGGGGAGTCCCTGCTGACCTGAAGGTAGCTGATGTTATTCCAATTTATCCAAAGGACTGTTAGTCTGACCTCAGTTCCTGGAAAATTATGAAGATGATCATAGTGGGGTACTATTGGCAGGCATTTAAAGAATAGTCCAATTGTCAGGCACAGCCTGGGTTCACAAATCCCTGTTTAAATAATTTGGTGTATCCTTCTATGACGAGGTCATTTGCCTAGTGGATCAAATATCTGGATACAGGATGTGAATGCACTATTAGCAAGTTTGCTGATCCCAAATTAGGAGTTGCTGTTAACTCTCTTGAGGGATGAGAGGCGTTGCAAAGGGAGCACATATAGATTGGAGCATCAGGCAACGATTAATGGGACAAAATTTAACAAAAACAACTGCTGGATTCTTTACCTGATATGGGGGAGTGGCAGCCCTGCAGAAGGGCATCTGGGGATGATGGTTGACAGCAGCTCAGTGTGAGCCAGCAGAGAGTGCCCTGGCAGCCCAGAGGACAAACCCTATCCCTGGGGTGCATCAAACACAGCATAAGCTGCCAAACAAAAAAGGTGGTTATCCTGCTGTGCATTGGTGCAGCCTCCACCTTGAGTCCTGTGTGCACTTCTGGACCCCACCATTTAAAAAGGATGTTAAGGTGCTCTAATGCATACGAAGGAGGGCAACAAAGCAACAAAGTGAAAGGGATGGAAGACATGTCCTGTGAGGAGCAGCTGAGAACTTTGGATTTGTCCAGTTTGGAGAAAAAGAGTTCAAGACTAGTTGCTCTCTACAAATTCCTGAGGAAAGGATGTGTTAGAGGGAGGTGCTGAGCTCTGCTCCCTGGGATCCAGTGATAGGACACATTGGAGTGGTTCAAACTGTGCCTGGGGAAGCTTAGTCTTGACATTAGGATGCATTTCTTTGCTGAGAAGGTCCAGCACTGGAGGAGGCTTCCTGGAGAGGTGTTTGATACCCCAAGCCTGCCAATCTTAAAGAAGCATGTGGACAATGCCCTTAATACTGTGCTTTGGGTTTTGGTCAGCCCTAAGTGATTGAACAGTTGGACTAGATGGTCATTCCAACTGAAAATAAACCATTTTTGCCATGGGAAGATGCTGATGCTTCCCAGTGAAATGATAAATGGGGTTTCCAGAGCCCCATGTGTGTGCCTGGAGACATTTGGCCATTGTTGGTGTAATGTGTGGTAAGAAAGCTCAAACAAATTGCTTTGCAGCACTTCTTCATCTGAACATCTATACTCATGTTGAAATGGGTTTTTGCAGTCAAACACAGCCCAAATCTTATCAATTATGAATGGCTACAACAGATGGTATATATTATTGGTTTTAAGAATAAGTGATACGTTTCAAACAAGAAACACATGTTGCTCAGCAGCTTTAGCTGCCACTTCTGAGATGGGAACCAAATCCCTGACCTTGTCTTCCCTTCCATTTGTTGGATAACATCCTATTTTAATAACCAAAAAATGAAGACCATGAAATATTGCACGATGGAAAACTGTGTGCAAACATCAATTCCTGTGTAAGAGGATCCTGCTCTTTCTCAGCTTGCTGGGAGCTGCACCTGTCTGGGCAAGGGTGAAATTTGTGTTTGCAGCACAGCTATCGATCAGTCTTTCCCAAGGGTCCTTGGGACAGGGAATTTCTGCAAAACTTCTTACTTGAAGTTTCAAGAAGTTTGTGCAGTGGAACTGGCTGTAACCTGAGATTGAAGTATATCATGATGATGTTGATGAGTGCTTTGTCAGATACCTGGCTTTGCAGAAAATACTGTGTATTCCTTCAGTTTTCCTTTCAATCCCCATTTGTTGCATTGCTTTCTTTTAAAAACTTGAAATAATTGCCGTAAATACAGCAGGTGAAAGGTTTTTGGGGGTAAAAGCCTGGCTCTTGAAGAGCAATCCAGATGAACTGTAGCAGTCCTTAGAAACTGGACCAAAAGTCGTGGAGACTATATTCCCTTAAGCTTGTGCCTATTTTTGCTATAGATATAAAATTCTATGTACATGCTTTATCTGGAAACAAATAAACTCTGTAAGCATCTACAGGATTGGTGCTCAATTTGGTGGAGAAAAGTCCATTTAAAAATCTTCATTGCTTTTACAAAATTTGCTACAAAAACGTTGGCTGTTTATGATGCAGAATACATCTAGATGCATTGCCAGCACAAATGAGCCAAAGGTATTTTGTGATAGTAGCCATTCAAAAATAGAATCACAATAATTTGTTTATTTTCTGATTTATGAAATTGCTACAGCATCTTGGCTGAAACTGCGGGTAGAAAGCGTGTATGTTCTTCCTCTGGTGTTTTAAAGTTCTCACTTAACATTCATAACACAGCAAAATACTCATTTCTGTGTCTTTAAAACCAATCATATTAGTTATTCCCCTGCTGAATTTAGTGCTTATTCAAATGCGCTCTCTGCTCTCCTTGAAAAGGAATTTTGGCTCAATTTCTTTAGTGCAAAGCCCTTCCTTAGTGCCTTGATAACACAGTGTTATCTTACTCTGTAATACTTCACCATACAAAGCAATCTCAAACTCAAGGAAGCATGCCAAGAGACACTGGGCAAAAAGCCCTTATGTAAAGTTTGAACTTCTTTCCCTTAACAGTGCAGCATTTGCACAACCCTCTCTTCAGGCAAAGAAAATAAATAAATCAAAACAAAGCTCTAAAGTTAACCAAGAAGTTTTTAAAGCAGTACTCTTGATATTTATTTTAATGGGAAGAAATCAACTTTATGTCACTTTTATCAGGCTAAACTAGAGGAATTCTGCAGTGCCCTTTCCTGACAGTGGGACAAACTCCTTGTGTTTTGCCCAGATCTGTATGTAAAAAGTTTCCAATGAAAAAGCCTATCTTTTCTTTTTTTTGAGGTGGAATTTGATGCTTTACGGGTTGTGTGTGGGAGTGTGGTGACAGTTAGGAAAGGCCGAAGGGATTTTTTTTTTTTTGCTCTGGAGCTCAGGGTAAGAAAAAGCAGACTTGGGTACTGATGGCCACCTTGGCAAGAGTTGCACCTCCTGCTACCCAAATTGTGCTGCTTGAAGATGCACAAGAGATGCACCCTTCTTCTTCACTCCAGCTTGTGATCATCCTTCCTCTGATCCTCTTGGCCCAGCGCGGAGTTGCTGCATTTAATGTGACATTGGCGCTCTTTGCCATGCGGTTTGTGGGCTGCATAAATCTGAGCAGGATGACAGTCTCTTTGGAACTCAGGATGTGTGGGAAGCAGCCCCAGGTACTCAAGGTTTGCAGTCTTTCTCATGATATCACAGTCCATGGAAATTGGGTGTATGGATACCATTAAGTAGTGTCAAGATGAGAGCTGTCTCCAGAGAGATTATTTATCACTTTCCTTTCCCTCTGCCTGAATTCAGGGAGATTTTATTGAAAATTCACCTCTCATCTCCCCTTTTATTCTTTCCACTTCATTTCTCGCATTCCCGCTTGCTCTACCATAAATATACCTGCACAGCTCTGACTGTGGCTTTACGAGCTTCAGCCTCTTAAACCCAAATGCTGTTCTTTGCAGGCAACCTCACCTTTCAGGAGCAGAGGCTCTCCTGGAACATGCAAGAGGATACTGGCTTGTAGAGCACTGGATTTACTATTTATCAGTCAACTTGAACTTCATTTTTTTTTCTGTATTTTTTTATTTTTTTACCTTTTTCTCATCGCGCCAGTTGAGAGTCCCAAAATGTGCTCCCCCTCAGGAATGCAGAATTAGCCTAACGTAGTGCTCACATGGCTTTTGTGGTACCAATGGTGTGTTTGCCTTCGGTCAATCAATAGGGTCAAGAGGCGAGAGTTTGTCTGGTTTATATCAGTGTTTGCCTGAAGTCAAATAGGTAGCCAGTTAAATTTTCCAATATTGAATGAGGAGAGAGTGGTAGTGTCAGCTCTTCTACAAATGCATATTAAATTATATGATGCAGAAGTGGCTAAAGATGATTCACAGCAATAATTTGACCCAGTTATGTGTTATTGCATTTAAAAGACAACTGAGGGCTTGATTTCATTGCCAGCTGTGTGGTAGTTAATGATCAGTAAGAAAGCACCAAACTGAGAACAACTTCTGTTTCTAAATACAGCCCACCACGCTGAATTTCAGACATTCCCAGAATGAACTGTGTGTGTGTAGTGGATCTAAAAATAAGGAGAAATATGCTTTTATTGGAGACCAACAGTATATATTCACTGCAAAACTGTTCTTAAGTAACAAAGAAAAATTATATGCAGAAATGATGGACTTGCTTCTAAATGCACATAATTGCTCTGACCTACAGCTATATGACTCCTGATTAATGCCAGCCATAAAAGATTGTCCTAACACAATTCTGAAACCTGTGTAATTAGCAGGAGAAGACAAAATTGTTACTTCCTCTTCGGACTGACATTTTTACTGCAACCATTATTTTTAAACACATCAGGCAAGCTCTCTGCCTGAGTGGTCTGTCCAGTGCCATTGTTTTAAAAATTCATTTCTGGTAACAATTGCACATATGATAAACATCAGTTTGAAAATTCAATTTACTGCGTAAAGAATTTGGGGACACAGTTTTTCATACAACAAAATAAGTCAATTAGAGCCTTCTTTTCACAGCCTGCAGGTTTTCTTTCAAGCAAAATAACAGTGCATTTGGTCTATTAAAGTGTAGGCATAAAGCTCTAAAGACAATGTGCTACAATAATGTTGAATTGAAGGTGCCTAAGAGAAAATGAATGTTACAGGGTTTTTTCCTTTGATTTTAGGTTTTATTATGTGTGTGCCTTGTTAGTTCCATTTAAAGAAATGAGAAATGCAAATATCTCTTGCTCTAAAACACACTTTATTTGAAAAAAACATAAATTCTTTCATGTATTAATTAAAATGTAGCAGCAGCCTGATGTCTGTCTTCACCCAGTGCTGTGCTGGAGACAGTTCTGTGGTGATATGTGGCAGCTCTAAAAAAGCGTGGCAAACTGGGTGATGCTCTGGACATCAAGCAGAGAAACCTCTGGCTTCACTCACTTGTCTTTCTAGTTGAGAAAGAATCCATTATGTGGGCCTGAATTTTGGACCAGTGGATGCTCCCACTGGGCCATTTGGGCAGGTTTTTGAAGGGGGGATGGAGCAGAAAACAGAATTTCAGCACTGCTTGTAGCCATACTTTTAGCTTAAATCCAAACAAAATTTGGTTCAGTTTCTCAGGGAGTTGCCCCATCAGATTGTTCAGAGACAAGGTTTTCTTAGCAGCCCAGTACCTAAAGGCAGAGCTTTTCCAACATCACAGTTTGCCAGACCCCAAACCTAATTGACCTGGACTTAAAAGTTGGTACCAAGGAATTGCTGGAAATAGACATACTCTGTTGTGTGTTCCTGCAGCATGCAATTGATCTAAGAGCTTGGAATGTTTTCAGCTAGGCACACAGAAGGAGTTAAGTGCTTTGAAAAACCCGGTCATGCCTCTCTAAGGCTTAGTCTGCAAGAGCAGATTAATGCAGCCATGTTTGATGCTTATCCTGCTAGAGGTGCTTTGCAGTGGACATTGCCTATTGCCTGCACTCTTCCTGGCTGCTCAGGCAACAGTGTAATTGCAAAAAGATGAGTGAGAAAAATAGCAAGCCTTGCAAGGGAACTGACAGAAAAAAAAAAAAAAATCTTCAGTTTAGGGTTCAGTTGTAATTGTTTAGAATTTTTGAACACACTTTCTTTTTTTATCCAGAAGAGCTAATCCTTGATCCTAATCCTCCCTGCAAAAAAGGGAGCTCATTGATACTGATGAGGATATTGAAGGGATGTTGTGACTTGCCATATAGCATTCTAGGGGAAGGCAAGCTCTCTGTGATTATTCTGCAGGTCATATGGACCAGCTACATTAGATGTTTCATCCTTTGGTTGGGAGTGTTGCAGTATAAGGTGTAGAGAGGGCAAGACCTGCAGGGTTGTTCATCAGTCTTGTTTTCCTCTTGCTGATGACCTCACTCCCTTGTGTCGGATTTTGGAAGGAAACACAGTCTTGGCTTTACAGTGTAATGTTGGTGTTCCAGATTGCATTTCTGTTCCCCAGGTATGAAATCTCACTCTACATTCCTCTATCTGCTGCATATTACTTTTAGAAAAGCTAATAAATATACTCCACATTCTTCCTGTTTCGATTAGTTTGGTCATAATGTATCTCTTTCCTCTTCTCTTCCCCTGCTATCTTTAAAATGTCCAGTACAGGACTTTGTCTGACATGAACTAATTTTTGTTTTACATCTTTCCCATCTCCAATTCTAATCTTGAACCAGTTGAAAACTCTTTGCTCCTTTTTTGTTTGCCCTAAAACTGCACGGCAATACCCTATGGTGGTGCTATAGATAATTTTAATTTTGGCTTATAGGTCCTGAGTGTGTGTGGTGCTAGGAGATACTTTTTACTCTTAAAAAAACTTCATTTGTACATGTGTTTACTTAAATTCATATGTGGAAAAAGAAAAGCCTTGGTTTTAAAGAGTTTTCAAGCACTTTTATTTTTTTGATTATATAAAAATAAGATTTTTCTCTTTCTATTTTCCTTTGAAATGTGTACTGAAAACTGCTGAGTGGCGATCCTCACATTTTCAGTGTGGATACTGTTCTGTACAAGAGACCTCATGTGCAACAGTGTTGAAAATCTAATCAGGAATGCTTCATGGAGCTGCAAAATCATTGCTGGATAAAACATTTTAACAGGGAAGCAAAGATGTAATTTCCAGAGAAGGTAATGATTGCAAACGCTGTGTTGACTGGGTGTGACCTGGATGAATCCTGATGGTCCAGGAGGAAGCCCAGTTGTGCCCAAACCTGATGGCCTCTCTTTTCCATCCCAGTTTTCCTTTTGTGAAACATAGCTGTTATGTGGCTAAAGGTTGGAAAACCAAGCAGAAATTGTGATTACAGTCAACAAGCTCAGCATTCTCCATGCTCAGGTCCCAGGCGTGATGATATTGTGTGCGGCAGTGCCATTTTCCACTACTGACTTTGTGAGCAGGAGCTTTCCCTGACCTGCTCTGTAAAGCCCATGTTGAACACAAAGCCCAGAGTCCCCTTTAGATTTATTAACAAAGAAAGCAACAAAAACTGCTGTGCTGAGCCACTCCTGGGGCTCCTCCCCAAGGACCTCACTGCTGAGAGCTGGAGTCCTCTCTGCACACCAAGTACAAACAGGGGAGGCAAGATGTGTTCTGCAGAGCTGCTTAACCCTTTCCATCTCACTGTCTCTTGGGGAAAGGGGGGGTGGCGAGGAGGATGGGGAGGCAGTTTGGTGTTTATTTTTATCTCAGTCCCCACAGCATGCTTACACTACGTGACTTTTGTATAATCTAATGGGTAGGTTCCTGCTGTTATAAGTAGGAAAATTCAGAGTCAAAGGTCTTGTGACTCTGAAGCCATTGTGTGCATGTCACATGCCTCAGTGCATTTGGCTACCCTTGCAGTTGTGGTCAGGGAGAGCTGAGAACTTAACAAAGGGCCTAACTGGCTGTGCCCCACTGGTGCCTGTCTTGGCATTTATTTCCTCTAAGCACCTAAACATCTCATTTTGCTCTTCCCTGCAGTGAATGTGGTCTCTCAGTGATCCTGAACTCCAGCTCTTGCTGTTGCGTTTTCCGCTTTCTTGTGGTTCTGGTCTGTGTGTTTTTAAAGGTGACGTCTTTGAGATCCTTGACCTCTGCTGGCATTGCTAGGAAAGGAAACAGTAAGGCCTTTATTCAGAGCCACTGCAAACTGGTGCAGCTCTGGTGGGGTGGGTATGAGGCATGTTTCCTTTCCCAGTATGGTATCCGCCAGTCCAGCGTAGCTCTACGGCAGGTGTGTACATGCAAAGCTGCTTCCAGTTTTGTTTTATCTTGCAACTTAAGAGTCTTCTTCTGTACAGACATCAGGAGTGGGGAAGATCATCATCAAGAACACCAAATGCCCTGGTGCTCTGTTAGAGACAGGAGGGATGGTGACAGCCGTGGACCATTTGTAGAGGGGCTGTGGCTCCAACTCCCTACTGTTTCCCTGTATTCGGTGCCCATTGAGCAGCATCCCTGTTCCCATCCCCAGCTGCCTCAGACCTCATTGACAATGGTTCACTAGTGGTAACAATGCTGGTGGAGACGAAGCTGTCGCCTCCTTGGCTATCCCTGCTTATGGGATGGGCACCACCAGCAGGTTCACGCAAAGACAGCTGCCCTGACCACAGCGTGCTGGGGCGAGCTGCTTCTGAGCCTTTGCCATCATCATGGGGGCTTGAAGTGTGACCAGAAGGCAATGGACACTTAGGCTGTGGTCTGTTCTCTAGACATTCCTCTTGGGACCTGACTTGTGTAAAAGAGGAGCAGCTGTGTTGTGCACCAGCTTTAAAAAGACGGCTTTCCAAAGTGCAGCCTATTCTGGGAGTTTAACCTTGTAAAGACTGAGGCCAGACGCAGCTCTTAAAGGAAGAGAAACAGCTTTTGATGTTGCTTCCTCTGAGGCAGACAGAGGAGCATTTCTTACAGACTTTTCTCCCTCCTGCTGCTTGATGAATTCAGCTGTAGAGTCAGATCCATGGGGAGACTGTCACCAGGAAGGGTTTGGCCAGTTTGCAAGCCAACACCTGAAAACAATGCTGTAAAGTAACAAACCGTCTCAATTCCTTAGAGCAGATCTTCCTGTGATCAGACATTCTCCAGCAGACTCTGCTGATCGCAGACAGGCATCCAGACAGGTAGCACAACTGAGAAGATATCTCAGAGTTCCTTAAAAAGACATCGACACGTTCAAAGCCTGCCTCCTCTCTCCTGAGCAAATGGGATCCACAGGAGTTCACAACATTGAATCTGTGGGACTAGAGGAAAAGAAAAATTCTCTCTTATAGCTGTTTACTGTCTGTCTAAATAGAGGCCACCATGCTGTATTCTGCTGACCATCCTTAAAAAGACCTGGGTAAGGTGACCTTTCTGGGCTGCACACAGCACATTGGAAGGATGCTGACAGCTGCATTTGCAGTGATCATCCCTTGAGGAAAGCATCCGTGCTTGCTCCTTATGTTTGCAGATTTTCATACTTGATTTTGGACTATGGTTAAAGCACAGGAAGCCCGTTTTGGTGCCATTTCCCAGCTCCACCACAGCTTCCTTGGACAAAGCAGGTAATATTTTCCTGCCACTGTTCCCAAATGGAAATATTAGTCAGTCTTTAATTAACCTTGACTATGTTGTTTGTTTAGCTTGCAAGCTATTGGGAGAAGAGTCTTTTCTCACTTAGTAGTGGTCTGCTGCCTGTTTCTGCTCTGGCCCTGGGATATAGGATAAGTACCATCAAAAATAATTGGACATTTCCTCATCTGGTATCTTTGCCATCGTGGCAGTCACACCCACAGTGGAAATACTATCACTGGCTTGTTGATCCACGATTTTGACTAAATTATGAATCCCAGCATGTGAAAGAGGAGTGTTCAGATAAGCAGTTTGGCAACATCTGTGTCACTTAAGTTTAAAATACGATTAAGAGGAGCAAAACACAAGGTATATCCATGAAAAAGCCAGCTTTCTTCATGGCAAACCCCAGTGTTTTAGGAATTTTTTATATTAAGTCTAATGTTTGCATTAGTTTTTTAACTTTAGGCAAGTGTGAACAAAAGCTTTTTATTTCTCAAGGCCTTTGCTTAAGGGAATCAGCATGACAAGTTGAGAATACGTATAGAGTTTTTAAATTAGCAGGTTTTTTCCTGTGAATGTAAGTAATGAAGTGATTGTTTCATGCCTTTCTTTAGGAAAACAAGGCCTGTTCCTTTTGGCTGTTATTTCCCCTCTATACTTGGTTGTGATGCAGTCAGAGATGACCAGAACTGTAAGCAATGAGATAGATTTTCTGAGACAAGATTACAGTTCTGATCCAAAGGGGCATGTGGCTTTGGATGGCAATCATGGATAATTTTAAAACACCTATTTAGGTAGTGGTTTATGGTGTGGTTTTTGGTTTTTTTTAACTTACACTTAAGTTTTCTTACCCCCACCCCTGCCTTCCCCACAAAACACAGAGAGAATAGAAAGATTTTTATGTTCTCTTGCTGTTCATACTGCGGATGTTTTCTTATGGCTCCACTTGTGCTTCAGGAAGAAATGAGACATGTTTAGCAAATGGAGGTTTATTGTGGGACATGCAGATCTCTGAAGAGCTCTGATGTACCAGACTTGTCATCTTAGTTTTTCATTGAACATATTTCTCCTGTCCTTGTGTTCATGCACAGCTGTGCATATGTCAAACACAGTTTCATTTCACTTAATTCACTACAAATTGTGCCATGAGCACCTGGTCCAGTTTTCCTCTGGCTTTGTTGCATGACTTGGAGCAAATTGCAAAAATCCCTGTTTTTTTCCCCTTTTGTTGTCCTGAAAACTGGAGTGATAATATTCCCAGAGAGTTTGTGAACTAAGAATTGCTGTAAGCTAGTGGACAGTGAATTAAACTCCTGGCCAGCTGTCCCAGGCCACTGCTCCTTGCTCTGTCAGAGTTTCAAGGTGTTGGCATTTATGTTGGCTTCCTTACCTGTAAAATGGAAATATTACTTGCTTGAGTGTGTTTTGGAGGGAGGAGCTCTGTGATACCTACTCTTTGCATTGAACAGGGAGTCCACCAGTCAAGGATGTATTTTTCAAACTGACAGGTCCACTAAAAGATCTGGGGGCCAGCAAAGCTGGCTGCTTCCAGCTTGCATTTCTTGCCTGTTGGCCATGACAAGACTAATGTCGTAGCCTTGCTTGGAAGGTTCCCCATGACTTGAAAACACACACAGCACCAGAGCTGTCCCATCCATCTCTTTTCCTTTCTCTGAGTGTGGCACCAGGAGAGACAGCACCAGCTGCCAAGAGCCCCCAGCACCCCCTCCTTTAGCTTTCAGAGAAGGGCAATCTCTCAGACAAAGTAGTATGTACACTTCCATCCTGTCTCTGTGTCTTGGGTCACATGCACAATCTGTTGTTATCATGAACACTGGTGTTGAATCCATATCTTGTGCCTCCATTTTTGTGAAACTGCTGTTCAAGTACCTGCTTCTTTAAATCAGAGCCCTTTTTAAAAAAATGGGTTGGTCTTCTGCTAATTTAGACTAACGTCTGTGGAGCTAAAGATGAGGTCTTCCACCTCAGTCAACCCAGGCAGAGACAGCATGGGGACTTTCTTCTTATTTCTTCTATTTTGTGCATTAGCTCAAAGAGAGCATAGTAATGCACTGAAAGTTGTTTAAATTTTAATAGAAGTATGCATTTGTGAGAGATCCCCCATGAGCTCCTGGCAATGAGGTGGGGTACCCAGAGCTCCTCACCAAAGTCACTTCTCTTGCCCTCAGGTTGTGAGGGGGATGCAAAACATCCCAGGCTTTCACAAGCCTGCTGAGGCCAAACAGTTGATTAAACCTTTGTTGGGTTGTGCCTGGGTGTGATCTGAATTTATAATGTGCTGTCACTGCCAGGAGCATGGGTTGTTACCATGCTGGTGTCCTCCCTCTGGGAGGTGAACGTGGAAAAAGCAGACCAAGTTAGCAATGAACTGTGGTGGCTGATGGGTGAGAAGGGTGTCAATGGACGCTCTCTAGGTTGTGTTTCCATACTGGTCTTAATGGTGATGCTCCTTAAGCTGTTTCACTTCAAATTTTAGCCTCTTTTCACCAGCCTTTCTTATTGCATGTGTATTTGGTCCAACTCTTCTCAAAAACCCTTCCCTCTCACCCCCAAAGTAATGCAGAAGAGAGCAGGATGCAGTGAAAGGAAAGGGCCAAGTCCTCTGTGTCACCATATCAGCATGGCCCCATTGCTGCCCTCTGGGAGCTTCTGGCAGTGTGATAATTTGATTTTTGAGGTTTTGTGTCATCTAAATTATCCAAGAGATTTCAAGTGAGAAGGGGCATTTTCATGTGAAGCAGGCATAGCCTTGGCATCTGGCTCTGTCCCCTAGATCTCTTAAGGGTCCCTTTTAACACCGTTTCCTATTTTCAGATTACTGAAAGCTGGGCTGAAAACTGAACCTCACCCTTAATTCTTTTTCCATTTTGAATCTAGCAAGATAAGTAAGTGTTGTTTTACATAAAAACTAAGCCTTAGCAAAGCAGACAGATTTATTGAATTATCTCATACCAAAATGAGTGTTTCACTGTCACTTTTTTTTTTTTTTTTTCATTTAGCAAGATCTTTTTCCTTTTTTTATATCTGTTGATGCCATGGGGAAATAGCTGCATTGGATATGAAATAGAGAGGGCACCACACATTGACCACTCCAATAAAGTGCACAGTAAATAATGTGCAAGAGCGTCAAAGATCCTAATTTTTGAATATATAATATATTAGAAGTTAAGCTGTTACAAAAGCACAGAAAAAACTTCCTTCAACCTTCATAAATTCTTATGCTTTAAATTAGAAATAGTCTCTTTTTTTGTGAAATGATAGGTCTTAGCTGTACCTAATATTCAGTTCATTGCAAATAGTAAGAAATTTCTACGTGTTCACTGCATATATTTTATTGCTGTAATTTGTGGCTCTCCCAAGCAGAATAATACTTCTACTTCACTGAATATACCTGTGCAAGTTAAAGGTCTCAGATGTATTCCTTTAAAGTGACAGTTCATTCCACCTACGTTCCTGCTTTATATCAGTACTTACTCATTAAGAATAAGCATAAAATACAATGTCATCCTTCTTAGTCCCATATTCAAACAGTGGGGAGCCAAATGCCAAACCCTGTAAAGGGCTCTCTTGGGCTCAGAGCAGGCATTAGCTGCAAGCTAGTCCCTTAATGGGTTTACCTGTGTGCTTCCTTAGGTTAATAGCCCCAGCGCCAGCCTGTCCCAGGCCCGCATGTGCGGCAGCCCCGGCTGGTGGCAGCCCGGCTTGTCACAGCTGTCCCCGAGCACTGCAGGGACTCCTGGCATCCCTTCGGCTCCTCGGTCAGCTGCCCAAATACCTGAGGGTTTTCTGTGCTGTTGGGTAGGCAGGGATTGCTGGTGCTTGGTGGGGCAGGGAGGTGAGGGAAGCAGGTGAGGAGGATGCTTGTGCGCAGCACAGAGGGGTTTGTGCAGCGGGGTGTTGAGGGGGGACACCCTGCATTCCGCGTTGCCTTCTGCTCCGTACCTCTCAAGGGGGAGGCTGTGCCAGTCCGTCTTGCACGGCAAAGGCGTGCACACAATCCCTCCCATCCCCCAGCACATCTGGAGTGTGAGCTGGGGAAAAGGCATGGGAGCCTTTCACAATTCATCAGCGCATGATCTCCTTGAAACATCTGCCCCCTCAGCTGAGGTTTTGTTGACTCTGAGTACTGAAGGCTGAAGCAAAAGAGAAGATGAAATGAAGGCTCCCAAGCAGTTTTCTGCAATACTTGGTTTAGCAGTCTGGAGATGGGATGTGTCAGAGTCATTTCTTTTGGAGTGTTTTAGGAATGTGCCTCCCAAGTGCGAGCTGTGCCAGTATCTTTGCATTGCACATGTGAGCGTATGTGCGTGTGACACACGCTTGGATTAATTATTTAAATCTTAAAATGTTGGAAGTCACTCCTCTGCATATGTGCACACACACACATACAGCACACTTGTGTTAATTACTTAAGCCTAAAAATGCTAGAAGGCATGCCTTGCTTCTTTTTTTCATCTTCTCTTTTTAAATAGCAGATGTTGTTAAAATTTACACCAGATTGTAAAATCTGTTCCAAAGGACCAGTCTGAAGTCTTAACATCGCCTTCCCCTGCTCTTCACTTGCTCTCCAAAGTGGTTGCAGTAAAATCCCACTTCTCCAGTTACTTTTGTAGGTGTTTCACCAATTCGGAGAGGGGAAAACAAACGTGTCCCTTTGTTTGTCTTTGTGGAAATCTTTTTCTGATTTTGATGGGCATTTTACTACAGCATCCAATTGGAGACACTTAAGAATAAGTACTATTGACAGAGGCAATTGGTACAAAATCCTTCCTGACCGTTCTCTCAATAGCTGAAAAGAAGCGGTGTTTTACCTACCAAAGCGTTATTAAAGGAAACTCAGCCATAGCAGCTGCTGTCAGCAATATGCCTTGCAATCAAATGAGAAATATGGTAGATACTCCAAGACATGAGAGAACTGCCAAGGCTTATTGCAGAGCAAAGAGCTTTTCAATAAATGTTTTCTCTGAAGAGCATCAGATTTCACTCACTTCTCACAGCTCAGACATGCCTTGGCAATCATGATTAGCCTCATTTGGGCCTGTGGAATCTATTATTTTATAGCTAGTCTCATAGCTGGCAGGATGACAAACAGTTTATTCCTCTTTGGAGAGAGATCGGACTGAAAGACACGGAGCTTTAATTCAGTGCTCCCCCACCTAAGATATTTTTCCTTTCCCACCTATTGCTTAAGGCAAGACATCTAATGTTTGCTTCAATGGCTCTGTCAGGCTTTTGGCATCCCAGATTTATCTCTTGCCTGGATGAGGACAAATCTTTAAGAAACTTAAGGATTTCTTTCATTTTAAAGTCGGGTAAGGAGGCAAGAAATATATTAAAACAAACATGCAAATGATAATTATTCCTAGTTAGCTGCATTTACCTAGATGCCATGTGATTTTCCTGGACATTTGAAATCCCAAAAGGAGGAACAAGTGGGGCAGTTATCCTGGTCTGCTTACCTGACCCAGTTACAATGGCTGAGTGAGCAAAGGGAGTAAGACCTAGACTCAAACTTGCTTACAAGAGCTCTCTGGGGCTAGATATTACCAGACAGGGTTATTTATTTCCCAAACAGGTGTTTTGTTGTGGATCTTTAACCATTTTGTCAGTTTGTCTCTCTGTACCCTGTTTCTGGGCACTCCTGGGCTGAGCTGGCAGCACTGGGAATTAGGTGTATGTTCCTGCCCTCAAAAGCACACTCAGCAGCCCTGGAGGATCTAACCCTGCTGCTAGCACATCTTGGTCCACCTCTATGTGCACAGAAGCCTTTCTTGACAGAGGGGAGCAGCATCTTGGCACTCAGTTTGCCCCCAGACCCTTTTCAGAGGGGCACTATTAAATAAATGTTCTTGGAAAAAGCTCAGCTATCTCTCTTTTTTTTTTTCCCCCCCCTTTGTTTAGGCTTGGACCTGTAAGTAATGCACAGTAATGCCTCTGTCCCATTTTATAAAGGAGCTTACAGCTTTAATTCATGTCTCTGTTGGGGAGACTGGATCTCCACATCTCGTTTGTCCTTAGCTGCAGGGCTGTGTTGCAAAAGGCTGATGGGTGCTCAGCATCAGGCCCTTCATTGGCAGCAGGAGCCAGCCACAGAACAAGAACAAGTGCTGCAGAGGGTCAGCCCTGCAGTGCTTACCTCCCTTTTTGGAGCTGTGATATCTCTTTTTTGTTTTGTTTTGTTATGGGAGAATGATGTCCAGGTGGCTGATTCTTCTGTAATTTAATGGCAGCTCACTCATCTGCTGTTGTGCTGGAAACAATACGAGGCCAACTGCCAGGGAAAGTTTGGCTGAATGACCTGTAGCCTTAATTGAATTTTGCACAGTACTTGTACAGTCCTTTTTTTTTTTTCCCCACCTCATGCTTACTCCTCTTGCTGCTTCTTTTTTAATTGGTGAATTTAAAAGCAAAATTCTGGTGCACAACAAGTTGAGAGCAACTTTTCTGCTTGTGAGGGTGGTGAGTGGTGGCCAGTGGTCTGACAAACACTTTGACTAGCATAAACAACTTTTTTGTTTCCCAAATTATGGGATGAATTAGTTTTTCAGGTCGCTTTGTCTTTGAAATGGTGCTCTAAACATAAAATCTCATCTACAAAAGAGATTTATACACATTAAAAAATCAGATATTCCTTCTGAAGATGAGCTTTGAATATAACAATTCCTGCTGCTTCTTTTCTTTCCAGTGCAGTATATTTCAGGACTCATTATATCTTAAGTGAATTATCTTTACTTGGGAAAAAAATATTTATCTCTTGGAACAATACATTTAGAAGTGCAGCACAATCACATTCAGTATCTGCTGAAGCTGATTAAGTGTCTGCTTCTTCAGAGAAGCCAGTCACTGTGACTGCCACCTGGAATAATAATGAGAGGAGGAAGGCAAAGAAAGAATAGAAATTATTCACAGAATTTTGGGAAATCCAAGTGTTTGCAAAATCGTTGAGAACCAGCTCGCTGTTTGCTGCTCTTGCAGGGGCCAGGCACACAGCATGGATCTGTTTAATCCCAAAACTCAGAATCCCTGAGTGTCATTTGCTTTCTGCAGGAGAGATTTTTGGTTTTCTCTTTACAAAATATTTAAAGGCATAATTTTTTTTTGTGTGCTTTGGTACCTAAAATTAGGAAATGAGGTAATAACTTTTATGATTCTAGAAAATTCGCCTCGAGGGGACAGTGCCATGGAAAAGCATTTGTTTTTACTTGGGTTTTGTGGGAGAGTTCATGTGAGAGCTTGGGCCTCTGATGCCTGTCATCCATTATATGAATGTCTTAACAAAATGATGGCTTTCTCCCAAAATAGCCTGAAGTTTGATCTATAATACACAAGGCAATTTTGTAGGAAGCCATAACTTTTTTCATCTCACAGAAACCTCTAGTGGACAAGACTTAATGTATATTAGTGGTTTCCTGGGTCCTGATGATTTTAAGTTACACTGACAGGTGTTTTAACATTAATAATCCTTAGTTTTATTTCAGCGAACATCTATTAAATTTAGTTATTATGTATTAAAAAGCAGACTGAAAGCACTGACATTTTAAGGAAGCCCAAATTAATGGTTTGAAAGGTTTCACAAATTTATCAGATGAATGGAAATCTAAGGAGGAAAAAAAACATCCACTTATGAGAAAT
Organism: Corvus kubaryi; assembly: GCF_017639235.1. NCBI lineage: Eukaryota > Metazoa > Chordata > Aves > Passeriformes > Corvidae > Corvus > Corvus kubaryi. The sequence continues at coordinate 14,846,633 of NW_024582059.1, read as the reverse complement.
GACAGCTTTGATTTCTCCAGATCTACAGATACCATATTTAAGGATCTAATTTAGGTTGTGGTTCGTGAAAGCATAGATTATTGACATTTCCAATCTCTGTACTTCACAGCAGAATTAATTAGGAGGTGATAATTTCAGGAATGTGTTACATGAAGCCATTGTAGCGCAAAGTACTTGTGGAGCACCTTTGTTTACTGGTGCTTGGATATTATATGAAAAATGTAATATGGAAGTTAAGCAAGTGAGATTATTCCTCCCTTTTATTAAATAAAGGATTAACTCTTCATTTGCTGTGAAAGGCAAGCATGTGTCCTGTGCAAGAAATCCAGACAATTTTTTTTCCCACCTTTATAGGAGGGAGTCTGATGAGCACACATAGTTACATACAGCCAAGAAGAAGGAAGTACTCTCTTTACTGAAACCTTAAAATAATGTTACAAACTAAGTTACTCCCACCACTGTAGTAGTTTAAACCTGAACAACCTTTAAAGCTTAGTTTGTAGAATAATTTTTGTCTGGTGGAGAACTCCATTGGAGAGGCTCGAGGTTGAATGTTCTTTCATAAGAGAAATTGTCAGCCACAAGAAGGATAATTCGTGGTGATATACTTGATAAGAATAATTTCTCCATTCCTCTGGCTGTAGAATGAAAGTCTGTGCTTTACATTCAAGTGGCAGGTTGCTCTTGGACTGCAGATTCCGGTAATGTTAATGGGGTTTGTTCTCCATTTAAATGCGTTCTAGAAAACCCATCATGATGAGAAAAAAAAGAAAAAGTAAAGGAAGTCTTGGTGGCAAAAAATGGAAAGATAGCAATACTATGTGTTTGCAAAGTAGTCTTAGAAAACCTAATTCTTCCATTCTTTGTGCTTGCTCCTGAGTCAAGACTCGAGGACCCTGTTGAAAGTTCAAACTTTTACATAAAAAGCTCAGGAAATGAGTCTTCCACTGGGGCTAACAGGACTGGAGTTCAGTTGTGACTTGGGGACAGCTTAATGTGGAGGTTGGGGATGAAGGCTGGTCACTGTGTCTTCTGTAGAGAGGACAGTTGCAATGAAGGAAGTGAACCCAAAGACCATTGTATTGCTGTTGGTTTTCCTTTGCCTAGAGGTAAAATATCATCTGACTTTCTTCTGCCTACAGCTTGCTGCAGTGGATGTGGCTGTGTTCCCATTATCAAGGCATTTGGGCTCTGGTGACTGCCCACGTGCACTACAGTGGGACCCCAGGCTTTCCTAGAAGGAGTGGGTGGATGAGAGAAGTGGTGCCATGTACTTTGTTTTGTGTCTGTGCTGCTCAGAGTGGGTGCTGAACTTGGCTGTGTGGTCTCTTTTGTCACTTCAATTATGTGTGGGGAGAAGAAAACGAAGCAGAGATGGGTACTTCTGCAGCATGTTGAACTTCAGGTTGCCAGAACATGTCATATAAATGCCGAGCTAGTGCTCTTAGCTTTTTTCTGGTGAACCATATATGGGGGGTTGAGTGGGTTTGAAATGAAAATTAATTTTTTGCTAAAAGAAGTATTTTCATGTTTTAATGAGGCTTTGAGCAACCTGGCATAGTGGACCATGTCCCTGCCCATTGGTGGGTGGTTGGAACTGGATGATCTTAAAGGTCCCTTCCAGCTGAAACCATTCTGTGATTCTGTGATTTTCATTCCCTGGGTTTAGATACATTTATTTCAGATCTGCTGCTGCCCAGATTTTGAACGTGTCTCTTGTTAACTTTAGCAGAAGAACAATGTGACTCCAGGACTCAACCATGCCTTCAAAAAGAGGAGCACCTTCATCTGTGAGCAGGCCCATTGGCATGCTTTGGGGTGCCTTGCTAGATTTGCAGCTACTCAAACATGTCCCTGTTCTACCTAGGACCCACAGATGGGACTGTGTGTTAAAGAGAAGCACCTAAATTGCTTTTCAGCTTCACCTGCCTACGCATGTGGTCAAGCTGCGTGTGAGATGCAGCAGCCACGTCTGGCATGAAGAACACTCTCAGCATGGCTGAGAAGCTGCAGCTTGTGCTACTAAGGTCAACCTCAAAAACCTGGGGTTTTTTGTCCTTCTGTTTTGTCATTAACTATGTGTTTAACATTGGTCTGAGTATATTGAAACAATCAGATCTGTGAAGCACAGGAACAGGGAGTGGATGTCACTTACTCCACTACTAAACATCTGCCCTGAAAAAAGCCAACTGAAACAAACAGCTAGCAAAGTACAGGGCACAAATTTTTGCACTACTTTTGCAGTTGTCTTTTAACATTCCCCTTCTCACATAATTTTTTTCCAGGAGTTTTATGCTGCTGTTGTGTGGGTTTGAAGCAGTGCCAGGGAGACAGCTCTCTATATGGCTCTGCCACCGTGCGCTTGTGCCTTAAATAGTTGAATGCAATTCAATGTGGCGGTAAGAAAATGAGCAGTTAATGTTGTTCAAGTGTTAATTGTGCCCAGAGTGTGTTTTCAGAGCCTCGACACAGCAATACTAAGAACATTTAATTAATGCTTTTGTGCGATTTCTCCAAATGGGTGGCAGGAGTCTGCTTGGGGATAGGCTGTAGTGGCTCATGATTGCACGTTGTCCTCAGTTTTCCTTCCATCTGAAGAATCATGAGAAAATCAGTGTGTGTGGAACGTCTTGTTTGTAACTCCCCTCAGATATAGCAAGTGGTTCTTGATTTCCTTTTGGCCTCTGGCACTGCTGAAGTCAATGGCACTGGCAACCACCGTAGGTAATCAAGGTGAAATACCCTTGTTCTCCTCCAGTACAGCCACATCAGGAATGGAAGACCTCACTATAAGAGTAAAAGCTGTGTATGCCTGTTTTTTTCTGAAGGTCTGTGTAGGAAAGTAAGGTGCACCCTGTGCTATAAGGAGTACTTAAATTCTGTTGATTGGCACAGACGTTACTGAGATACAAAAATGTCTGTAACTGGGCAAAATGAAACAAATTCTACCAGTACTTTACAAAGACAGTTTTGCAGTGGTATGTTGTGTAACTGAAGGAGTAATCAGACTCCAATTAGACCCTTTCTTTTAATATTGTTCAATGAGCTAGATTTTGGAAGCTTCTCATGGAGAAGAATAAAGAGTATGTCGCCCCAATATAAGCTGAGTAATTATTGAAATTCAAAAGCATTAAGTCTTAAATCAGCAGAGGGAAAATATGTATTTGGGGAGACATACAATGGAAACACCATTCAGAAGGTCTCCAAAACACATCGTGTTTGTAATTATAAGAGAGCTGGATATGGCACTGAGTGTTAATAACACATATGAGCTATTCAGGATAAGGGTAATCAACGCTTCAGGTCACTCAGATCAGCTGGTCACAAATACATTATCTCCTCTAGAAGCTTCTCTCTCCCTGCTTTACAACATCATGCTGTTGTTTGAGTGCATTACAAAAGCTTTTGCACATTTGGAAATGTAAATTACCACCTTCTATGCTACCAGAGGTACTGTATACCATCAGCCAGGAGAATCAGCGTGAAGCCATACATTTGGGGATCTGTCACGTTGCCTTCTTGCTTTTGCCAGGGACATTTAATGCTTTTCTGAATACCTTACTTAACTGTGACCAGCCACAGCCCGGGAAGGGGAGAACAATTGCTGTGTGGGTTTCTCCAATTGCTAAGTCGGAGCCTTTTAATCTTGCTGGCTCCTTCCCTTGAAAAATCAGATTGCACTCAAATGCATTGTCTCTGGTCCCTAGAGCCCTGACAGCCACATGTTGAAAACGTTTGCCTTTAACCTTAACCTGTTACGAGATTGAAAGTAGCCTGAATCAAAGCCCAGGTAAAAAAGCCTGTTGAAATTCGGAAACACTCGTTATGGGAGCTGCAGTTGGCTCCAGCTGTATGCCTCTCTGGACAGGGAAGTGTAGATCCACATGTCTAGCCAGAGCATTTGCAGCCCTACCCTGAAATTGTTCTTGCACTGAGCCTGCTACTCCCCATCCAAATGAACAAGACTTTAGAATAGAAAGAGGTTTGCAGTGCCAGCGCCAGAGGACAGTCACTTGGCAAGCGTCTCAGTCTGGAAGGGGCTGAAGTGAACTCTGGGCAGCAGAACCAAAGCATGCGTGCACACCTTTGTGTTCCTGTCTTGCTTCTCCAAACAGAGATCTCTCAGCTGTCAAAGCCATCCTGGTTTGCTGGCAAGTTCTCACTTCTCCCTCTGGTATTCGTGGGGCCTGTCTTCTCCTGCACCTTCAGGGAAGAGGCCCCATAGAACCAGCAGTTTGCTGTTTGGGTCCCCACCATGCTGGAAGAAGTCAGGGCCTGTGCCACAACTGCAGGAGGCTTTTGGATGATGACTCCCAAATCTTCTTGCAGGAGGTTGTTAGGTATAGACACTAGTACTGAGCATTTAGCAATTAATAAGTGCACTTCATTTATTAATTCCACCTGAAAGGAGTTTTGTCCAAAGGGACGCAGCCTCTTCAGCAGCATTATGATGCACGGTGAATACTTCACATTAAAATATCCAGCAAGTTCTGGGGTTGGGCTTTTTAAATAGTTACATATTTTTGTCTTGTTAACACTGTGAATCTTTGGGATCTTGTTTATAAGTGCTACAATGTTTCCAGTGCTTTTTTCCAACTCTTACTAAAGCGTATTTCTCCAAGACAGAGGACAGGACTCTACGAACATCCACGGACGTGCTTCATTTGACTCCTCTGAGTTTTCTTTTCATATAATAAGTGAATATTCTCCTGTTTTAGGTAGGGATCTCTGTTTTACAGGATTTTGGCAAAATATATGAAGACGTATATTCTATAAGGTTTCTCCTTGGAATTTTTATTCTATGCATAAAGCTGTATCAGTCATATTTCACTTTATGGGTGTTTCATTTTGCTCTGTGAAACTAGTCCAAGGTTCCTGCTGACAAGGTAGAGTCCAGGGGGCTCATTACATCCCAAGTGTTGGGCTTTTTTTTCTTCTGCCAGATTTTTCTAAAGTTAAAATTTATCTGTATTTTGTTCAGCTTGTCTGCATATTATCCAGTGTATATATCAGAGGAAAGGTTTATATATATATTTATATATATAAATGTTCACATACCAAAGTAAATTAATAAAGCTTCCTTTTCTTATGAAAGAGGTAAAGAAAAGTACCTGGCCAATACAGTACCATTAATCTATTCTCTTTTCTCCTTTCTCTCTTTACCTCTCTCTCTACAATAGAAGTGGAACAAAAAGGTAATTAAATACCTTTCAAATTATATATATATATTACTTATGTATAGGCTAAGTTATTTAACAGTTTAACGTTTTAGTTGAAATACTTTGTCATTAATTCTCACTACCTTTTTGTTAAAGTTTATTTAGTATCTCTGCTGCTCAACTTCACCAGATAACTCATATTTGCTGAAAAGTTTTTACCAGTGCCACCTTTTTTTTTTTCCATTAAATTTCTATTCAAAGGCTTAGATAACTCATTTTGCTGCCCCAAAGAATTTGGAAGGTGTGCATACATATGTATGTGCATAAGTATATCTAATTATGGCATAAAAGCCTCGTGGAAATGGCACCCCTTTTTCAGCAACTCTGCGTGGTTACTTAGACTCCAATGGATCTATATAATTTTATACTGGTTATTAAATCTGATTTTCCTCCTGTCTTGCTCTCCAGACATTACCAATTTCTGCATTTACAAAAAAATAATCAATTATGCTCCGAGCAGGAAGTGTGAAAGTGGGATCCCATCTTGCCAGCCCCGTGCTGCCAGAAGCACGTGGTGGGATACTTCTTCATGCCTCCCTGCCGCCCATCCATCCCATCGTCACGGTTACTGTACCTCTTGCGGATCGCGGAGATCAGCACTCCAAATAACCAACCAGTATTCTCCCCAAGAAGTGTGTGCAGCGCCTCTGGGCCAGGAGGGTGCTGGCGGGGATGGTGAGGGCTGAGCGAGCCAGATTTGCTCCGCAGCATCCCTCCTCTTGCCTCCCCATCCATCTGGCCAGCCGGCCCCTTGGTGGTGGTGGTGGTCCCGTGGGGCCGAGGTCAGCCGGGCAGCGGCTGGGCCTCCTGCCAGGTGTCGGGCGTGCCCTGGCCGCTGTCAGCCCCCCCCCGAAGTCTGAGCAGCAAAGCATCCCAGTTTAGTCAAACTGCTCCTCTGTGCTCCTCTCATGTAACAATAGAAGGTATATGTTTTTAAGTTTGAATTACTACTATATTTAACAGGACATTTTTTAACTGATTAAAATCTAGACATTGGGTTCCTCTCCAGCAAACTTTATTCTTTTCCTTCCTTCTTTCCTTTCTTCCTTTCTTCCTTGTCTTTTCCTTTCAGCATCCATATGTCATTTGTTTTTAATTGTGTGGACTGCATGTTTCATGTGTCCTGTAGCAGCTTGGAAAGTCTCATTTCTAGTTATACTCCAGATGGGTGTTCCCCCCCCACACTCCCTTTGCTTTAAACGCTCTGCTGAGTTGCTGAGGGATTCGCCTGTGCTTTGCTATTGGTATCCTTTAAATATTTAATATCACTTGGGCTGTAAGGATGGGAATTTCTTTCTCTTATTTCCATTTCTAGGCCACTCTTCTGTGGGCTGTTCAAATAAATATGTGGATCAATTCCCTCGGAGTTTAGCCCTTCACCTAGTAGGTACAGATTCACTGCAGAATATAATTTGGAAATACAAACCCAGAAATCCTTTGGGGGCACATATTCATTTCAGAGTTTACAAAAGCGAGTGGTCCAAGTAAGTATACCTGTAAAAATAGATTTGAAAAGCAGTAAGACAATGAGTCACAGTTGATAGGAACAACAGTGGGGGGGAAAAAAAACAGTTTGGTGGAGCAGATCTTGTTGTAGAGGTGTGGTGGGCAGGAAGGATAGTCTCCAGCTACAAGGCATTGCTCTTGAGTTTCCTCTCATCTCAAGTGTCCTCTGCTCCAGGACTAGAAGCTGTTGAGATGCTTGGGCCAGCCACCCCTGAACTGTCATTAACTTTGTTTTTCTTTTAAATTCTTTTCCCCTACGCCAGTTTTTCTTTGCCCTGGACTGCTGAAAGGAGTTTACCAGAGCGAACACTTATTCGAGTCTGACCACCAGTCGGGCGCCTGGTGCAAGGACCCTCTGCAGGCCTCTGACAAGATCTACTACATGCCCTGGACGCCGTACCGGACAGACACGCTGACCGAGTACTCCTCCAAGGACGACTTCATCGCCGGCAGGCCGACCACGACCTACAAACTCCCGCACCGGGTGGACGGCACGGGGTTCGTGGTGTACGACGGGGCTTTGTTCTTCAACAAGGAGCGGACCAGGAACATTGTCAAGTTTGACCTGAGGACAAGGATAAAGAGCGGGGAGGCAATCATAGCTAACGCCAACTACCACGACACCTCTCCCTACCGCTGGGGAGGCAAGTCCGACATAGACCTGGCCGTGGATGAGAACGGGCTCTGGGTAATCTATGCAACAGAACAAAACAATGGCAAAATAGTCATTAGCCAGTTGAACCCTTACACGTTAAGGATCGAAGGGACATGGGATACTGCCTATGACAAGAGGTCAGCTTCTAATGCCTTCATGATCTGTGGGATTTTATACGTGGTGAAGTCTGTGTACGAGGATGACGACAATGAAGCCACAGGGAATAAAATAGACTACATATATAACACTGACCAAAGCAAGGATAGCATGGTGGATGTGCCCTTTCCAAACTCCTACCAGTACATTGCTGCTGTGGATTATAATCCCCGGGACAACCTCCTCTATGTATGGAACAACTATCATGTTGTAAAATATTCCTTGGATTTTGGCCCACTGGACAGCAGAGCAGGTAAGGGGTTTAATACCAAACCAAAAATATTTCTATTTCTTTTCTTGTATATTTATTTTTTGTCTTAAAGTGAAGTACACTCCTGTCTTACTGATCTGCCTGAGTTTCTGCAAATTAAGCCCCACCACCAACCTGTGATGGTTATTAAGACATTAATACATACAGAAATTATTTTTTTTTTTGTCTTCGTTGAAATTAAGTTGACAAAGGAGTATCTACACATAAGAAGCCAGAAACAGTTTCCAAATGCCTGTGCTCTTATTCACAGGGGTAGCAGTCCTTTCTCCAGAATTGAATTTTCTTTCGTACCTCATCAGGTCATTTTCCCTTCTGCAGGAATGCTGACAAAACAAAGCGTGGAAGATGTTGTTGCAAACAGCTGGAGGAAAACTGCCTGCCAGTTTAAATTACTTTGTTTCATTAAGCTGGGGGAGTTTTGTCTTTTTAGAGAAGCTGAGACTAATTGAATCTGTGAGCATGCACCCACAAGTGTGTGTCTAGAGTCAGGAGGGGGATCACCAAAAACCCTCTAAATTCTTGGTTTATTTTCTGTAAAGTTTCTCATTCTTTTTTATAGCATTTCATGACTTACTATACTTTATCTTAGATGATAATCTGGCCCCCAGAGGTTTCCCAGCTTTTCCACCTTTTTTCCTGTTAGAAATTGTGCTGGTAGTTACTTAGGGATATTTCCTACATTTATCAGCTCCATCATCATTTTGCGATAATAAAGTTGCCACTTTATTAGTAACAAGACTTAGCCTACACTGTGGTCAAGCTTGTATGATGTTGCAAGAATTTCCAAACAGCATTTGCTCAGTAGTTTTAAATGGTTGTTACTGTACTGAAGTAGTCATAGTATCAGGTAGTCCTTGTGGCGGACTGTGTAGTGGGAAAGGCTGAAAAAGTAAGAGAAAAGGCAGAATTAATATAATTTGGACAGTAAAGTATTCAACTAATAACATGGCTTTTTCCTAAAGATTTCTTTTCGTAAGTAAGAAACTTGAAAGTGGGTGAGTGGATTCAGGGCTTTAGATTGAAAAAGAGAAGTGAAAAGGTTTCTGTTGCTGAGATTTTCTTTTCCTGTGTGCAGCCTGTTACCCATATAAAATGAAAATGGATCAAGAGATGCTGAAAGAAATTGTGGGTATGAAAATCTGGGGAGGGTTGGAATAAAAGTAGTAGACTGGTAGTGAGATCGTGATTTTTTTTCAAAAATGCAAGGAAGGAGAGAAGAAAATTTTGAAGAAGCAGCTGAACAAGAACTGAGTGACTGTTAAGGAGTAGAGATATTTTCAATGATGTTGACCTCTGCAAGATCTCAGATGAGTAGAAAATGAAGTAATACTTCTCATTCTTCTAACTTAATGATGAGCATGTACTTTCTGTGTGGTGGAGTGAAGCAGAGCAATTTGTGAGCTATTGGCTGTACCCAAGGAGAGAAAATCAGTTGCATCCCCTCTATTTCACAGAGTTTCTCTACTTTTTAGTGAATTATTTCCAGGTATTATAAAGGACTCTTTGCTGGCGCTTTTTCATATGGAGACTGTTGTCAGTAATAGCATCTTTAATACCAAAAAAAAAAAAAAAAAAAGCTTTAATCAGTGAAAAACCTTAAAAAGGGGAAAAATCCTATTAAAAAAGGAAATTGTTCTCCCTTTTTTCACAGTATATGATTGTGAGATGGGAGAGCGGGTGAAAACCTTGCAGGGGACTGAAAGTCTGTGAGGTGCAAGAATTTGGTTTGTCTTTGTGTCACTCTGGTTTGAAGCCTCTTTAATTTCACTCTGGTTTGCATGAGAATTTAGAATCCCCCAGTGCCTCAGACAGAAAACTGAAGCAGTTCTTAGCTTTGAGTGTTGGGCATGAGAGAGTTAATCTGGTGTCAGGGAATCTGATGAGCCTTCTCTGACATTCCCTGTGTGCAAATTTTGTACAAAGCTTTGTAATATGGGCAAAAGGCTGAATTTTACATGTGGTTTTCTTCTCTGAAAATTGTTGGGATTTCCTTTCTGGCAAAAATGCACAAGGATCCCATTTCCTCACTATTTCATAAGTTTAGAGGACTTTTGAGAGGTCTGCTCTGACAGCAACTGAATTTTTTGATGAGAAAACTTGAATGAGCCAAGACATTTCAAAGAGAAGAAAAAAAAAACTTCACTAAGGGAGTTTACTGCTCCATTACCCACATAGCCTGATTAGTGGGAACAATTATTTTTGAATCAGTGAAACAGAAGCACTGATTTTAGGCTGAACAGGTGAGCAAATAATTGCTTGACATCAGGCTTTTTTGCAGCGAGGAGCCAGGAGACCAGGTCTGCATGATGCTTTCTCCTCCAAGTTCAGTGCAACCCATTTTCTGGTTAGCACCAAATTTCATGCTCCATTGCTTTACATGTAACCCTAAATATCTGGTTGGCTTAAACCCAGCTCCTCCACCAAAGAGCAGGAACAGGAGCTGATACAACCCTGGGAAAGCAGCGAAGACTCAGGATATTTTTATTTGGTTTTTTAGATATTTATTTTTTACAGAGTGGATTGCACGTGTGTTTCTCATCTCTTCAAAAATCACCAGTGTTTCTCTGTATTAGAGCCATGTTCAATGCAGGCATTTCCCATGGTGTTACAATTTGAGTAGCAGAATTTGTAAACAATATCAGCTTAATTAGAAAATAAGAGAAGGATTGTAAAATTGATGGGTTGAACATATGGGTTGTTAAAAAACAATTAAGGGTGAGGTTTTAGAAGAGCTCTTAAAGCCAAAAATTGATCATAACAAGAAAAGTGAAATATTTAACTACTTAAATAGCCAGTAACATACTTGAAGTCACTTGTATCATACATTTCAGGGATATCTAAAATATAATACAGGTTCTGGGGATTCCGGTTCACTTAGAATCAAGCATTTTCAGTCTTTTCCCAAACTGTTCAGAGAAAATGGGAGTAGGCAGGAGTTGCTGAATATATAGGAAAGGCAGGGATCACATCGTCTTGCTGTTCACAATGTCTAAGCATGTCTGTTTTCTGTGATTTTTAATTAAAGATCTTTGCATGTAGGTTTGGAGCATATTTGAGATCTTCACTGTTGCAGAGCGTCTCTCACCTACTGTTTAAAAAAATGGGATTTTACTCCTCGGAGTGAGTGAGTGTCAAATGCTGGAGTTTCTATGCTCAGCTTCTGCACTTCCTAAAGTTACCAGGGAAAACAAAATGTTTAAAGCACTAAAAGCTGAGTTTAGCTGCTCTAGAAGCAATTCAAGGCTCTTGATGGAATTAAACCCAACTGTTCATTTTTCTCAGAAATGAGAGTAGCTGCATTTTAAAGTTTTACCCCACTCTTTGTTTTTTTCCCCCCCTCTTGTCTGAGGTTGTTTTTCATTTATCCCAAAAGTGTTTTTGAAAGCAAACACTGCTCAGTGCCTGCAAGTCCCAAGAAACCTATCATTAATGTCTGCCCTCAAGAACTGAACTTGAAGATACCAAAAGCCTTTGAAGTGTATTTTCTTTGAGCTGTTTGGCCTTAAAATGAGCTTTTTGGAGGATGCTTCTTCATAAATGCTCCTGAGTTTTTGGGTTATTTTGTCAGAGCTTCTATTGAGCTTTCTAATTTGAAGTGTTAGTAAGGATAGCTCTGCATCTCTTCTCATTCCTCAAGAAGTTAAACCCAGAAGAGTGTTCAGGTTTGTTTTTTTTTATGTGTCCTACTAGATATATGCAGAGAGGGAAACAGAAAGCGACAGGATGAAAATTTTCTGCAGCCTAATCAGTTGATACTCACCAGAGCTACCTGTTTTAATCATCACTCACTTATGATACGTTCTGCACAAATAAACTCAAGAAAATATCAACAAACCTTCCTCTCCAAAAAGGTGAAGTGCTCCCATCCCGCTTCCTGGTGCTGTGCTGCATACAAACACACGTTTCCCTGTGCCTCAGCCCCTCCCTGAGCAGGCACAGCTCCTGGCTGGACACCAGCCAGGGGTTCCTGGGCATCACAGACACCAGAAGTTCTGTCTTTTAAATGTGTGAAGTGTCCCAGTGCTGGCAGCTCTTGCCAGGGCTCGGGATGTGCTGATAGAGCATTTGGGTGCCTTAGGTGGGGACTGGAGCCTGTCCCATAGTAGAGAACTCCAAGGAACCAAGTTAAGGATCCCTTTGTGCATATTTTGGCCTTGGATGTCCTGGCAGCCATTCCCAGTGACATGGAAAACACAGACCTCCTATTTTTGAGAAGGTGTTTTAAATTATGTCCAGCAGACCTAAGCATTACCATATGGGTTGTTTCATGGATGTATGAAGTTAATAAATAAATATGCCCAGTACATAAAGGAAGAGAATGATATGATATATGATATGATATGATATGATATGATATGATATGATATGATATGTAGGACTTCTAATACAGCCTAAATGTGCTTAAGTGGCTTCCACACATTTCATATTAACACTGTGGACTGCCATTCTGGTAATCTAATGTGATGGAGAGATTGCATCGATAGCTGTGATATTTTAAGAAGCTCAGAGGGTTCATGTCAAACTTTTATCTTCCACATTTTGTCAAGTATTGTGGGATGTCCTCTTGAAGTGTGATTGGAAGGATTTTGTTCAGTCGAAATTTTTGGGTTGTTTTGTGGTTTTGCTTCCTGAAGCAGTTCCACAATGCAGATAAGGTGAACCCTCTGTCCTTATAATATGCTAATTAAGTGCATTTGTGTCCTAGGTAAAAGATGTGGCAGTATGGTGATGAATAAGGACTTTAAACACATATGACACCTCGTTAAAATGTAATTTTCACATCGTAAATCTGAGGCCTTTCCTTTGACAGCTGAGTAATGTGGGTAGTGGGCAGAGGAACTTGAACGTTTCAAAGCTGTCGTGTGCTCATGTGTAGCTGGGAGCTGCTTCCTGCGCTGCTCGCCTGCGACGCCGGCTTCCTTGCGCGGGAGCGCGTCAAAAGGGCTACGTGTGCACAGTGCTAAATCCCACTTGTGCACAGGACATGAACTGCTATCTCTTCAGGAGCCCCTTGTGATAAGCCACGTTTGCTATCTCCGCAGTTGAATCCGGGCTGCATTTTAAAAGGCTGCTGAGCCTTTCTGATGAGCAGCTTCTCCTGGTGGACAAAGGCCATTTTTAGGGGGCTGCTGAGTGTTTAATTGCTGCTTCTCCTGTGTTTTTGCTTTCCTCCCATTTAGGAGCATCCCTGACTCTCTCACTCCTGTTCCTCCTCATTGCTTACAGTGACAGCTGCTGGTTGCACAGTGTTGCTGGAGGTTTTCAGAGAGATAAGCTTCTGCTAAATGTGTAATGTGACTGGAGCCCTGGCTTTTATCCACCAATGTTTGCCCACATATTCATGTTCCATTTATTCAATAAATATTTCAGTTCCTTTTTTGCTATCTTAGACAAAAAGGGATGTCTAAGTTTAGAGCTGAAAAAAGCAGAACATCTTTTACAACAAAGCAGGCCTTTCAGCCTGCATTTGTTGGGCAGACAGTACCTTAAGCTCAGAGGGATGGGAGGGCAGTATTGCGTTCGTACCTCGTTTTGAGGCCTGGTCTGTCTCTTAATTTTTATCTTGTTTTAAATTTGCCCTCTTTGTAAAGCAGTGTTTGAGTAAAAAATGATAAAAAAGCATCATACCACTGGAGACTTTTCTGAAATTAGGGCTTTCTGCTTTCCGCCTGGAAAGCTGGAGTTTGAGCTTTTTTGTCATTATTCTCACAAAAAACCCCTTAAAAAGTGCAAGATTCCTCAGCTTCAAAATTCTCCCTTTGCAGAGCATGTCATAAATATTAATACTGTTTGGTTAGCACAGCGGGAGGAACTTCAGTGTCTCTCCAGTACCAATAAATATGTGGTTGCTCCCTTTTCCTAAATAAAACTACCATGGAACAGCAGATAACTTTACCAGAGTTGGATCAGCCTTCCTCTTCCTCAGTTCACTGCTCCTGCTCTGAGGCACTTCTTTGAGCCAGCCTGAGAAAATGGTACAGCAGACCTAACCCATCCATGAGGTGGACTGGGATACTGCTGTATTCTCTTAGGAGGTCCATTGTTACCATTGCCTATATCCATGGGCTGGGGCTCTGTTCCCGTGGGAGTGCTTGGGGACTGGGCTGGTGGGCAGCCAGGATGGTTGAAGTAGGGGAAGGGCAGGAAGAGACAAAATGATTAAGCTAAACTTCACTTTCAAGCTTCAAAACAAAAGGAGGCCTGAGGCTTCGGCACTTCATAATCCTGTCAAACACCGTGAGGGGGAAAGGCCCTTGCCAAGAACGTGTCTGAAAAGCTGAGACAGCTGTTTCTGGCAGCAAGCATGGGATGCAGATTAGGGGGGTGATTGCATAGGGAAAAAAGCATTAACTGCCAGTGAAGGATAGTGGCTTTTCCTCCTCTGCAGCGAGCTCTTCAACGTGAGGAATCAGCCTGAGTAGTGAATAATTGTTGTTTCGTTGAGTTTGAGACCACCGAGTCGTGCCTACATCAGCCATGGCTTATCAGTCCAGTGCAAGTCCTTTGCACCAAACCCAGCTGTGAATGTGCCAGCACTTTGGGTTAGAGATGTTTGCCAGCAGCAGGGAGCAAGAGGTGACATGTAGCAAATGTCCAAGGCTGCTTTTTGCAGGAGAAAGGGACTGCATTGTGTACTAGAGACAGCCTTTGAGTGCTGCGTTTTTAAAAAAGGTTTTAGTGATTAGTGCATCATTTATCCCTTGGCTGGTGGATTTAGCTGGCTTGGGTGCAGTGATGGGGATCTGTACGGGGTTGGGGGTTTAGCCCAACAAGAGACTCCTGGATGTTCCATTTTTGAGTTGTTGCCGCTGTCAGCTCCTTTCCTCCCAGCCCAAAACAAGATTATAATCTGCCAGGCTTTTTCTCCAGGTATTTCTCTCAGTTTAGGTTATATTTGTGCACCTCAAGGCCCTATGTGGTGCAAACACCTTCTGCCCCTTGTGGTTCTGCTGTGGCCTGGCTGCAGAGTCACGAGCCCAGCCTGGGACGTGGTTATCCTGGATTTGTTTTTCTTGCTACTGCGTTTTTGAAATGAGCAGCCTTTATTCCTGTTCCCCACTGAAATACCTCCACCACGGTAGCTCACAGGTCTGGATTGCTCTCCTCCCTTGTCTGCCACTGATTGTGTTTGTTCTGGAAATGACTAGTGTAATATTTTTAGCAACACTTATTAAGATTCGTCTCCTAAAGTCTAGTTCAATGTTGCTAATTAACTTCTTCAATGCCGCCAGCACTCCGCGGTGCTGCTATGCCAGGTTTTCTTTCTTTTTTTCCTTTTTTTTTTTTTTTTTAAACTGAGAAAGCAGATATGGATGGCCTGCCATAATCTGCTTTTGAGTCAAAGCAAGCAGGGGAGGCCTTGGATGCCCTTTCTGCCTTCATACTCGGTTAAAGAGGAGTAAGAAGCTCTGTAAGAATAAGTGAAAAAATTACGGAACCTTTAGGGGGAGGCTTTACAGAGCCCTCCCTTGACTTCAGGCAGTTGTGGTGATGTCCTTAGCAGGTCCCCATCCTTCAGAAGTCAACTTTCCAGATGTCTATCAGTGTTGATAAAAAGTACCCAAGGCATGTATGAGGAGTGGAAGGGTCAGCATTATCCTCAGAAATCCAGCTGAACTCCCACAGTAGGGTTGGATTGGAACGGTTACTGATAGGAAGGGAATTTAGGTTGAAGGGGTAAAAAGAATCTTGGTAGCTAGTTTGAAGAGCTCCACGTTCAGGGAGAAATGGGACCAGCCACGGAGGGCTGTGAAACGCCTCTGAAGGGGGGGAACACAGGTTCTGGAAAGAAAGAGGCGGTAAGCACTTGGAAGCACTCAGTCTCAAAGTGCATTTTGCTATTAGTAACTATGCTAAATCAACAGAGTTGAGTTGTGAAAAAATCAAGAATAGAAGTGTCCATTTCTTTCAGGTAAGTCCACCAGGTGTACAGAAGTAAAGGTTGATATAATGCAAAAGTTTTTGGGACAAAATCCTAGAAGAGTTTCAGCTCAGCTTTTATTCAGATAAATCCCCTGAAGCTGGTGGGAGTTTGGGCCAGAGGCTTCAGGAGTGAGTCTGCAGTGAATTGCTGTTTGCCCTGGAAGGAATTGCATTTTACCAGTGAGAGTCTTTTTGACCTCCTCATTTGTGGCTGAAGCATCCAAAGAGATATAAAAGAAATATAAATTGTAACCTGGAACAGATGGTGAATATCCATATGTATTTGAGTTGTAACGTCTGCCTTACATTTTTATGTTGAAAAGGTTGGTTTTTTTAAGTGTGTACTCATGATTGGAGGGCAAAGCAGACAATAAGGGCTTAGGTGAACAAGATGTGTCCAAGAAAACAATGTCATGATTGTTCGCTGTAACGGGATTTCTTCACTGTAAATAGGATTTTTGCTTGATTAAAATGTGCTGAGAGGAAACGGGACTTAAGGCAAGTTTCACTGAAATACAGGGTTCAGTTTGAAAAGACTGGCACTGAAGAGGCAAACCGGCTGTTTCATGTTACGTAGCTCCTCAGGTCTGTTTTCACAAAGTACCACCTGCTTGAGACTCAGAAGGGACGGGGGGGGAAAAAGCAAAGAAACATCAGAGCTGAAAAATACAGAAGTTATACACTGGTCATGACAGAAGATGGGAAAATCAGCTGCCTTTATACCAGTTTAAACTGGCTTACTGGGGTGCCATTCATGCTTCCCTCAAATAGCTGGAATAAATTAACACAACCACTGGAGAGATGAGACATTAGACAGCTCTGCAGTTCTTTTTCATCAGTTGATATTTGGGACAGAGAAAGGAGAAGGGCTGTCTATGCTGCAGGCAGAGAGAAGAAGTAAAGGCAACATCAAGTATAGACATGCCAGCAGAGATGAAGTCCCTGCCCCACTCCTAAGATCTTTCCAACCTACCATGTGAAGAAAAGCTTTTGTGAGCCCCCATGTACTAGCCTTCAGTTGCTCCTCTGTGTTAAATCATTCCCTCTATCCAAGGCATCCATGGAGGATGCTGTGGCTCACTAAGGTCGATCAGCCTGGATTCATGTGATGCTTTGCACTCTTGTACTGCCAAATTAAGTAAATGACTGGTGATGTTAATGCGAACACTGAGAAGGAGGGAAGTACTGAGGGAAGGCTGCAAGAGAAGAATAAAAAAAGAGGGAAATTTTCCCTTTTTTTTTCTTTTTTTTTTTTTTAGAAGGAGAGATAACCAAATATATTTGCTCGATGAGAGCATATTGCGTACATTGGAGGGATTAACAGCAGTGAATATTTCTGGCCTTCTCCTCCTAAGTGCTTGCTTTTCTCACTGGACAGTAACTGCCAAGGATTTTCTTAGTGCAATATTGAGTGTGTTACAAGTCATTCATGAGAAATATCCTTGGAATGACTGGAACAGATTTTATTGATGAAAGCATTGTGCTCTTCTCCATGGCAAGTAACAGGCTGAGTGAAGAATGCCAGCACCCGAAAAACCAAGCCAAGGTGGAGAGTGCTCTGGCAAGTTTCTGGTTGATTTGTACAGTTTAAGGTGAACATTCATCCAGCATTCTGTCGGGAGAGGTGCCTGTGGCTGGTGCCTTGCTTGTAAATGTAAGCTCTCTTCATGGGTAAATAAAGCCTCCTCCCGAGCTCGGTGGGGAGTAAATGAAGCTTTTGGGTAGCCTAAAACTGCATGGTCAGAACACAGTGTTGTGTAAGGCAGCTGTAATGTGTTTTTTTCATATAAAGGAGTTCAAATTGACTCTGGTATGAGGAATAGAACAGAGAATTAAATTAGATTAATAGATTTTTTAAGACCAGAAGGGACCATTAGCTCATTTAGTCTGACCTCTGTAATGCATTCGATTGGATTTCATCCGCTTCCTCTTCTGCTGAGCCTAATGACTTGACTTTAACTGAAGTGTACCTTCCAGAAAGGCACCCAGACAATCAGTGCCTCACTTCAGCCAGTGCTTTTCTTGGTTGGATATTCTCTACCTCAGTTAAGAGGTAAAATAATATTCGCATTATAAATGTTTTGACTGTGCCTATCTGCATCATACATAAAAAGGTAAAAACGTGTTTCTTGAGTTGTACTCTTTGGACCTTGCTCAGACAGTGCTCTGGAGGTTGCCTTCTGTGGGAGTTACTGGTAGGTCTGATTTTTTATTTTATTTTGGTTTTTTTTTTTTAAGATCTGAGAAACTTGTTACTGCAGTGGGAAATTCCTGAATAGACCAAGAAAGCAAACAATTCACTAGCAATGAGAAAATAGCTTTCTGGGCACTAAAATCAAGAAAACCTTACACTTTCAGATGTGTACTTTATGATGAGTGGCACTAAATGTGTGTGTAAACTCTGCTTTCTAAGTAAAAGAAAGTGCCAGTCTGCAGAGCTTGCATGCTGCTCTCTTAATGCCACTTCCATTTTTATTTGAACCAGAGCGCTAGGGAGTGACATTTAAACCTTAGAGTTTGTCATGAAGTTCTAATTTTTTTCTTGATGAGAAATGAGCACATCTGTCCATGGAAAAGGGCAAAAACTTGTTCCAGCAGTTTTTGCATAAGGTATTGAATGATTTAATTCCAAATGGTTGTTCTGATTGTTGGCTTCTTTTTTTCCCCCCCTTTTGTTTCCCATACCCTTTTTAAAGGAGTATACTGGGTAAAAAAAGATGATGATGCAAGGAAATGAACTGTAGAGGATGCAAGAACTATTTGGGTAATTGATTAATTGTAGTAAGAGTCTTGTTACACTAGCTTTTCATGGTAAAATACACTGGCAAGTTCTGATGGAAAGAAGTTGTAATTTTCTTAATACGCAAACATAAATTTCCTGCACTCTTAAGTGCCTCAATTCAAATTGATTTTTTTTTTCCCTTCAAACACCATGTTTTGTGATATTTTAGATAAACTTCACCTTCAGGCATTTCTTTATTAACCACCTAAGAGAGGCTTTATCAAGGCTGTGGCTTCTATAGATAGAGTGGTGTGGGAGTAGATGTGCTTCCCCTTCTTTTCATTGGGGAGAGGAACATTAAAACGGGCATGTATCAAGGAAGGCTAGGGAAGTGCTCTCTTCCTTCCCCTTTACAGCAGAATTTGTGACAAAAATGGTCCTGTGCATGTTTAGAAGTCATTGCTGCAGTGTTCTTGACAGACTATGCAGCAGCTGTAACCAAAGAAAGATGATTGGAATTAGCCAAAATGACTCCAAAATCTCTTTGGGGCCAGCTGGTACAAGGTAGTGCCAGTGGGAGTTTGGGCTGTGGGTTTCCATGCAACCTGATTTACACATTGAATGTGGGAAGCATCACCTTGCTGAACCATGGCCCCTACGTGTTTCATTAAATCTCCTCCTTGTGATGTCTTCTAGGGTGGGGGGAAATGATGTGAAAAGTTTCCTTCTACAGCTGGTTAACACTTAGCAGTGAGGAATGTCTTTCCTTTAGGGAGTAAATCCAGAGCTGCAAAAGCAGGTCCTCTCCAGATGAAGCTTTTCTTACAGTGACCTGACTGTCCTCTTCCTACTCTGATTTGAAAGCTGATTTTAAAATGCCAAAGGGATAATCATTAAAAATATGACATGCATCAGTGCTTTCCTCTAATTCATCTTCCCTGGAAACCTTTGGACCCTTTTCTGATGGTCATGTGTAAGGAAAGATGACATCAAGGGAAGAGGAGGGCTAAGGCAGCCTTTCTTTCCACTTGGAATCCACAGAAAGCAAACTAATATTTTTGCCTGAAATTAGAGAAAAGGAAAGGTTGTCAAGTTCTGTGAAATCCTTTAACTTGCAAGGCAGAGAGTCTGTCCAGTTACTAAAGGTGATAATTCCCATAGCTGGCATGATTCATTGAAGAGACATCTTTGAAACATTTAGTAAAAGTTTTCACTTGTTTGTTTAGAAACCTGTAAGAAAGTCCTTTGGATGTTTCCTGACATGGTATTGATGTTATCTTGTCCCCTCAGTGTATTTAATAAGCTTCAGTTGTTGATTATAGAAATACATTTTACCTGTGCTGGGCTTGTCACTCTCCTACTGCAAGAGATTGATTATTGATTTTTTTAATTATTTTTTTTTAATTATTGAATAATCAACAATAAAACTAAGTAATGTTCTATTCCCAGCTGAGTCTCCAAGGAGTGCAACTGTTTCTCATTATAAAGGGGGGGGGAAGTAATTAAATTTTGATTATTTTTCCCTTTTGCCCAAATATCTTCACACAGTGCAAATTAAATAAAATTATTTAACCATGACAAGCACTTCTGCCAATTAATCCCTGAGAAGTGAAGCTGGAAAATGTATGCCACACGCAAGCAGGCAGTCACACACAGATGCCTGGAAAAAAGAAACCCAAAGGAGTCTAAGACAAGTATGAGTTAATCAGCCCAACAGAGCCGTGAATGGGAGTTAAAGTGATAGTGACGTCCCTACTAAAGCTGATATGAGCTCTTTCCAGCTTTTTTTTTTTTCTTTTTTTTTCCTTTTTTTCCCCCCCTGCTTCCTGATACTCTGAAGAATCTTTTTCCCTTCTGGCTTAATTGCTAGAGATTAATTGAAGTTCAAGAGCTCAGTATCTCTAGTAGCCTTTATACTGAAATTTAAGATGGGTAATTTAACTTTGAATTGATTTTTTTTTTTTCCTCTTCAATTTGAGCTGTTAGTATGTGCATATTTTTATCTTGGGTACACTTGGGTTTCCTGAATTACAGGCAAGCTTACCAAGAGATATTCATTAGACAAATGTGTTTATTAACAACATAAAAATCGTTGTACTGAATGCCTGAAAACTGGATCCTATTATTAAAAAAGAAAATATTATAGGCAATTCCAGAGCATTAAAGAAAAAAATTGTCTATCTGGATTTTTATATACCTGATTTCATTACCTATTGAAAAACATCGGTGCTTTTTGCATGCACAGTGCTTCAAGATCAAGGTTAGCCCTGTTTCTGAATTTTAGCAGATTAAAAACCTTACTTGAAGTCAGTGGCCATGTCCCCAGGAAGCAACTTTTCCCCAGGAAAACCTTGTCTCACTTCTATGGGGAGGTTCTGTGGCATCTGGAGGGTCTGTGAGGTGGTTGCTGACTTGGTAAAAGCCACACCTGCATCTCTGAGATGTTTATTTAGGCCTATTTGCTGTTCATCTTCCTGTATCTGAAATCAAACAGAGTGCAGACTTGTCTGAAGCTCCTGCTGCAGGGAACACTGTTGACAGTAGTGCTGTGCACACTTTAGATGTATATACAGATAGATACTTGTACGTTGATTAGATAAAATTGAAAAATGGGATTTTCACGCTAAATATACATTTATTCTCACGGAAGGCATGGACAGAGGAGGGTTTTTTCTCCTTGGATGAAGCTGTCCCAAGCAATTCACATGTTCTGATAGATACAAGCATTTGATAGGCTTCTCTGACTCAGACATCAAGATATTATGCAGACCTAATTAATTTGATTTTGCACATCACTCCAAATGCAATATAGGGAATTGATATATTTCTATCCCTTTATCTATCTTCTGTCTGATAAGATCCTCTTTTTTAGGCAAGACTGCTTGGGCTTTGGCAGAGCAGTGAAGGTCCTTGGCCCTGTCAGACAGCATCAGCTGGCCAATACCAAGCTTAGCAGGAGAGGAAAAATGACCCAGACCAGACCAAAGTGGGGCAGCAGGACTGTGAGGGAATGGAGAGGTTCCTGAATCAGGCAAATCTCCTGCAGTTTTTAGTGAAGCAAAGACTCAGTTCTAACTCTGACACAGACTGTCTGGATTTGTTAGGCAGTAGTTTCCAGCCTCTGATGTTGCCATGTACAGACTCTGTTTGAAGAGGAAAGAACATTGGCCTGATGGAAATTCAGAGACATATTTTCGCAGGCTGGAGAGGAGTCACCCAGGTGGTAAATAGGGTGGCAAATAGTTGGGACACTGCTGCTCTCAGCCTCCTCCTTCTCTATTAAGGTTGAAGGGTTTTTATACCACCCGGGGGATTACACATAGAAAACTGTACCTTTAAACACAGAGCATTTTAGTATTACCCAAGGAAAAAAAAAAACTAGTTCTATGGAAATGAAAGGTTTGATGGCCCTTGAGTCAATACTGTTTGAAAGTCACAATCCTTTATAAATTTCAGCCTTTTCTTCCAGGTCATAATAAAAATAGATCCTTGCACATCATAATTTCCTTTGGTGAGCAGGTTTTTCTGACCTGTTTTTTTTTTTTCTGGTATGAACTGACATTGTGACCCCTCAGCCTTTCCAGAACAATGTGCTGTTGACTGAAGCCTTGTATTCTCAACTCATCGCATTTTTAGACAGGGCAGGGAAACTGTGGATTATCTACCTAGAGGGGATGTAACAAGGAATATTCCCTGCCTTTCTAGCTATCCTTATAGCTATATCATAACTGTTTCATACTCTGTCCTTGCCCACAGCTCATTACTTTCATCTGCAGGTGGTAAATTTTGGAAAGACTGGGCAGTGCTTGCTGAACTGACCAGGGAGAGCCTTAAGTTTGCTGACCACTGAGTAATAAGATGAATCACACATCCTGCATTTTGCCTTGGGAGAAAAAAGGAGCAAGTGTGCCAAGCAAATTACTGGGTGATTTACTTCTTTGCAATTCTGGGAGGGAATCTTTTATCTTCATAAATCTCACGTTAGGATACGTTCTGTAACTGTGCCCAGTGGTGATATATTTGTCTATATAAAAATCAGTGCCTTAACCGTGCATAGGGAGCAGACCTCTGTGCTTCACCCCAGCTGCGTTTGATATCCACAGATAACTAGGATTGTCCGGTGTTTATCTGTCTGCTGAGATGAAGCTCTGTGCTTCATCTGTGTTGCTGGATGCACGGGCTGATTCAGCTTCTGGCTGGAAAGGAGGGGTTGGCATTTAGCAGGGAGTGCATCACGTGCCAGGTTTTCTGATGGTTGGGTGCATCACACTAACAACAAGCCAGCAAGGGGAGCTGAAACATGCAGGGGAATGTCCAATGCCAGGAGTAGAGGGTTGACAGAGAGAGGTGGCCAGTGGAGTTAACCGTCAGTACGGCCTTTTTTGTGAGAGCTAAGCACAGAGGACTTTGGTTAAAAATCACCCTTGGTGCTTTTCCATGGTATCTCTCTGAGTAACAGGAATGGATCCAGGCCCTGCATCTTCTTGAGCTGGGCTGAATTTCTGTCTGAATTTTCTGCCATTCTAAGAGCTTGCTTTTCCACTTCATATTGGGTGGGGTCCTTCTCCTCCAACCGCAGTCCCACCTCAGTGCTTGGATGCTCGCTGTTATCCAGTCATCTAAGTCATCTTCAGACAGTCGTGATATTTTCTCGTTTCCTTGCACCCCACAGTAAGGTTATCACCTGCTTTTTTCTGTGCATGTTAGTGCTGCATTCATAGTATTTTAAATTGAATTCTGGACCTTTGGTCTGAAACTAGATGTGGACCAGAGCATAAAGGGTTTGCTGATATCAAAGTTTGTCTACACAATCACTGTCAGAAGCCTATCCTTTGGTTATACATACTGATCAGTCCTGATGTGTCCAATGAATTAATTTGTCTCTGACAATTTTCTTAGCTAGAGTTTGAGCAGCAGGACTGCTGACCTAAAATGACCCTAAGTTCTTCATCTTGGAGACCTCCTATTCAATGAAATTTTGGTAGATGATCATTGACTTGGGGAGATTATAACAGAATTGCTAAGTTCTCCTTTGTCCTGTGCCCTTTGAAAATGTAAGATGCATCAGTTCACTGAAGAGTATTATTTTAGTTCAGAAAAGTGTCTGAATGGGCTGAACTTTATAAACAGGGTTGAAGGCCCTTTCCAGCTTCTGGTGGTCAGAGGGTAATGCTCTGCTTGGCTACCTTTTTGTTCAGCTGTCCTTAGTAAAAAAGTCCACCAACAGCTTGAGAGAGGAAGCCTACATAGAAGATAGGGGCTTCAAATCCCTGTGTTGCATTAGAAATCACTGTAAAGTGTCATTTTTTGCCTCCCTGCACCATGGATTCCTCCCAGCTGAATGCAGTTCATTGCTATTTATATCCCAGTCCCGTCTGAGGCTGGAGAGGGCTGGCTCCGCAGCTCACATGGAAAGGTGAAGCCCTGCTGAAGGCAGCAAAGGTGCAGCCATTTGCACCACCAAAGGAATTGGTCTTTTGTCTTGTCATCTCTGCAGCCGCAGGGCATGCTGCTCCTTGCTTGCTTAATTGCCAGTTTAATCAAAACCTGACACACTGTTTCAAATATGATTTCTCCTGCTGAACACCTGAAACTGTCTCAGCGTCTCTGTGTGTGTGTCCTGTGCACATCACGAGCAGCTGAACTGTATGGCTGTGGTTCAGGGTGCTGTGAATCCGAGCACACTCCAGCTGCCCAGGTGCTGTGGCTATGGAGTGATGTTCCCATGCCCAACTCGTCACTAACCTCCTCGAGAGGTTATCCCAGCATAGCTGGTAGGACAGAGCACATGAGTGCTCAGCTGCTCCAGTGCCAAGTCCAACAGCCTGACCTTGTTACCAGATCACTGGGAGTTTGGGCTTCTGGGACTGCGTTCTGCTTTCATTTTCTAAATGCCCTCCAGAATATACAAATTTTCACAAAGACAGCTCTACAATTTGCCCTCTGAAGTTAAACTTCAGGGCTGTCAGCGCTAGTGACTGGGGTGTTCAGCTCAGGGATGGATTTTCCAGAATCTCCTCTTCGACCACAGGATTTTCAGTTCTGTTTAAAAGTATAAAAGTCATCTTGCATTTTTAAGTGGAAAGCAAAGCTTTAAAGTATAGGTCCTGAAGACTTCGAGGCACAGCAAAGAAAAGCCTAAATCTGTTAATATTTGTTATTTTTTGTGGGGCTTATTTTCCTTTGGCTTTAAAGTCCTAGGATGTAATCTCAGAATTTGGGGGTGCCGCTCCTGACTTGTACATGCTTGAGATCGAACATGAAGTGTCTTCCCAGCACTGACTTTTGAGGAATGTCATACCAAACACCTGAAAAATGAGGCTTTTTCACAGGTTGTTTTTTTCTTTAGTTGTCCGGGGTGCTCTAAGCTTTTTCCAGTCATTTGTAACCTTTGTAATCAGCTTGGCTGAGGTACCTGGGGACAACCTGCAGCCCTGCTCATCCATCTTATAAAGCAGAAAGTGTGGGTATTTGCCCTCAATCCACAGCACAGATACTTTGTTGCCCTCCACTTTTTCTTTCTTCTTTTTTTCCCACACCTTAATGAAAATCTTCCAGTGTTTTCTAAACCTCTGCTTATCCCGTGCAGAAAGCCACCTTTGTGTCAAGTAACAGTCAGCTTCCAATCTGGCTTCTCATCTTTATGAAACTAATTGGAGATTTTTGTCTGGCGTCCTGCAAAGGAAAAGCTTTCAGAGGACTTGTTCCCTGACCATAGGGGTACAGGACTGGATGCCAAGGTCTCCAGCCTGCTGTGAAGGTGTTCTTGTCCTTTTTCTAGATGCATCAGGGTATTGCTCCCTTCCTCCCTCACCCAGGGACCTTTTTCCCACCTCTCATCCTCCCCTCTGTCCATCTTTGCTCCTGTTTGATTTTGCTGGAAATAACAACAGCGTGATTCCTCAAATCCAGTAACTTGAGAAGGAAACCCCATCTCTAATTAGGACATCCCTGGAGGGAAAAGCACAATGAAAGCTTGAACTACTGCACAAAGAAGTAACACACTTTGAAATGGCAGCCTGGCATAGGGAGCAGCACAGCCACCTTCCTCAGTGGTGCTCCCCTCCATCCATAGGGGCTGTGGAAGGGAAGTGAACTTTTGGCTGAGGCTTGCCCAGTATTCAGCTGGCTTGCCTGAGGACTTATGTCTAGATACAGAAAGCTGAATTTCTGCTGTTCTGAAGGTGTCATTGCCATGGTGGGGTCACAAGTACTTCCACACTGGAAATTTTCTGTCTTTATTTCTTCTATTTCTTTTCTTTAAACAGATTATGCTGCATAAGAATCCCTCTGCAGCAAGTGGGCTTGTTTGTAATGCAAGTTAGTGAAAGCAAAATATTCTTTTATCTGATACTTGTATACATACAATTCCTGCTGTAGGAGTCACTGAACCTTTCGACCAATGCTACTTGAAACTGTAACGTCAATCAAAGCTCAAATGGCTGATATTACTGAGATTGCATTCAATCCCAAGGTGCCAACCCAGAAATCATATCTCCGAGTGGCCCCAAAGCCAGTGAGTGCTATTAGATATAACCCTACAAAAGAAGGATTAAACAGGGTTGCTCTATTCTTTCTCTGATCCAGGTAAAAAAAAACATGTATCCATCCTGGGCTCCTAAACAATGAGGTGGTTATTACTGGGGCTCAGTGTGAGGCTAATTCTGCAGGAATTTGAATCCCACATAGGTCAGATACCTAATCAGAAATACTGGTGTTTTCTCTTTCCTGCTTGGATCTCAGGAGGGTGAAGGAAGAACTTCATGTGCCTGGTAGAGGCCAGGTTGGCCAGAGAATTGAAGCTTGAATTTGTCAGTTCTTCAGTCAAGAGATCATTCAAGACACCTAAATGCAAAGTCAAGGGTTAGCCTGTTAGAGGGAGTTTAGCTTGAAGTGGTGGTCAGGGCTAGCATATATGAATATGTAAATATGTACATTCATTAAAGCAACAAAAGGGTTGTAGTCTAAAGGGGGGAAAAAATTACTTCTCTTGCATTGAGATACATTGAGTGATTGTGTTTCAGAGGTGTTGAATGTATGACTAAGGACAATTTGAATATTGTCTGTTGTAGAGGAAAATACTCTAAAGCTGTCTATTAAGTTTATTGCAGCATACTTTACTGCAAAGAACAGGAGCCTGAAAGAGAATGAGCTGAAAGAGTTTTCAACAGGGCTGAAACACACAACCTTTTGGTGTACTTTTCAGACTCTGTGGTCTCATTTTCAGTCATGCTGTATGTTTCCTGTAGTCTTTTGAGGGGTCTGGCAGGCACATCAGAAGCAATGTAGTCTAACGGCTTCTTCGCCTGCATGTATGCAGCTAGGTCCTTGGGATCAGGAAATTTGGCAGTGCCTCGGGACCCTTGCCCTAGTGCTGGCAGACAGAGCAGTGCCCCAGCAGACCTGTCTGCTGCCCTTGCAGAGGGCAGACATCCAGCATGATTCATACAGGGCGAAGGAGGCTCAGGCGAGAATTAATTTGTATTATTCAGGGAGTACCAATCAGGATCTTATTGTTCTAGGCAGTGTGCAGATGTATAATCAAAACTGTCATCCAAAGGCCTACAGTAACATCATGGGAACTGAGATAAGAATAATCCTGAGACATGCTTGAAGGGCCTTGAGGAATGTAGGCCCCAAATACAGAATATCTGATACTAAAACATTATATTTGACCTTGTATGAAACATCTGGTCTGTAGATGTTTGCTGTATGAACCTGTGTTCTGTGTACAGTTATTTGGAAGATTGTGAGCTGGTGCAGTTTCTGACCCATTGCAAACTTCTCATTCCCTGGCCTCTTTCCTTCATGAGGAAAGAAATAAGTATAGAATGACAGCATGAATGGAACAGACAGTAAAGTGTTCTGTGTCATTCCTGACTTTGTGAAGCAATGAAAAGGGACACAGTGAAGTTTATAAAGTCCATAGTTGACTTCACCAGAAGTAAAATTCATAAGCTACAGACTTCAAATCTCTTTGAATCGATAAACCAGCAATTCTGGTCCACAGGTCTTTTAATAATAATAAAAAAAATAATTAAAATTGGCCCCGTTGAGCATGGGTTTCCTCAGGTAAAGAGGGAAAAATAAACATCACAATGTTTTGAGACTTAGTTTGAAAAACTGGAGAAAGGCCCAATAAGCAGGACAGCAGTCACTAAGTTATAAAGTTGTGTTCCATGCAAAGGTGAAAAGAGTACAAAAACAGCAAAGCACCAGATTGTCTTTGCAAAGCACTTTTGTGCTGCTTGGCTTTGCTTCACCTTAGAGGACTGGGGATTTCTGGAGTTCCCAACCGAGGTGATGGGCTCTATTACTGGCTGTGACAGGAGCATGCTTAATCTTTGCTATAAAGTGATAAGAGTGCTCCCAGGATTTGGCCATCAAAAATTGTATTCAGAATTGTCACTGATGCAGAAAGGTTGCAGATATATTCACAGCTAGGGGGACAAGGTTTAAAAATGCTTCGATTTCATTTTCTTTGGGCAGAGGAGGGGAAGATGATTCCTAATGATTATTTTAAAAGCATTCCAGTAAGGCTTTCTTCGGATGGCTGATCCAGCAGCTTGCCTCTTGTTGGCATTGGAGATAAACTCAGGCCTATAAGTTCAACTTCCTGTGCTGTTCATGTCTGCATCCAAAGTGTATTGACTCTGTCCTCAGTGGCAGTCAGAAAGTCCATATGCAGTTGCTGTATGGGAATTAGGGAAACACTTGTGTTCAGATCCTGTATCCGTGTGCAGTGGGGTAATGCAAGAGACTAATGAGACCTTCCTCTTCCTCTCCCAGGTTTCTCCATCAAGATAGGTTAATGATAAACAGTGCAGCAAAAGTAGGCGATCTCCCCTCTTCTCCCCCTTTCCCTGACATAGAACTGAAAACATGGATTCTTTAGGAGGCTTTTGATTGAGAGAGAAAACATGAAAACAGAGAGGAAGTCTGTCAGAGTTGGATCAATTTGCCCAAACAGCTCAGTTTTTCAGCTGACAGCATTTTTGCACTCGGAGGGGAGTTGTCAAAATCTCTCTACAGGCAGTCATGTCCTTCATGCTGAGAAATACCTTATATTATCTCAAAAAGAAAGAGGAAAAGAAAAAAAAAAAGACAAGATGGCTTAGATTCCTGTTCTTTTAGGTCACGGAGAAAATACCCACTCTTGTTTCATTTCTTCATCAAATCATGTAGTGTTAATCTCGTTTGCTGCTTGATCACTCACTTTGACGTGGAGTTTGTCCCCTCTTGCCATGTCCTGCTGCACCGCAGCAGAGGCTTGGCAGGAGGCAGAGCCAGGCAGGCAGCAGTGTCTATCTCAGGGCTCCTGATGCAGATCAAAAGAAGTGATTAATGCAGTTAGGGTGCACTGACCCACTCAGAAAACAGATTACTCGTCTCTTTGCACTTCCCTAATGAGAGCAGTTGATAAAAATACCTGTAATGAAGAAGATGC
Organism: Corvus kubaryi; assembly: GCF_017639235.1. Classification (NCBI taxonomy): domain Eukaryota; kingdom Metazoa; phylum Chordata; class Aves; order Passeriformes; family Corvidae; genus Corvus; species Corvus kubaryi. Next base: position 14,817,734 of record NW_024582059.1, on the reverse strand, counting down.
TTTAATGCTTTATTGTCCGACAGCCCTTTCTGGGCTGCAGTCGCAGTCAGGAATAGTCACAGAAACCCATGAGAGATGGGAGTTAAGGTTTGCATGGTGTATTGGCCACGTGGCAATGGAAGATGGAGTTGATTACCCTGGACAGGAGGATGCAGGTTGGGAGGCAGAGAATCAGGCCTCTGATGAAATGGGGGCTCGCGGCAGAAGTACAGGCAGTACTGGGGAGGTAAAATGTGGGAATGGAGATCGTGCTACACATGCAGAGACATAAAGGTTGGAAAATAAAGACAATTGGAGGGGACATTGCTATAGGCTATCACAAGTGGAGGCAGGGGAGAGTGACAAATTCTTGGACCACATCACACAGTATCTGAAACCATGAGGCACTTCAATTACTGTCTCCAGGCTGGTGACTCACAGATCTACCTGTCTGCTCTAGACATGTCTCCTACTTCATAATCCAGCATCTTGGCTGATTTCTCTGACAACCCCCCTGGATGCTTTGCCACTGAAATTTAAGCTCAGCATGGCAAGAGCTACTGCCTGATTTCTTCTTCTCCCCCACTGCTCCCCTTTCTGCATGAACAAGAGTGGCATAAGTGAGAGAATGACAGAGCTGTGTCCCAAGCTCTGCCTGTGAGGAGCGTGTGCTGTAGCGCATTTGGCTTTCATTAAACCCCTTGACCTGGAGTTGCTCTCTAAATTACACTGGCAGGTGAATTTAAAGCTGTCTGAAAGGAAGAGAAAGAAGGTTGCAACTGGTGGGAGTCTCCCTGGGGCAAGGAGAGAGTCTGGTGTGGGGGTGGAGGGATTGTCCAGACACAATGCCACTACTGTTCCCAGGTGTGGCTTTATGTTACGGTTAAACTGATGGCTGTCCCCATCCCACCCCTGGCTCTTTTATTCTTGCCCTTTCCTTTGCTTCAGATCTGGCACTGCTGCCACAGCAGCCCGAATTGGTTCTGCTCATTGAGCCAGTGGAAAACTGGTCATTATTGTTTTCAGTGGGTCGTTTTCCATCAGATCAGCTCTACCTTGCTCTGTGCTTGCATTAGTTGCCAGATCTGCTGCGAGAGAGGGGATGGGAATGCCTGGCCATGTCTCAGGGGAGAGGAGACTGCTGTGAAGTGGTTTAGCTCTAACATGAGGCCGTAGCCTTGGTTAAGAGCTGCACCCAGCTAGAAGAGATGGGGGTCACAAGAAATAGTCAGCAATATTCCTTCCCCCCAAAGAAAGGGAAAACTAAAACAAAATCTTCTGATGATGAGATCTGCTTCTCAGCATCTGATAGTCTGAGGTGGACAGCCCCAAGGGGATACCTTTCAAAACAGTGTAAGGAATGATTTTGCCTCTGCAGGAGATAGACTGGATGGCTTTGGCTGGGTTTTCCCTGAACTTCTCCATCCCAAGTCTTTTCAGGCACACCAGAGGCAGAACAGGCTGGGCTTGACCCATTGAGGAGGTTGGAAACATCCTGTTTGACTTTTGGGACGAGAGCAGAGTAAGGACAGCAGGAACTGGCTCAACACTCTTCATATCAGATTAAACCTCTGAGGTGTGGCCAGAAAAATGTCACTGGGTTTTGCTGTATTCACCATTGCTAAACCTGCTTTGGGTGATTAGTGGCCAGTATTTGTCATCTGCTCCAGGCCTCTGAGGACTGCATTGCTCCAAATCCCTCTGTTTCCTCTGCACCAAAATCCTTCTCCTCCTCTCCCATGTTTTTCAGTGCAGGTGACTGGTAACTTGTATTTCATAGCACATCAAGCGCATCTGGGAGGGGAGGAAAAATACGATGTGTTGCGTTTCTTTAGCCTGCAAGCCTTTGGGGAGACAAGCTCAAAAAATGTGCAGCCCTGGAGGTCAGTCCCCTGCTTTGGGCACTGGGGAAAGCCAGGCCTGGATACAGCCTTCCTGCATGTGCTGCTGTATGTGGGGGGGGGGGAAGACAGGAGATCTTTAACACAGTTTAACTATCCTGGCACGGGTGAAATATTTCCCAGGTTTTTTAGTTCTTCTTCCTTCCCAGCCTTTATACCACAAGGTAGATTTTGGGATGTCCACTGGGGGATGCAGAGCATCACTGGAGCCAAGGTGCTGCTAAATCAAATGTTTTAAGTCCTTAACAGAAGGATGAGGTTCATCTCAAAAACATAAATTATAATGTTTGCACATCAAAACGAGAAGTCTTGGTGTGACTTGAAGAAGCTCATTCATCTCTGAGTTCAGCTGGAACATGAGTTTCTGAGTCCTAAATGCTCCTTGGAAGATACACATCTGCCACTGCTGAAAAACTTACAATTGCTTCGCCTGCTGTAATGCTCAGTTTTTAACCCATTCCTTTGGCATTACTTTGTCCTTATTTTCTCCTGTAGCTCAAACCTAGCCTTGGTCCTCCCAGGTAATGGCTGTCACATGAGGGACAGCTTGGCCATCAAAAAGGGTCATTTTGATTTCCTTTGTCTCATTGTTAGGGCTGTTGTTTGTTGTGACAAATTAAAAACAGGAATAGTACTACCTCAGAAAAGTCTAGTCCGCCTTCCACTCACACAAGCACACTGCCAGGTGCTGCTTTTGGATTTGCATTTACTCTAAAACATGAGAGGCATGTGTGACAGGGACTTAGCCAAACACTTTCTTCTTTTTTCCATTGAATTTTCTTTCTCACATCCAAGGTCTTCTTTGCATTTGGCAGGTGCCTTGACTGAGCCTGAAGTTTGCTTTAATCAGTACTGGGAAACTTGGCCATGGCCCACTGAGGCTGCTGGTGTTGGTAACCTCTGTTTTCAGCAGGCAGACGTGACCAGGAGCCAGCTGTCCCTCGTGGAAGCCACACTGCAGGTACCCTACTTTTTCCTGCTGCAGTGGCTCTAAGCTTGCAATAGTTCCCCGTATGAAATACAAGAGGCAAAATGGCAAGAGAGCAGGGATAATGTAGTCAGAGAGTTCCTCTTGGGAAAGAGGGTTTTCTTGTATTCAGAAGCATCCACGGCTTCAAGGGAAGGACAGGGAAATGACCGAGGGAGCGAGAGAAGAAGATGGAGCGTGTGAGTTGCTGCTACCCTAAGGAGTTAAAAGGGCATTGAGAGATGAAAGAGAGATGTACAGATGAAAGAGAGGTACTCCATAAAGGCCATGAATAAATGAAGCAGTGGACAGAATCCGTGCTAACTCTGACATGTCTGAGGAAGAGAATGGCTTTATAAAAGCTTTATTTAAAAAGAAAGCTTTTAATGCAAAATGGAAAAGGGTGGGCAGTGAGAGAATGATGTTTTGTAAAGATAGTCATTGATGAAAGGCAGAAAAAAAGGCTGCCAGGAGAAGTCTGAATATATGCAGAGTAATAGGTCTGAATTAAATTTGTTTAATGGCATGTCAAAAGAGTTTGTTAACAAGCCCACTTGCTTTTTAATTTCTCTTTTCACATGTTTTATATATGCCTACATATTATGGGATTCAAAAAGACTAAGGAAGGGAGAAAAAAAGACAAGAAAAAAATTTACTAGTTTTGAAAATTAAAGAGGATGAGAGTGATGATTCCAGAAACTGCAGTCCAGCAAAGTAAATGTAATCTTTTGCTAGATAATAAATTGGATTTTTTAAAAAATTCTGCTAACATTTACAGAATTACACAAATGTGTCCAAAAAGTAATGTTGTATTTTATAGATGAGATCATCACAGACAAACTGGACTGCTTTTGATAATGATTTTTTTCAGTTACATGGAAAAAAAAATAGGCCACAGCATAAAGAACATAAAGAATACTTTATCTGTAGAGATACTGGTAAAATCGTCATTATGTTTTCCGAGACTTTTCCTCAGAATATATATGTTGCATACCTAGTATGTGCCCATCCTATTGTCCCCAAAAAAAACCCCAAATATGTAAAGAGCTGAAATCAAAGGCTCGGGAATGGATCTGTGGTTTCATGGGTATTAACTAATTAATAATCGAAGCAAGTGGACTAAAAATCCATGGAGGTGCCTGCATTCAGAGGTGCAGACAAGAAAGGGTGTAGGAGAGGCAGTACCTGGAAGCATGGGTCATCAGAGATGCCAGCACAAAGTTAAATTAAATCCTCTGGATGAAATGCTGACTAGGTTGTCTGAAAAGGATCTTGAAAACTGGTGAACCTGTGGAAGACAAAAGAATGCTAAAAGAAGCTGGAAAATAGGTGGAAATCTGAGTAATCTGACATGACAGAAAAAAAATTGTGTTGCAGTGATTGCCTCTGGATAAGGACAGCAAAGAAAGGGGACTCTCATCCCTTGAGAACAAAGAGTCTGAAGCATGTTTGTTTAAAAAAAAATAAATACATCTCCTGGTGGCTTGTCGCTGCAGCTGCTGGATCTGAGTCAGGCATGGGGCAAAACTGCAATTCAGGTGCACGACTGTCCATACCCACCATGGGCAGAGAGCAGAGGAGCAGCAGGGAAAAGGGAGAGCCATGCATTCCGGTGATTGTGGTTATCTTCATGGCATCACCGGGCTTTTAGAGACAAGTCATCAGATGTTTTAAAATGAGTTATTTGTAGTCTGGTAAGTGTTGGTGGTTTTTTTCCTTTGCTTTTGGGGGTTTGAATCTTTCAGTCTTATGTTTTCTATTCAGGTTTTTTCTTTGACAGTGCACTGGAATATCTCAGGTAGAAAATAAGCAAGGGCCAGGCAGAAATGTTGCCCACGTGTACACATGACAATAGGCATTGTACTCTAGAACAATCAAATGTCACCAGCACTGGAAATGTGGCCCAGGATCAGGAAGAAGGCCTGCCCTGTTAATGTGCTAGAAACAGTGGGTATGCTTCTAAAAAGGACCAGGAGGAAGTGGTTTTAATAGGTACACAGATGAGACTTCTCTGTTGCTACTTTTCTTGGTTTGTCCATGCATTTGCAGATTTTTTTCTGTAGTTTTATATCATTGCATCTGTAGATGACTAAATCACTTAGGGGCAGATTTTTGAAGATGTGTGGATGTTTATTTTCTGTCTATGAGCATCCAGATCGCTTTTTACAAAAATAGTGGAAAAAAAATCCCTTAGGCCAAGCTATGATGTTTCCTTCAGTCTTCAGAAAACATTATCTTTGTTCTTCTAAGTTACTGGCTTTTTAAAATGCATTGTATCTCTCATGTGTCAGACCTGAAAATAATGGCCAGTCAAGCACTTTTTCTAATTCACAAACATCTTTCTCATTTCCTCTACCTGAGGAAGGTAGAGGCCATGTCACCAGATAGACTATCAAGGTCATATCCATATTTTTGCTACCAAACATGGGGGATTTTCTCACCTTGTCACAGCACGTGCACGTGGCCTGGCTGCTATGAAGACAGGCGGCTTGCACCTACCTGTGCCACACATGCTGTTTGCCCTGTCTCACCTGAGATGCTGTTGATATTTAGGCAGCATTGGCCAGACCTGCATCCCTGTGTTATGGTGCAAGACAAGCAGGTCAGGGGTGATCCACAGTTGTCTTCCAGCATTAGCCCTTGTTGCCTGTTGCTGCCCCTGCCCTGCCTGTGCCACTCACAGGGAACCAACCATGGGCACAGGCCTCTCCAGCAAGAGGGAGAAGGGAAATGGAACACAATATGAGCTAGTAGATACAAAATTGGCAACTTCATCAAACACTACTTTGATGATTACGTTTGATTGCTGTTTACTTTTTTACCTGGGAGCTGGCTGCAGAAACAGCAGATGGGTATATGCAGGGTGGGGTCAGGAGAAGGCCATGCAAGCTGTTCCGATATGAGGCGTGCTCAACTTCCCATCAGCAACAGAGACATCTTGACCTTTGGTATTTTGTCAGAAGTCTCCTTTCTTTTTCCTGCACCACTGTCAGCTCAGGCTCAATGTGCAGAGAAAACAGCTGAAGGATTGGAGAGACAGGTGTGGACTGTTTCTGCCTTTTATTTTTGTTTTAAAGCTCTCACATCCATCTTTACAAGTGCTTTTCTGCAGCAGCTGGAACTGAAGACAGGGAGATAGGAGTCCTTCATTCTTAGGGCTGGGGCTTGCAGCAAGCATCTGAAACTGCAAAATTCACTCAAAAGGGAGTGGGAGTCGGCCTCACTTGGGAAAGCTGGTTCTGTCAGTCTTTGAGATCATCTTGAGCTTGTACCAGTGATACCAGTCTCAAAACCTTTCATAGGTCCACTGGGTAGAATTTTGGTTTTTAATGGAGTCAGTGGCAACCTTTGTAATGCCATTAAAGCCAAGAAGACCGTGTGCTTGTGTACCAGTCCTATTGCCAGGCCTTGCTTCAGACACCTCTGCTTGCCTCCTTCCCTCAACTCTCTCAAAGGTCACCGCTGGCAATAATAGTAAAACCAAAGCAAAAATGTAATTCTCTTGATTAACAAGATTTATAAGGTAACAGTTTCTCCAGTCTGAACACACTGATGAGTCTGAAGAACAAGCGAGCTGGCACTGATACCCAGAAAATGAATCACAACAATTGTTTGCATTGGTTTTTTTTGGAGAAGGAATATTAAAACCCAAATTTTGATTCATTATCATTGTGAGAAGTGTGCAGTCTAACAGAAGTATGGGGTTTTTTAGTAGTAGTATGTAGTAGTAATAACAGAAATTTGATTTTCTTTTGCAAGTACTGTGTTTTGCATCAGCAGCAAATAGATAAAAGCTTTCTGCAACTTGTTTCATTTATCACTAGAGAGCATTTGATGCTACTGCTTTCTCCATATAAAGTAAAAGCCTTAATAAAGCAGTAATAAGCTTCCATAGTTATTACTGAGTTGTAATGAATGTCTAAACAAACTCATAGATGTTTTTAGCCTTTCATATAATGTGGATGTATCTTCTTTACTCCAGCCTAGCCCTTTAAGTCTGCAGAATTATTCTCTTTTGGTTTGCTCTCAGAAAGACCAGGTGATTTTAAAAAAAAACCAACCAACCAGCCAACAAAAAAACCGAAAAACCATGTGTCAGCAGTGTGCCCAGAGCAAGTCCTGTAAAGGGCCATAATGATGATAAAGGGAAGCATCTCTTTGTGGGGATGGGCTGAACAGCTGCAAGTATCCAGCCTGGCCCAGATTGTCGAAGGGATCTTATTGATATGTATAAGTACATGATGACGGGGAATAAAGAAGATGGAGCCAGGCTCTTCTTACAGGCAGATAGTGGAAAAGCTGTTCTATTTTTTTTTCCTGTGAGGGTGGTAAAGCACTGGTACAGATTGCCCAGAGAGAGACTGTGGAGTCTCCATCCTTGGAGATACTGGAAATCAGATTGGACACTTGCCATGGGCTCTTTCTGCCCTTGAGCTGGGCTAGGTGATTTCCAGAGTTTCCTGCCAAGCTCAGCTATTTTACATTTCAGTAGTATCTTTGATGCAGCAAATGGGGAGACTGTTCTGTGGTTATAAGGGCACTGATCATCCCGTACATCAAGCAGCTCAGAGTGAGAGCAGATTGTCTCCTTGTTCCTGCTGCAGAACCAAGCAGCTATTAAATGATGACTTTTGCTCACTAATGACATCAAATGGGTTTTTAACATGTAAACGAGAAGAGGAAAGCACAGTAACTTGTTATTTGCTATGGGTTTGCCTGAAGTAGATATCCCATGTTAAAGCACTTAAAAGCAAATACGGAATTTATGATGTGTTGGTAGATTTTAAACCTGAATTACGTCCAGTTGTTGTAATGGCTAATAATGCAAATTATCCGAGTCACCCTCAGTGTAAAGCAGTAAATATAACCTGCACATTCAGACACACTTCTTTCTTTTTTTTTTTTTCTCCCTTTTCCCATTAATATTTTATCTCCCTGAAGAGATGTTTTCAGCATGTTATGTGCACTAGCATACTGTGCTTGTGGTATTCCTGGATGTCATTACAAAGAAGCCTGAAGACTGTACCACTGCTCCGCTGCCTGTGACGCTAGCTTGGAAATTGCTTGGAGCAACAACAGCAAGTGTCAACAGGGAGCTGTATTAATTATTTGGAATGTGTCTCTTAAGAGGAATCAACTGCTTTTATTGCAGAACGAATATTACTTGAAATGGGAAGGTTACTCTAACTGTTATCATAATCTATGTGTCATTAACTTTCCATGTTTAGAAGAAGAGATTAACAACCCTGTAAATTGGCACAGTAAATAGATGAATTATAAAAAAATGTTTTTATTATAAATAGAAGTTTCTCAATATACTTACCTCCAGATTGCTGGAGAAGGATTGAGTCTTTAGCAACTGAGAAGCTGCATGGTGGTGTTGGGAACCAAAAAACTTCCACCTATGTGAAAGCAATGCTGAGCTCTGAAAAATGATATCTGTGTCTCCTTCAAGTGGGACAAACAGGTGGGATTGTGCTTCATACCATGCTTGCTTCAAAAATTGCTGTGACATAGGAATGCTTGCTTCCCTCTTAAAGTGAGGTTAACACATTGAATGGCTTGTGTGAAATCAGGTTCTCTTCCATAGCATATATATAGAGAACAGGTTTCAAGAGAACATGGTGCAAGGTGTACATAGTAGTTGTAAAGCAGGTGTAACTAAAGTTCAGCAGAGTACCCGTGTCTGCAAGGAAAAAGTGAGAGATGGGAGTGGTTTCAGCTTTTCACCAGATGTCCCCACAAAATGGAAGTTCACTGTGGAAAACACACAGAACAAAATCCTTGCAAACCTGTTTTTAATCCAGTGCCATAAAAATGCTGTGGTTTTGACTATAGCCCTGATAGATCTCTGTAGGAAACAGCAGAACTAAACCACTTATTTGTCCACAGGGCAGGCTCACCATGGGCAGGTTTCCTACATTGCCCCACCGATCCACTTCGATTCGGATGTGGAGAGACCGCCATCCAAGGGTGAGTCAGTGAGACAGTCTCCATTCACTTGCATTCCAAACCAGCCACAGGCATGGGTGGACATTGCTCACTTGTTCACAGAGCCTCCATGGCCAAGCTGTCACCCTCCATCTGAGGACACTCTGGGGAGCAAATTAGTTCCTGCAAGAGAGGCGTATGTGAGATGACCGTGTCCCACGTGTCCCATTACATACCTTTGAACATACCATAACTTCACAGGCTGGTTTGCTCTCCTCACTAGTTTACTCCTGCAGGGACAGGTGCACCTTAGGTCCTGCCATCTGTCTTGCACCTTTCCTTCCTGATGGCAGTGCAAGGGCACAGGGAGCTGATGGCACAATGCAAAAAGGCAGATTTCAGCTCCCCCTCAGGTGAGTGAAGTATACAGAACAGATTGTACAGTAGTTCAAGCCTGGATTCAGTCCTCATTGCTGTTGCTTGAGGTTTTTTTTCCTAAGACTTGGTGAAGAGATGTTGATTATAGAGGATGACTCAAATTTTAGGTGGGCTGATTGCCCTTGGGAGTGGTGCTAGTAGCCAGTATGTACAGAGTAAGTCCAGAATGGCCTTGCTAAGACAGGTGCCTGTCTTGAATGGTGCAAATAAAGCAATGTGAATGTGAGGCCTTGATTTCTCTGCCCCATTTGGAGGATCATTCCCAGGCTGTGCTGTGCTGTGCTAAGCCCCCAGTGTTTGCCCCTGTGGCCTGGGGAAATGAGCTTGTCCCCAGAGAAAGCCTATGTGGTGCTGCAGACTTCTTACACCTCCCTTTGCTCCTTTTGGTTAGGCTGGTCAATATTCAGGTATGATATCAAAGTTAGCAGCTTGTTCTTCTTGGAATAGATAATAGCAAAGCTAAAATCATACAGGAATATGAAGGGATTTCTTGGTCAACTCTGCAAGTTTATATGAACATCAAACTCAGGGAATGTTGTGGAAGAAGAGAAGGGGAGGAAAAGGACAGCCAAAGTGTGATCGGATGGAGATACTCTGTACCTTAGGTTTGGGATTTTTTTCCCTTTTTCCTGCTCTTCAAAGGGTGCTACAGTGGCAGAAAGGGGACCAAATTGACCTGTATGGTGATTGTCACCATTCTGCCGCAACACTGTAAGGCTGTTGGTCTGTGTTTTGTGTCTGCACATGTTTCTCTAGCTGCTCTTAATTGAAATATGCAAGGAACCATGTGCTGGGTGGTGTGAGGATGCCAGATGCACAGTCCTCTCTCCAAATCTGGTCTTGCCATGAGCCAGGCTGATTGTGTACAATCTCCTGGCAGTCCCCAGCCTCCGTTCAGCTTTAAGTGAACTACCCTGGCATTTGACGTGTGCATTTGAGATCATCAGCTTCTCCTAAGTCATTTGAAAACCTCCAGTTCTGTGGTAAAATTTACTACCTTGCTTTTATAGCAGAGCACTCTAGTGAGGCAGAGACAGTTGTGACTTGCAGGACCTTCTTTCTCTAGTCTGTCATTGAGGTGATGAATCAGAGCTTACTTAGAATGGGTCATTGTAAATCCTTGCCTTGGCATCTGAACAGACTATAGAAGACTGAAGGATGCTGGAAGAGCAGCAGCAGAGAGAGAGAGAACCTGTGTCTTGCTTTCTCCAAGCTGAAAGAGCTAAAGACTAACAAAACTCTTCAGTGATCTGCTGTTCATGAGGGCTGAGCTACCTCAGCAAGATAAATGGCAGTGCCACCAGGAGCAGGGCGAAGTGGGTCAGGCAGAACAGTTGCAGTGCTTGCAGAGAGGGTAAAATAGAGTTTATCCAACATAAACTACTACATTGACGCCTTTAACCCGGGCCTCCACCCCCCTAGCTGAGAGATCTTAAAGAAGGAGCTGCTCCTGGTGGAAGGACTGATATTACTGCTGCTGTGTGCTGGTAAAAGGACTTGAATACTCTTGTGTAACTTAACAGGAGAGGGCCAGGGAGGAAGCCAGGCATCAATCTATTAGCTGGTGACTAGGGGCTGTTAAAAACGTAATAATTGGTACTGTCTCCTGGGGGAAGAACAAGGCTTTCCTCTGGCCCTGGGATGTGGGAGGTGTAACTCTGTTGCCTCATTTCTAGTCTCAGCATCCAAAATCCATGAGATTATGTAATAATATTTTTTTTCTCCCTAAGTATTTTAGGCTTATGATTCCTTTTTGTTTGCCTGCTTTTTCTGACACCTTTGGACATGCTTGGTTCATGTTCCAAGCTTCATCCCATAACCACAAGAGCTGTTTCAAACAAAGGAGTCAAAACCACCTATCCTTAAGCTTGAGTTCCTCCACATTTCCTGTAGCTGGATCTCTAAAACCAGAGCAGCATTATGACAGTCAGCATAAACCACTAATGCTTTTGGCTACTCCTTTGATGCTCTTCATTCCCCCTCCATGCTGCTCCTTGCACTAAGCTGAACGCCAGGTGCAGGCCAACCTCGCACTCAGAGTGGCAAAAAGAAGCAGCCACCATACAGTTTTAATTGTAATAAATGGAAATAGAGCCTGGGTAGATGCTTTAATAGGAGCATCTTTCCTTCCTGTATCATCAAAAAAAAGATACAGCTTTAGTGCTCCTGTGGGTCTATGCAGTTGCAATTCTCAGCTGACAGATTTATTTGTAACTGCCTCTTCCTTCTCCTTTTTAAAAATTTTATCACTGGTGACATTTACACACATTGTTTATGCATGCAGGAGATTTTTACCTGCCTTTCAGAGTCCTGACGCTGGTGGTGAATGGAGTATAAACTGCAGTAGTTTACTAGTACATTAGTGTCACTGTGCATTACAGGGTAATTACTCTGAGCCACTGCTCTGTGCAGCCACCCAGTAATGACACTGTACATCACTGAATAGAAATGAAGCCTTGAATCAGCATTTTTCATCAAGATGCTTCTTACTCCCCACCCCCTTTTTAATTTGAGGCTGTTGTAAAATTAGCTCCATCTAAGAAGCACTGTTAACCACTATTTTTACACCTCCTTTCAGTCCAACAGTCTGGATGTGACTACATGATTTTTATGCAAGTGTTTACATTTTCTTTGTACAGAAGAATTCCAGGGATATCTGAGAACTTAGGTTGTGATAACATAGACTGAAGATTAAACCTGTGTTTAAAAATGGATCACTGGTTACTGACAATAGCAAGGAGTTTCATAGATGAGAGTGACACTGATACTCTGGTTTAGAAAGGGGTTTTATGGAATTATCATATATAGCAAGAAATTAAATGTTTATACTCAAATTCTGCCAGGTACTAAAACACAGTAAAGAAGTGAATTAAACTCACTGAATATGTGCACTAAAGCTATTTATAAAGCTGAATAGAAGCAGATTTTAGTGTATATGTGGAATCATATTAATCTTGAAATGTATGCCTGGCATTTCAAGATAGGCAGCCTGAGAAAGTCTCCTCCCCTGTTGAGCTGATGTTTTGTAAAGGTTTCCTTCTAAGTTGAAGTTCAGAGAGTAGTTATCTTTGAGATTGATATGCTTGAAGTCAGTACATTTCCTAAACATTAGCTGATAAGCAAAACTCTGTACTGGTCCCCAGTTCTAGAAATAAATAGCAAATAAAGGAGGCACAGGAAGTTCTTATCCTTCTGTGCAGATGTCTCTAGCCGGGGAGGTTGTTTTGGCACTGTGTTAAGGCACTCTGGGAGGTTTTCCTGTAAACCCCAGTTATCAGGTTCATATTCCATAAACACAGAATCTGGCCTTAGTGGTTAGACAGCACGTCAGTGAGACAGAGGTTTTGCTGGGTTTGCACCTTTCTTTTCCATCCTAGCGGAAGATGTCCCTTTGTGCTTTCTTTGCTCAAAACCTGGATCCATTCTGCCATTTTTCTCCACTTTGCATTTGCAATATCTGAGGGAGAACCTTTCCTGAATGCACGGTGAAGTCTTATATCCAAAAATAGAGTAGGCTTTTTGTTAGTATGAATTCTGGGTCTTATTTATTTTTTTCCCTCCCAAAGGTCCCAGAGAGGGTCGATGGCTTTGCAGATGATGTAGAAGGATCTGACAGCTGGGCTTATTGCACAGCCCCAGTCCTCCTTCCCAGATCCAGGGAAAGGGGAGGGCTGGGCAGCGAGGCCACCCAGTAGCACTCCTTGCCTTAATTCAAGCTGACACACGGGGTCATGTATCCCATGCTCATCCGGCCCTGAGACACCAGCTTGCCTGCCTCTCCCTCCCCAGCTCCAGCACTGAGAGAGGTGCGTTCAGGAGTCCCTGCTGGGAGCCAGCGGGGGCCAGGCACCTCCTGTTTCCAGGCTTTTCCATTTCTGCTGGAATTGCCCCCCCGGGGAAGGCATTCTCTCAGCTCAGGAGTCCTTTACAGTGTCCCTCTGCTGCTCTCAGAGGTCCTGCTTATACTCATCCTGCTGCTTCTAAGTTAGCTATATGTTTCCAGCTTCTTAAGGCAGTATTATTTTCCAGACGTCATTCAGGTAGACGAATCCAGGGGAGAGGCTAATTTGATGCCTGTAAGCCAAGAAAGGATCATGCAGTGGATGCTCTTTGGTGACCCCTGTGCTCAGGACCCTTCTTTCCTTTTCCCTTACACAGTTCTGGGATACTGTGTTGTGTCCTGCTCTTTCTTGGCCATGTACTTTGGTTTTGCTTAGCCTTTTTTTCAAGGATGACATTTCTCAGGGCTTCCCCTTTGTGGCTGCCCTGAGCCCACTAGAAGATTTCCCTCACTCCATCCTGGGGTGTGAGTGTTCGTTGCAGAAAGCCAGCACCATTCTGTTATCCCGTGTGGCTTTTAAGAAAGCAGTGTGTGAGAGGCATGCAGGTAAGTGGTGTTGCACCAGTTGGGTGGAAGGTGACTGTCACCACACCTGCACCATCAGTGGAAAGGTTTTGCAATGACTGCAAGCCTCACGTGTACTGTGAATTTGCAGCTGCCTTGTTTGGAAGTCTCTTCCTGAATCTGTCTACACAGATTTGTTTGTTGTGTTGCTTTGCTGTTTGTTTGCTTTTCGTTTGAGTTCGATTTTTTTTTTTTTTTCTTGTGATAGGCAGCCTCATTCCAGGCTGGATATGAGTCTTCAAACAGCCTAGCATTGCAACAGGGTGGGTTTTGGGTGGAGTGGTAGATGCAGATGCAGGAATGCATTGCCAGGAATGGGGCTTGTTTGGTTGGGTCCTGAAGATGGTGAAGGGATGGATGAGCTCTGATATAATAACGCTTTTCTCAGTTTTATGCAGAGCTCTCTGAAAATCTTTCATTGTGGCTCATGTCTGTACTGAAATGTCCACCTTCTACACTGCTGTTCCTAAGGCAGGCAGCTGCTTTCAACATGGGCTGTGCATGTTTATTAATTCCTCGTTAGGTTTCATGGAATCACAACCAGAGAACAACAGAGCAGCCAGCCTGTAGTCCTCCTGTTTGCTTTTTGCCATCAGTGAGGTCCCACTTTGCCTCCTGTAGCTCTCCACAGTCAGAAAGGGTTAATTGCACGCCGTTCACCGTTTTGGTTTTCACTGTGGTGCTGAATTGTTGCTCTTATTTCTCCGGAATATGTGTTTTCACTGCAGAGGAGCACCTCGGGGCATTGCTGTTTATTTATAAGATAACAGCGTTTGCTCTAGCAGAAAGCTGGAGCGAACAAAGTCTCTCAAGGAGGAGTGCTAACTCCTGTGTGCTGGTGGAAACTGTTCAAAGTATTTACACTTGAAAATACTTGAAAAGGATTTTGGGGAAGGGGCGAAGAACAGTCTGAGTGATATTTAACACCTTTTCCATTATTCTTAGTCATCTGAAAAAAAATTTTGAAAGGGCACTTTTTAAGAAGCTTTTTTTTTACCAGCTTTACTCCGAGTAAAGGAGTTTTGCTATGGAGATCAGCATGAACTGTGATTTAAAGATGCCTTGAAATGTTACTCTTTGTAGGCCTTTTGAAGCCACTGTATGACCTGATAAGCTCAAAATGGACATGGACATGCACTCAGGAGATTCTTTTGACAGTGGCTTTTGGTTTCCGCTGCACTGAGTTTTGCCACTCGCCATCAGTGGTGGAAGCTTCCAGCCACCTGACAGTGGCAACAGCTGGAAAGTAGAGTCAGCTATGGCAGTGCACCCTCAAGCATCACTAATCTAAAGTGAATGTCCTATTACCAGCTTGGAAAAAAGCTGTTGAACCAGTTCAATGTGGAAAAAAGAGTGTAGTGCTGCATGCAGCATGAGACCCTTTCTCAAACTTTTTTTTCCCTTTTCTGCCAGACTAATTTTTGGCTACGCTTCTCTTCCTGAAATATTTATAGGGCAAATAACTGTTTTAAATGAGCAGATGGGGGAGACATAAGACAAGCTGTTAAATTAATAAACATGTGTGGTGCTTTATCAGTAAGGGAGCCCATTTTGGCATTTCTTCTGGATGATTTGTATGGCCTATCACCATGGCACCTGGTGCAGGGACAAGAAATGGGTACTTAATAACCAAACAATGTGCAAACTCCTTCCATTATAACTTCATTATGTCAGATATAATTGTCTATAACTAGATGTCAAATACATAATTTATGTCCAGCTCCCCTGTGGAATAGTGGGCATATGAATGAATGGCCCCATTAATGGGAAGGAGCTTTTACTGTAACTGTTCCCCTCCTGGTGCATGGTCCATTTTGTCACCTGGTATTAATTCTGAATCCTTTCAGGGCTGCAGAAAAATGCCTGTTATATTTATGTTTGTGTAATGGGAGAAGATGGCAAATAAATCATATGAGAGATCAAATTTCAGGTTCACTGATTTCCTAAGCCATATGCTTGTGTGAAAGAGACTAGGATTGGTCTGCAGTGCTTTGATTGAGAGGCATAACCAGCCTTCATTTTACACATCCAGAGATGTTAAAAAGGCGCACGATGTGAGGTAGCGCTTCCTGGGGGAGCCCCCTGCCACAAGGAGCTTAGCAACCCTGGAAAGCCAGGATTTGCCACTGCAGCCATGCTGCTGGCATCCTTTGCTGTGTGTTGTGTCTTCTCTCGCGCTGTGTCACGTGAGGCCTGTCTAGACAAGGACTCCATGACATAACTGAAGCGTGTCATTGTCACCTGGAAGGATGGAGGATATGAAAACCCTGTTTTTCCAGAGAATTCCTCTGGAAATGTATGGGGGTGTTGGAGTGGGACATAGAATCCCAGTTGTTCGGTGGAAGGCTTGTGTATATTCACAAATAGGTACAAATTCAAAGGACCAGGTTGGAGTAGCATCCTTTTCTGCATTTTTATTATTAATGTTATAATATGTAATAGTGTTATAATGTATAATGATCAGGGATCTGAAGCACCTCTCCTGTAAAGGTAGGCTCAGAGTTTGTGTTATTCAGCATGGAGAAGAGAAGGCCCCCAGGAGACCTTCTAGCACCTTCCAGCACCTTCAGGTGCAAGAAAGATGGGCACAAACAGTTTAGCAGGGCTTGTTGCAATAGGACAAGGGAAAATGGCTTTAAGCTGTAAGAGATATTAGAAACAAATTCTTTACTTGTGAGTGTGGTGAGGCACAGGTTGCCCAGAGAAGCTGTGGCTGCCCCATCCCTGGAACTGTTTGAGGTCTCATTGGATGGGGCTCTGAGCAACCTGGTCTAGTGGAAGGTGTCCCTGCCCATGGCAGTGGGGTTGGAACCAGATGGTCCTTTAAGGTCCCTTCAAACCCAAACTATTCCATGATTCTGTGATTTTCTGTTGCTGTTACTTTTCACTATGTGTATGATGTATTTAGAGAAAGCAAATCACCCTTACAAAAGAAATGTAAAAAATGTTCTGATTCAAGTTAGGAACAGCCACTTCTAAAGAGAGGGGCCATCCAGTGGTGTAGTTTGTTTGTCTTCCAGTAAAATGTAGAAATATAGTTTGCCATGTTCTCATAGAGAAGTTCATCAGCAGTGCTGTAGAAAGGCAGGCAGATGATTTCCCATGCAAGCAAATCATGTTAGACTCATACATACTACTCTTGACAGCACTGAGTCGAAGAGTTTTGTGTTTATTTGATGGCTCTTCAGCTGTGCAGTGGAATTCTCTGTAGGTAAGCAGGTTTTTTTACAGCGTTTGGCTCTTGGAATCTTCTTTGGATGAATCAGATACTGTTGGGAATGAGAGATTTCCACCAGAGACAGTGATCTGATGCTTTATAAAGTGTCTGGGTTTAGAGCCTGTTTTGGCCCCTGAATTTCCTCAAAGTGGATTGTTGAATTTTGATTCTTTTCTTTGTGTCTTGTTTGTTACAGGGAATGCTAGTGATGTGATGTAATCCATTCAGAGGGAAAGGTATACCTGTGAATTGCGTACCTTACTCTTAAAAAGTGCTTTTGGAAATCCCAGCCTTAATAGATGCATACTAAATACTGATTTACTGATTGTGGAACACCATGCTAAGATTGTAACTTGGCTCCCTCATAAGAGGCCTCATGTTTTATGATTTTCAGCCAAGTAAATTTGGCTTGAAAACTGCAGTGTTTGCTCAGAAGAGAAGGGCTGCTATCCTCTAGCTCCAAATGGTTTGTTACTGCCTTCAGATCGGCTTGATGTAGTTTGTTCTCCTTGAAAACTCACAAGAAGCAGTATTTGAAAGATCTTACTGCCTGTAAGAACAGATACCAAGGTTGATTAGCTGTAATTATAAGGGTTAGAGGTCCAGCATGCATGAGGGTGCAGCAGCTGTGGGGCTGTTGGCCAAGGAGCTTTCAGGGATGGAGAAAAACAGCTGGAGTTGAGGCAAGAAGACGACTTTGCCCGCTGGGTTTTTTGCAGGTAGGTACAGGGAAAGATTAAACATGCTAAATAGTAGTAATTCACTGCAGCTGGTTTTTTTTTTTTTTTTTTGGGAAAATTGCTTGGGCTTTCTTCATTAGAAAATGACTATGAATGCTCTCATGGCAGTCTCCCCTTTAGATTTTCTCAAAGTCCTGGTTTCACGTTCATCTCATTATGAGCACTGCTTTCCACACGTGGGTGTGTGTGTGACTGTATTATGCCCACAAATTTAGTGGTAGATGTGCAGCAAAATAACACTGTTACTGAGTAAACAATTACATTTCATTTTCAGGAATAAAAGGGAATCTGTGCCCATAAATCTTCTTCTAAATAATCTGTGTTGGAGAGTAAAAAGAAGATGAGGTTTCTAAATTCATGAAGGCCGTTCACAGTGGAATCCTGTGTGCCACTGAAGTGTAACAAGCTTATTTATATTTTATTGTGCTTCTAGATCAAGCTGTATTATTATGGGCTGCGTTCCCCTGACACTATAGCCGTTGCTAAGGAAGAGTACATTATGTTAATATTTTGTGATCATAACTATGCAGGCTGGGTTATGTACATTGAAGAAGTTGGGGGTGGGGGGAGAAGTTAATGCACCATTTTGATTAGAGCCTCCTCAGATTATTGCTCACATTTAGAAGCAAAAACTAAGCTTGAATTTGAGAATAATTCACTCAGAAAATGGGAGAAAACCAAACAATTGAAACAATTTGTTCACTGAACTTTAAAATTGCCCAGCAGTTGGAATCTGGAACCAGTGCTGCTAAGAGGGAATCTGGCAGAAGCAAGCTGAATGCTTTTACCAAACACGTACAGTGAAGAATTTCACAGCTTCCTCATGCCTTAATGTGTTTGGATCATGTAAACAGAGCATTCATCCTTAATTCCTATTTCCTGACCATTTCCAGTGCTGGTGTCTATTGTGTGATTTCAGTCCTTTCTCATTCATTTAGCTTGATTCACTAAGAGCCTGCAGTGTGGCCAGCACCATACACAAAGTAAAATGGCAAATGATGCATTAGCTCCAGTGTATGGAGTCAGAGAAAAGGCCAGAGTCATGATCAAGATACCAATGTCCATGCTGGTTATTCTAAAAAACACACTCTACAGACTGTATTGATAAGCATTATGAAAATATTTGCACAACAAGTAAAATAAACAAGGAAGGATCTTGGCATTTCTCCTAAAGGAACGTTCTGAACTGAGTTTCCCCTTTCAAAACTGTTTTCTCATTAATACTGCTGCCAAGGCATGAAGGAACCACAGAGGAGGAGGACTGGATGGGTAGGAGCTCGCCTCAATTCTGCTGTGCCTTGCACCTCTCTGATTCAGCCAGGACAATGCCCTCAGGAGAGTCCTCAGGGTTATCGTGGTCATGGCACCCAAGAACAGATATTATTTGCCTTGTACTACTGTCTCACACTTTCAAACATTCAGTGCAACAGAGCTGGGTTTGCACTTGGATCAGGTGGGGTGAGGCTTATCCCCTCCTAATCTCATCTCCTAAATCAAGGGGTGCTGAGCAAGCAGGTCCACCCATCTCAGATCAGTCCTGTTTGCCAGAGCTACAGCAAGCAGTGGTCCTCAAGTAGGGCTAGGAAACCCACTGGAGGCATGACAGCATCCTAACCCTGTTAGTGCTTTTTAGTATCAGCTTCAGCCTCTGACCCTGCTGTGATGAGCACAGCAACTTTTCCTCCCTTATCCTCTGCCTTCCCTCCTCACTGTCTGTTTTGCTCAAGCCTTTACAGTGGGTTCTTGTGACCTTTAGCAAGGCTTTAAGAAAGTTAATATTACCTTTTCCTAGTTAAGGCTGTAATAATTTATGTTAGACCTTGTTGCATGCACTTGGTCATGAAATCCTTCTGGAAGCTAAGGTGCCTGGCCTGGGAAGTGTCTCCTGCTTGGGCAGATTAAATACAGTGTGAGACAAGAGCAGGATGGAGGAGTAAGAGGGAAAGGAGCGATCAGTCCTGAGAGTCAGTGCATGCTTCATACTGGAGGTGTGTGTTGTAAAGAAGAAAATGGGAGGAATAAAGAGTAGCAGAGGGTAGAAACAGGCAGCATGGTCTGGGCAGAGGGGATGGGCACAGAGAGCTTGTTGGGCAAGCTGCATGGCTTCGTGTGTAGAGGAAGGCAAGATGAGGTGGAAAGGGTGGGATGGAAAAAATGGGGGGGGATTTTAAGATGGTTTTTATGTGATGTATAGAGAAATTTAAAATCCTTTAGCTTTAGACAATTGAGACTTTCACTGCCTCCAGCAACTATGCACAGACTAATCACATAACATTTATATTCCTGGTTTTATACCCCAGGCACCTGTTTCTATCTGCTTGCTTCTTTCCAGCTTTTGCTCTGAGCTGCAGCAATTTAACAGCAAAAATCCAGATATTTCCTTCATCGTCATTAACCACTCCTACCCTGTCCTCTTAGCAGTAATATAGAGCTCAGCCTAAATGTCAAGAGCAGCTCAGTGTGCTCATCTATTTTTGGAATGTGTTGAAGTCTCCTCATCCTGGCCACCCAGATGTTCAGCTCCTGTCCCTTGAGATTGGTGTGGCTGTGCCTGCTGGTTCCCAAGGCCATGGGCTGGGATATTCAAAGTCCATGGTCACCCCATAATCCACCCATGGTTTTAAAAAGTGTCCCCTTACAGCCTAAGGTTTGTGCTTATCTTCAAAGGATAGTGCTCCTTGCATTGTGTTTGGTTAAATAACCACAGCTTGGTGTAGATATTTTGCATATAAGCTGACAGGGTTGACATTGTGAGTATTTTGCAATCATTTGTTTAATTAGCTGAAGCTCTCTGGGGAGAAGTATATGAAATGGCATACTCCCAAAGTCTAATTTAAATCTGTTTTGCTTTTTTTTTTTTTTTTTGATGGAGGGGTTGTAGTGCAAAGCATTGAAAAAGGTACAAGTGAATGGAAAGCAGGAAAAACCCTTCTGTTAATGGGCAGTGCCTCAGCAACAAATTCGTGCAAATACAGAAAGGAAATTACATTGAGTAAAATGACCTACAAGAGGAAAAAATGGAATTAAGTCTGCGCAGCTGTCTTGTCTTTCTTTTTTTTTTTTAACCTGTACTTCCCTTCTGTTTTCTTTTAGTGCAATGCTTAATTAAGCTTCTCCTTTATTTGGAGGTTAATTCCTTTTCTAATCTACAGCTATTTGTACAAAGGTGTTCATTACTGGAGCGAGCAAAGGCTGGAGACAGGAGAGTGGCAGCTGTTGAGCCTCATTTAGTAGGACGAGATTTTTTTTGCTCGCAGCGAAATCTCGAGGCCCTGCTTTCGGATGCAGGGCTTCTGTGTCAATTCTCCTCTGTTTTCTGCTTCCAGTGAAATGGTTCCTGGAGGGAGCTGAAGTTTTTGCTGCAGCGCCAGGGCTGTCCTGTCCTGTCTGCTCACTTAATGCACTTAATTAGAGCCCTTTGTGCTGAGGCAGACCCTTAAACTCTTACCTGACTTATCTGTAGTGGCCACTGGTTTCTTTTTGATCCTTACCTGTCCATTGAAATCACTGAAAAATTAAGATGCCAAGCATTTAATGAGGTCTGATGCCATCTTCTTGAGTCCTCATGGAGCAGTGAGTTTCTGCACACACTGTCACAGTGTGTCCTCATTGCTCAGGATAGGCTCACCTGCTTGCTGGCATCACAATGCTTGGAATACCTGAAGTCTCTGTTTTTTTCTGTAGTGTTTGTAGAACATGCAGAGCACACATTAATCATATAAAAGTATTTATATTGCAAGAAACTCAGGGAGCAATTCTAAATTTTGCTGCTGAGCTGAAATGCTGGTGAGCAGGTAACAGTGATGGAAGTAGGGACCAGCCCACCACAGGGCTGTCAGTCTGTCTCTCTTGCTTGCCATGCTTGCCCAGGCAAATGGAAATGAACACAAGAGCAAGAGCTACAAGGGATAAAGCCTGTGATTCCTAAAGGAATGACAGAATGCCTCAGTAGTTAAAGCAGGACCCCTTTTACTTGGATAGTCCCATTAGGAGCAATGTGGCCAGCCCCATCTCCAGGTATTGCCGTGCCCACACAGTCCTTCACCTTCCTGTGGCATGGTTTTAATAAAGGGCTGCTCCTTCCAAACAGTGGGGAAAGCTGGGCATGACCCAGGAGCCATTGCTTGCTGTTGGGGGACCAGATTTTATTTTTACGTTTCCTTGTGCTGGTTGTGTGATTAGTGATTTCATGCACTCACACATATATCCAGTTTCTGTAGAAAGTGATTTTTTAACTGTGGCACCCTCTAACCTCGTGGCTGTTTATTTCATGTACTGTTCTGAGTAATGGGAAATGGTCTTCTTGGTTCTGTAAAAGCTCTAGGTTTGAGGGAAAAGAGAAAAGGCAATTGTAGAGCTGGTCAATTATTGCTGGCACAGTGTAATTAATGTACAAATATTTCCAAAATCAGCAGCTAATGGTAGAAATACAGGTCCTGTCCTTTTCATGCAGAAAAGAAATGGGGTTATACTTTAAAATACTTTTTGTCTGTTGTGCTCTCTAGGCACAATTGTTGATAACCTGCACACATGGGTAAAACATTTTGCACTTTTTGACATTTTTTTTTCCAGAAGAATTGTTAAGATGAGAAATGGCACAAATGGCTCAAGGAGTATTGACTTCTGCAATCAGTAGCTAGTGAAATTAACATCTTCCTTCTGTTCTCTTTGTGCAGACAATTACAAATTAGATTCAGAAAACATGCTCCCAGAGGTGTGGGTTTGGGTTTTAAGAGAACACTGGCATGGGAAGGAGGGAAAACATCTTAGCACAGAGCATTTTACCCCCCATTTGTAGGTGGCTCAATGCTACAAGCCTTAAAAAAAAAAAATAGAAGAGGAAAAGAAGAAAAATGTGGGTGGAAAAGCAAAAACAAAGGGCTGTGTGAACAGCTTAATTAGTACAGATTGCATTCAGTTGTGCAAGAGGAACTGGGAAAATGCAGAGCATGGTATATGAGCAGTGAGGATGGAGGGACAGAGGTGCATGCTGAGCAAGGTAGGTTCTCCCATCCACCAAAATTGAGCATTTCCAAACACAGGAAGAAAAAGCAGAGCAGAAGGGGCTCCTAGTGAAGAACCCAAGCTCCGCTTACAGTCCTGGGGTTTTTCTCAAGCCAGATCCCATTGGGGATGTGGTGATACTTCTAGGGTGTTTTCCTGATGCACACTTCCAGCCTAATCTCCAGCATATTGTCCATGTACAGCCTCATCCCAGAGGCACTGACTGTCCCTGGAGTGGTGCAGCATCCGGGAGAGAGTGCTCTGTGAGTGCCTCAGACACCAAGTTATTATTTGGATCTCTAGCAAAATCAGTTTCTGCCCCAAAGTCCTCACACACACACCCCCACAAGCCCCTCAGTACATAAACCTGTATCTCCTCAACTTGGACGCCAAAGAAATGTAAGTAACGAGCAACTTCTATTGACCATAATTGCACTTGAATTAACTAGATGCCTGTGTAGTTGATGGCTCCTGCAGCCTGACATCCCTCCTGCAGCACTGGAAACCTCATTGCTTTGCCTCACGACACTTCCTATGCCAGAAAGCTTCAGAGGGCACAGCTCTCTTGGCATAACTCTAAAATAACTTGGCAAGTAAGCTCCAGAGGCTTAAACTCTTGTCCCAGCTGGGATACATAATGATCTAGCTACCTGCTTCTTTGATCTTCCCTTTGTTCCCTCATTTTCACAGCGCTATCATTTGTTCACACACCCCCCAAAAAGGGAGAGAGGGAGAAATAGAAGGGAAAAACAAAAAAGGGAATAGGATTGGACACACTCCCTGCAATCTGCAGCCAGGGCTGAGATGCAGCCTTGGCTCTGCTCTTTGTGTCCTCAGGGTGGTAGTGCAGCTGCTGCTTCCCCGTGCACTGCCTTGCCCGGCTGGCAGGGAGGAGGAAGCACATCCTAACATTTAATTTGCTGTTTAGAGGTTTGTTGTACCTACATCCCTGTATTTAAATGACACGGATGCATCTGCTGGCGAGCTTTGTTTCCTTAAGCTCTGTCAGGGCTGCCGGGATGAGTAGCAAAGGGGGCGGTTTTATCACCATGCGAGATGAGAGGGTTTGGAGTCAGGGACTGCAAGTCACTGTAAGATCAGCAAGGATTTAGCAAAAATTTCTTCTGCCACTGTGTTGCCACCTCAGGGGATGGGGCAGGACTTCTGTGGGTAGCTACATAGGTGAAGAATAAAGAAACAAATACATAGGCAACTTTTACTAGGTCCAAAGATAGTAAGGTTTTTTTTTTCTCTGCGTCCAGTTAAAGACCAATGCAGTTTATCAGAAATCTTTAAAGAAACTGCTATTACTGACTGGATAACTGAGAGTTTTTCATGCAGCACTATTCAAAAGGCAAAGGTACTTCACACAGTTACAGCAACAGCCGCAAGCAAGAATGAACCACAGCGTAGTTATTGAGGCTGCATCCCTCAATGCTTCTTTTGTCCTTAAATTTCTTTTGTTGGGGTGTATTCACAATGCTGGTGTGCTGCTATTCTGAAAAGTGTGGTATTACAGGAAAAGATAATCGCATGGTGGGATTTAAGCTGTTGCAGAAGGGAGTGTAGAGTACATGATCCACTTAAAATGACGAGTGTAGCTAAAAAGTCACAGAATTTTGCAGTGCACAGACCATAATATACTGCAGGACATCCGTCTTTAGCAGGAGGGGTTCAAATCGGTGGAGCTTTTCAGCCTTCATCTGTGAAATCACTTTAGTGTTTGGGTTTTTCATTTGGCTTTCTACTCTATTTGATTGTGGCCATGTTTAAATAATGTCAGAGCGGAAATTGGTTTTATTGGACTTAATTTTGTCCTCAGCAAGATGTACGTTGCCTTGAAATATGATGTAATTCCCAAGCAGAATGAGATGGGCTTCTCTTCAAGTCAGACCTCAGCTCTGGTGTCTTGGTTTGTAATACACCAGGCTGCGAAGTAGCAGGAAATGGTGGAAATTGCAAGGTGGAAGTGGGTTTAAATGGCAGTAATCTTTACCCTTGCTTCAGGCAGAGAGCTGTAAATTGCTACTCTCTCTTGGCTCTTGCCCTAATGCAGGTTGTTGCTTGGCTTTTGTTTGATGGTATTTCACCTTTAAGTGGACAAAGGTAAAAGAAATTACTGGGAAAAGAAAGTTATATAGCACCGGGGGGGGGGGAGGAGTTCTGTCCAAACACCTCATAGTGCTGGATGTGACTATTTCCCAGATAGAAAAAACTTCCAAAGGTGAATGCACACAGATGGATATACTGGCTGTGTGTGAGGGATAGCTGCAGTCTTTGATTAAATGCAGCTGAGTGAAATTAACCAAAGAAACATGGTGCAAAATCTCCCAAAGCCCTGAAATTATTAATGGCTCATCCAGCAGCCACGTTCCAGGTTGGAGCCTCCAAGGCACCACACTGTTATCTTAAAAAACAAAGCAGGAATTTCAGCGGTGTGAAGAACTATTAAAAAAAAAAAAAAAAGAGAGAGAAAAAAAAAGAGAACAAAAAAAGGAGGAAAGAAAAAGGAAAAAAAAAAAAGGTGTTGCTCACATTTTCAGGTTGCCATGGTTTTTGGAGACTGTGGTATTCACTGCATTCTAGATATCGAATATATATCTGTATCTATATCTATATATATATCTCGAATAGCTAACTTCACCTGGAAGAGTGGTGGGATTTTCTCTTCTTTTTAAAGGGAGGATTTTGTCTGTTTGTTCTTGACCTACAGTTTCTGTGGGGCTGCTTGTTTGTCTGTGGATTTTGTGTGTGTGCATGCAGAAACGACACGGAATAAGATCGATAGTGGGTCTGTTGGGCTCTGCTTAATAATGCTGAGGTTTAGCTGGCGTAGGTGTGTAGTAACTCAGTGCACTGAGTGCCCATATCGAAGATAAAGGGTGGCAAGCCAATTTTTGGCTGAGAGTCGCTGCTCCCTCAGCAGGCAGATTCAGCAGTTAGACCGATCTGACAGTGATGCAAGCCCCAGAGCCTGAGTTTTTGGCACAGGTGCTGAAACATTACCAGTCGGTTCCTACAGAGGTCAGAGAAGATGATTCCCAATGCCTTCTTGCTTTAAGTCTGCAAACCAGTGCAAATAGTTTCTGTGTGTATTTTTGAAGAGGGATAGTTTATTCAAGTGTGCATACTGTAATGGCTTTGTGGTGGGCTGCATTATGCTCACTGGCTTGGTGGGAAATGACATTTCCCCTTTCCTCCTCCTAGCAGTACTTGGGATTTGGTGTATATATTGAGCTTCAAAGGGATTTTGCATTTGCACATGGGAATATTTGTCTTGTCATAATAACCATGGCCTCAAAATTTGCTGTTAACTGAAAAAAGAAGATTGTTTCATAGCTGCACACACACTTTATAAAGATGTTTCTCTTACCCTACACGGTGTTTTTTGGTTAAAAAATTTATAACTGGAATCCAGGAGAGGCTGTGCAAGTCAGAACATGGTTTGTTCACTCTGTGCTCAATCCCCCCTTGAGCCCAGTGCAGTTCGTCACTAATCCAGCTGGATTTGAGCTGCAGGCTGTAATGTAGGAAGAGAAATGCACAGCAGGGTGCATGTCTTACCAGGTGAAAAACGTGAAAGAGGCTCTACAACACAGGATTGCAGCTGGGACTGATGCTCCTCCTGCCTTTCTCTAAATAGGTCCTGGTGGT
The DNA here is from genome assembly GCF_017639235.1 of Corvus kubaryi. Lineage (NCBI taxonomy): Eukaryota > Metazoa > Chordata > Aves > Passeriformes > Corvidae > Corvus > Corvus kubaryi. The sequence goes on along the minus strand of NW_024582059.1, from coordinate 14,791,498 downwards.
CACACACCCCTTTAAATGTGAAAAATTTGAGGCAGAGGTGGAGAAGTAAATACGGTTTGCTGTAGATGAAATAGTACATATCCATCCATATCTGAACTGGAGACAGCAAATTCATTTAATATTTTGTTCTGCTGAATATTCCTTTTCTCTGCTAAAAGGCACACATTTTCTTTTGCCTTTGACACCTGTAGCCATTTGCCGTACCAGTGGAAATGGAGGGTAAAAATATCCCTATGATAATTTGGTAGTACTTTACACCAACTGTGCCATCACTTTGCACAGGCATAAAAATGTCTAGATGAGGTACAGAAAATCAGTCTGTAAATCCATAAAAATTGTGGGGTTTTTGCATCTACTGATTTTCCATTGTCTGTATTCATTAACAGAGAGCAAAATGGATGAATTAGTGCTCAGTTCCAAGCAGCTGTTCATCTAACTTCCTCAGGCTGCACATGCTGAGGGTGTTTAGGATATTTTCACTTACAAAGAAATAAAAAAAAAAAAAAATCACCAGCTTCTGTTATCTCTTCTGCTTTCTATGGAGCCTTCTGAGGCCAGGGAGCCTCCTGCTGCGTTTTGTGCTTGCCTGAAGCTTGGCTCTGATGGCGTGGCCACCTTCTAACAAAGATTTCATACCAAAGAGAGGCTTTTGCAGGGATCCTTCTACTTCTCTGAATGCTTCCCAGACCTCAGCCACCAATATCTGTTTTGGGGCTTACGTTTTCCATTAAGAACAGCCTGGGAGGTGCTGAGCTCTGCTTGCTATGTTGGTCCTGCTGGAGCGCATAAAGAAGTAGCTCTAGGTTGGCAACAGGGGATTTTTGAACTTGGAAGAGCAGTGGGAAAGCTTTGAGCCCACTGTAGCAGCATAGTAAAAGGACTGTAACTTGCATGTGTCACTTACCAAGAGGTAGAAAGGCTTGATTTATTTTATGAGAAACCATCGTGCTGTCCTGTGTGTTTACAAGGATGGGGAAGGCTGTGGATTAGGCAGACTTTGGCAGGAGATCTGTAAATTCACAGCCCACAGGGAAAAGGTATTTGGAGCAGTGTTGGGGGTGTCCCATTGCTCCAGGCACAGCTGGAAGAAGAGGCCAAGAAACCCAGGCAAAAGCCAGCTCACCGTCAAGGACCTGGTGTGTGCTGGAAGAAGGGTGAAAGGAAGCTGTCTGGAATTTCAAAAGGCAGCATTAGCCCTGCTAACAGAGCCTGGCATGAGAGGCCATCTTGGGCAGGAGGCTGAGAAGAGGCATCCAGGAGAGGGGCAGGTGCTTGGACCTGCCTGGAAAACACATCTGAGTAATTTGGGATGCAGATGGTATGTCAGGGAGAAAGACTGCTATAGGTTATTAATACGCCGAGTGGCTTTCTTGGGGAGGGCACTTCTTAAGCTGTTAATTCTCTCCCTGTCTGTGGCTCCGTGCTGCTGATCGCAAGAGGAGAAGAGGGTTATTATAGATATTAGCTATTTAGACACTGGAGATAACTCACAATGCTGAAAACTGAACTTACCTCTGATTAAAATTTAATTGCTCCCAAGCTTCCACTAGTTACTTGCATTAAGTTTCACACCATTGGAAAGTGCTCATCAACCAGTGTTGGATTTAACAGGAATTTGGCAGATGTTAGTGCAGTGCTGGAGGAAGTCCAAACCACAAGATCTGTGGCATATCATATGTTTGAAAATTTGTTGGCAGCTGAAAGAAAAATCACAAAACTGGAAATAGCAAGAACTGGACACGCTCTCTTCTCATCAAACAGCCAAAAAGTTGGATCATCACTTCCAGCACCTGGAAGACAAGCATAGGTCATGAAGTGCTGTCTGCCAGGTGTCTCAGTGAGGTGTAAAAGCAGCAGATATTATATTATTGGCCTTTGGAGTGCTTTTTGTGAGGAACATTGGTGTCGCCATGGAAATTTTCAGAAAAAAAATACCAGTCTGTTCTGAGGCAATTTAGCAAATTAGCTATGTTTTATAAAACTTACGTTTTCATTGCAGATTTTCCTTCCTCTTGAGGACATTCAGAAACAGGGTCCTTGTTCATAAAGAGACTAATTTATTTCTGTTACATACTTCCTTCCTATTGCTCTTTGTAGCACTGTACTTTCAGCTCTGCTTAGCTTTCTGTCACCAGAATGTGCTCCTGATGCAAGGAGGGGACAAGCACTAGCAAGGTTTGAGAAAGCTTGATCCATTTTTCGTAAGTATATAAAAATATCAACTTGTCTGTGTGTATTATTAGGAAAACCTCAGCAACTACAACACATTGAGACCACAGAGGAACAAGATGCCTGTTTTAGACAAACAGGAGCTGAATTAAAGCTTAGAATGCAAGTCTTTTTCAGGGAAATTATTTAGTTGCATTTGAAAAGAAATATAACACGTCATGATTTAGTATCTGTCATGTTTTAATGCATGCAAGTGTCTTGACAGTGGTTGTGGCAGGAACTTGTATGGAAGAAAGTAAATCTCACCTTAAGCCTTTTTCAATTGAAACAGTGTTTGGTGGCATTTGTGTGAAAGATTAAGTCAGATTCAGCCATTGTTGGGGCTGAGCTGATGGGCACAGAGATAGACCAGGATCGGTCTTGTGCTATTGCAGCATTTGATCCCTAACACACTATTTCATTTGTTCTCTAGTGTATAGCTGAATGCATTTCACATGCTCTTGTCCCCTGTAATGTGGCCTGGGGCTGACAAATCTCTGTTGTTAGGTAAGCGCTGCTTGGGAGAGACGCTGGATCCCTCTGTTAGTCCTGCCTCATCTTTTGGTGCTCATCTGGCTTTTTTTCATCTCCTGGGAAGTTTATGAGTGAATGAGAGTTTGGAAGTTTGGGTCTCTGGCTGTGAAATGAGTTAAATCTATGCCTGTCTCTTCAGTGTAAGTCTAGATATAAAAGCTGTACTGAATTGGGGACTATGTACTGCCATGCTCTCCACTACCAGGTTAACAAGTTTAGTATGTGGTAGTCCATGTCCCTAAGTTGTGTATTGTATTGTTGGTAATAAGTAATACAGTTTTTATTTTAAAAAGGAAAAGCTAAATGCTTCAGCGTGTCAATCTCAGTTCAGATGCAAAACCCCTCAATGCTCCATTTCACATAGTATTTTTTAAGATTTATAGAGTACATCCTCTATATTCAGAAATGCACGGATAGAAATTCTATTTCCAGCAGTGAAACTTGTTCAAAAGCTGATAAGAAAGGAGAATTTTTTTTTTCTGAGCACCACAGGCAGTCGATTTGGAACTCGAACAGTGACGTGGGAGGCAGAAGGGACACGTAGGCTGGTGCAGGGCTCTCTCTCAGAGAGTGGGGAGAAATAGGGCAGCACAGGCTCTCTTTGGGTGTTTCAAAGCAAACCTGAAGCAGATGTTCCTTAGCCCTGAGACACTGTTCCAACCCTGAGCACTAATCTAACCTGACCATAGTAAAGGCTATCCCTGCTTCTAATTCTGCCCAGCAAATGCAAAGAGACATATACAGAGGTAGCAAGCCATGGGAGGAATTTAAGCCATCTTGAGCTATTTAAAATTTGATGGGCTAAACCATCCGTTGGGCTCCCTCTGCCACCAAGAGGAGAACCTTCAGACAGATTAGGAAAAGCACCTTGTAAAATTGAGCATTCCTACAGATGCACAAAGAGGATGTTTGTGGTTTACTGGAAATTACAGGTGTTTGAGGTGTGACGTAAATACAGCAGTCACTGCTTGCTAAGGTGCACTCAGGATTTCCCAGCTGGCTTGAGTGAGTTGGGAGCCTTGTTTTTTTAGGGTTCATCTTAGTTCTGATCTCCCATGTGCAGCTTCATTAGATTGGACTCTAAAATCAGTACCGAGCCTGTGATATGAGAAGATGAAACTTGATTTGAAAGTAAGGCTGAGACCCTTAAATAACCTGATACTCCAAAGGCCAGTGTTTGTTTAAGGCAGTGGGAGATACTGCTTTCCTAGTGTTTTTAAAAATCAGGTCACTTGTTCAGAGACTAACATTGGGATCCTGTTTATGAAAGTCTTGACCTAAATGTCTTACCCACTGTGTTTGCATTGTTTTTCCCTATGGGAAGAATAAAGAAGTGCAAAAAATTAAAAGAAAGGGAAGTCTGCAAAGTCCTGCCTGACCCACTCGTAATGTCACAGGCTGCACAGGACTCAGTCTGTACTGAGCACAGCCCTTTCCCCTTGCATCCCCCCCTGCCATTTTGTTCCCAGTGGGACAGCGGTTTCCTAAGTATTCAGAGCCCAAGCAATTTTCTTTATTTGGTTAGGACTGTAACATTTCAAAGGGACTAACTGCAAACAACAAAAGCACCTAAGCTGGTGCTTGCTTCACAAGCTCCTTCACTGACCCATGGAGCAGGGAGAACGCACTTAACTTTCTCTCCCTTGGCACATCTCTGGCTCATCTTATTGATGTTCTCAGGACACCATTTGGATAGCTGTCCTACTTTTTAAAGGTGAAATACTTTTCCAGCTCTCCATAGCTCTTTCCATCCTTGGCCTACAAGCCTGGTAATAAAATGAGCCTTTCTTTAACTGAGAGCTCTTGGAGGATGCTGTGATATTGTCAGGTGCGTGGTGACGTTTTCTTCCCCAACACCTCATGCTCCCTCTGACATTGTAGGCCTAGAATAAGTATCCAGCAGCTCCTCCTGCATCCTAAAGCTTCTGTGCATGAATGCAATAAGACAAATCCTTACCTGTGTCTCTGACTGGCTGCCCAAGTGATGGGTTGTGTTTGCAAAATCATTACCTGTCATCATTCATGCCATTGCCACGTGCCAGCTGCACGCCTGCTGCAGATGGGCTAACCTCAGCCACCAAGGACAGTGGGGACTGAACACATACTTCACTGAGAGAACTGAGGATGCCCTGCAACAAGGAAGGTTTAAACAGGGCTTTGTTGTGCTCCCATCTTGCTGCATGGCAGAGAGGCAAGGAGAGACAGGCAGTGTGGAACATTTTGCTGACACAGCTGTTACATTGTCAGCAATTAATTAGAGAGTTTTGTTCAATAAATTGTTTCTGGCCTATGAAGGATGCCCTTGACTTCAGATTGGGTCATTAGAGAACAGAGTGTCTCATAATACACTTCTTTTTTTCTAGTATACTTATCATTGTAAAAAACAGGTCTTTGCCTGCAGTTCTGATTGAGCACAAATAACTTGTAGAAGGTCAAATCACATGTTTTTATGGGTATCAATTTTGCTTCAATTTTGGTCAATTAAAAAAAAAAACAAACACTTTAAAAGAATGCCAGTTATAATGAGATAGGTGTTTTGAGTGCAAATCTACTATCGCATCCTTTTTCATGTGCTGTTTGATCAGATGCAGCTAACTCTAGTTGTAATTTGTTCTGTGGAGGAGGAGGAAGAGCGTGTACAAACATATCCACACAAACACAGGTACTTCATCTGGCAGTTCTGGGTGTGGGAAAGTTAATGAAGTTTCTACCCTGCAATCAGACTCTAATACTTCCCTGCTGGTTATGGTTTTCCAAAGGTGGAGAAAGTGGTAATTGAGCAAATATTACCACTGGGATGTAGCACATCAGCCAGAAAGATGCCACCCCACACTGCAAGTCGTGCCCACTGGACTTTGAGGGGGGTCAGTGGGGTGGTGTCAGATGTCAAGTCAAGGAGATACCTGCAATTGGCCTTGAGAAAATCCTTCATTTTGGAGTTAAGGGAACAGAGAAAACTGAGAAGCGGGCGTGAGGCTGAGGAAAGCTCCATGTCGGGATGTGTTTGTGGTAGAGGCTTTTCTGAGAAAGGAAAGCAAATGGAAAACAATGGAGAAATAAAACTGGAAGGAGAGCTCATTACCCAAGGGGCAGATATAGAAGTGGTTTGTAGGCAATGACAAGTGAGACAGGCAGGGGTTAGTTTCGGAACTGACCCAGGGTGAGGAAAAATGCTAAAAATAGAGATTTAAGATCCCATTTAGTGGAGGTGAGCCAGCCCTGTGCCCAGAGAGCTGTAATACAGGTTCCACATGAATGAGATTTTATTGGATGTGCAGGGAGAGAAATCTGGATAAGAGGGAGATTGGGGGTTTTCTGAATTTTCTTAGGCTGAATTTCCAGCAGGGATCCTATCACCTGCAAGGGCTTGGCCTCACCAGTGCAATGTTTCTGTTGGCTGATGAAGGAAATATAACACTGCCTTCACCACTTGGAGGATTACTGCAAAGAAGTTGTCTCCAAAGGAAAAATTTTCAGTAACACTGACTTAACTCGTACTGCTTTCATCCAGTCAGGCTGGGTTTTAAGATTTAGATACTATCAAAAAGGAAAAGGCAACCTAGAAAGGCCCAACAGTTAATTGTAGGGGGAAGGAATTTTTAAGTCAGGTTGCTCCCTGCATTTGGCTTCTTTCTCCTTTTACACCCTTTGCATCTGCTTTCGCTTTTTCTTCATCTATGTCCCATCTCATCCAGCATACTGTCAGGCTGGCCTGAGTCAGTTCTGTCATGGTTTTGTTTTTCATTTAGGCAGACACCACAGTGTGGACTTGTCTCAGCTTGACAGAAACGGACAGATAATATTCTGTTTTGTTGCTTGTGGAGTCCTGCACGCTTCAGCTGGCAAACAGATTGTTAAACATCCTTGGACAATATTTGCTTTGCGTGCAAGAGAGAAAAGAAATCTAATATCTGCTTTTAGATTCAGTCCCTTCCTTATGTGTTTTATTTGGTTTTCTTTGCACACACTTCAATTCTATTAGAACATACTCAGCCTATGTTGCTTAGTGAGATTTGAAATCCAGTGACTGCTTGCTTTTTTTTAAAAGCTGGCTGGATCTAGAGCTGACTGTTTTCCTTATTTCTACTTATTTCTCCTTTTCCCTCAGAGGTGGTAAATGGCAGTGGATAGTACCTCCTCTTGGAGCCAAACATCCCTATCCTTGCATAAACCAGCAGCTGCCAGTGGATGAAAGCCATCTGTGGCAAATAAGTGTCAGGTCAGGGTGCCCTGGTAGGCAGCAGTGTCTATAGGCTGCTCTTGGAGATGCTCTTGAGTCTTCAGTACAGGATGCACTTTGCTATTACTGAAGACAAGGAAGCACAATTCACATTGCTGTCCCTGGACCTGAAATGATTCATGCTGCTGAAATAAAGTTGCTTCTCCCTTAGTTACAACTCACTGGAGTCTGTTTGACCAGGCATCTCAGTCTCTATGAGATTTCTGTGCGCTCTGCTCCAAACAAGAGGTGCAGACAGTGAGGGTTTAACTGAATCAGTGATGCTGTTTTAGCTCAAATATGATGTTTAATAAGGGAAAATAGCAGCTTAATTTGAAAAGGCATCTTGTAGACTAGGGGGACTGACCTTGTAGGAGTGACTGCTGCCAAGAGGATTAGGGAGTTATGTGTTGCGCTCAGAAATGTACCGTGGACATGCTGAGCTTGGCGCAGGAGATGTGAAGAGTGGTCCCTCAAGCCCAATACCTTGTCTGAGCTTCAGACTTTGCAGAAAGAGATTCCTCATGGAATAACCTGGATCAAAAGAAGGGTTTGTTCCTTTGCATTAGCGAATAATTTTCTCATAATACAACATGGGAGGATCAAAGCCTTCCCTGTCCACCTCTTGTTTTAGTGTAATCCTTGGCACGTCTCAGCTCTTCCCAGGAGTGTGTTGTGGACTGTGATGAATGATGTCCTCTGCAGGAGGAGAAGGAAAGAAGGACAGTGGGTTGGCTGCTTGGGGTGGAGTTTTCCCCTGCCTCTCCCCACTACTCTGTTCTTAGCATCTGTGCGGTAGTTCCGGATTTTCTGGTTATCCGTGGAAAGGCATAAGCCTTCCCCAGCACCAGCTAAACTCCTCAAGGACAGGCAAGGAAACAGTTGAGATGCTTGCAGTTTCTTTTGTAGCTCGGAGATTTGCAGTAACAGACACTGAGCTTTTCAGGGCACAAGAGTCAGAAGGTGCTTGCTGATGGATGGCACAGGATTCAGCCGAGGCTCAGGCGTGGAGATGTTGATACAGTGAAGGCAATGGCATTGCACCAACCCGTAGGCTCCTGCACCTCCGAAGAGCACCTTGGGTCTTGGACAAATTGAATGGCTTTTGATGCTACCTTTTATTGTCTATAAACTGGCTGACTCAGATTCCTAAATCAAATCTTCCCTTTTTCTTCAAGCAAAGTCACATTTCTCTCTGCCTTGGAACAGTCTCTGTGGCAGCTGAACAGAGTGGATGAGCTGCTTGCCACTGCTGTGCCTACACTTGGAATTTGTATTTTGCTGAGCCACCTCCAGGTTGAATGCCATGCCAATGAATGCCATGTCTCTGATCTGTGGTCATCTAGGCTCTAGCCTCTAAAGAAAAGAAAAAAAAAAAAAAAAAAACCCCACAAAATATGTCTAATATTTATTTGAAGGTTTAAGCATTTCTTGGTTTGCTTAGTGCTGACCATGAACGTCTGTCACAGGTGACCTTCTTCTCCCTTCCCATCTTCAGCCTGACCACCATGCTAGAAAGTCTGGCTTTTTCCTTCAATTCCAGATGAGTTCAGTGTTAGGCTCTGGGTTTTTTAGTATTACTGGCATTACAGATCTCCTCTCATTATAAATTATTCTGTCTGCTTCAGCTGCATGCTTCTTCTCATTTATATTTAAGATAATGGAAGAAGAGTTGCTTTTGATGACATAAGTGAGCTAGATTTTTGGTTAGTATTATTATAAAATGAGAGTTCTGGCTGGATAATGTAAAATATTAGGGCTTTTGAGTTTTTTAGTACCTGTGAAGCACTGCAATGACTAGAAAAACTAATGTATTTCTTCCCTGCAAATTGATGAAACTTCTTGATGCACGCATGGAATGTGAAAGGCTCAGGGCTAATAACATTACAGGTCTCAACACGTGTAATAAGTGGTCTGCTGTAAAATATTTACAAAACAAAAACATTTGAACATATTTGATACCAAAGAGAGGGAAAACTAATAATCACTGTAGACTGGTGCATTTATTTTATGTTACCTGTGAGAGCTGTAAAATGAGGTTTAGGCTGTGTGCTAGAAGCATATAGCAGCTCTTTAGCCATGTATTGTAGCAGTAGTTTTATCCTAGATTGAAAGTAACATCTGTAAGTATATCTGCATCTCTGCTGTATCTCAGAATTTGCATCCATACTGCTTGACTACTTTTTTTCCCCCTCGTGTTTTTCTTCTATGCTTTTGAATCGTGCAGTCCCATGGAGATGCATTCACATAGTTAAGTCTGTGTGCCTGTGTTTATCTGTAAAACAAATGTAGCTATTTAGCAGTTATGTTTTTTAAGACATGTGCATTGAACCAGGTCAGATTTTCTCTTGTCTCTCCTCTCTCTCCCCTTTTTTCACATGTTGAATGTGTTATCTTTTTTTTTTTCTTCTTCTTCTTATGTGAGACATGCTTCTTTTATTCAAAGTATCAAATTTATGCTTTGCAGTGACATCAGGTACTTAATTTTATGGATGTATGTTTTATAAAAAGGCAAGGAGATTACACATCTTAAAAATCTCTAAAGGATACAATTTGCTTTTTTCATTTCTATGTCATCCTATTTGATTTTTTTTTTTTTTACCAGTTCTTAACTTCCTGAGATTCTGCTGTTGCTCATGAGGATCTGCAATGCTTTTGTTGGTAGCCCAAGTGGATCAGGTGCAGTTTAGGCTTCCAGGTCAAGAGTACATTATGGAAAATCCCTAGTCTGGCACAGCAGCACATGGACATTCTTCTGTGCATTTGGTGCCTCTGGTTTGGACCAGTAATTCCCCTGGGCATGTAAGCTTTAGCACCTGACTGCGTGTAAAACCACACGCCAAACCTGGAGAAGCAGGCGTACAGCTTTGACCTAAAATAATTGCTTTTCAGCACTCCCATTCATTTCCTTGTAAGTTTTTTTTTATGTTTCTCTCTTATGTGGGCCCAATTCTAAGTCCTAAAAGGTCAATGGGTATATTCTTTGACTTCACATGAAAAAACACAATCACCTTGCAACGTGCTGGTTTGAACTATCCATTAACAAGAATAATCTGAAGGCTGACATGTAAAGCTACAAATCAGTGCTGAAAGTTTCTCCAACCTGGGATTATGTATTGTCATCTTGTCGTCAACCCCTCGGGTAAGAGTCGGAAACTACATCTTGGCCAAAGCTGACTGCATGAGAGCTGGTAGCCCCTAATGGTCCACAGACAAAAATATTAGGTAAAACCTCCTTTTCCAATGTTTTGGATGCTGTTCCTGCTGTGGCTTTTCAAGTGAGATGACTGGCCGTGGTAATGCCTCCAGCCCTAGAGCCTTCAGAGTCGAGATCTTTGAGATGCTAAGCATATGAATGAATATTCACTATTGCTACCAGCACCTCAGCAGCCTCCCTCAAATGAAAAAATTAGCCTCTGGGACATGGGTGAGAGCTGCTTGCATGCCAGGCTTTCTGGGATATCAGCATGGACTTGATAGTGCACCAAGCAGCCTGTGTCCAGTACTGAAGTCTGTTATGAAAATTGGAGATCCTTAAAAGTGCTACCCAGTTCATTTCACTTTAAAACACCCTGTATATTGCACAGTTTGTTTATTTGTTATAAATCTGCTTTGCTGAAGTAAATGTGTTTTCCATAATATTAATGGTGTTCTCATTGTTGGAGCCCTCTGCAGAAGTCAGATATCTATAAAACAAATTTAGATGCCAGTGCTGTAGTTAAGCATTGTTTAGGCAGATCCCTGAGCCGACGTGAATACAGCTATTAGAATTGAGCTTTACAATATATTGACATTTCTACATAAGTAATAAAGAGTTTTGAAAGGGAGCTGAGCAGCATTTTATGTTTTTTCCAGGAAATTGCTTTATTTCTAAAAGTAGCTTAATACTGATATTTTTACAGGGGAGTTTTGTCAGCTTCCTAGGATTGGTTTATGTAAAATATTTTTTTTTTTAGCATAGGCTTGTTTCTTCTCTCCCTCCTTTCCATCTGTGTCTCCAGGGGCAGAAAGCAAACCACTGGCAAGTTTGGGGAGGGGATTGAACCAACTTGAGCCCCAAACCAAGATATGGCCAAGAGGCTGAGGGTCGTGCCTGCCCTCTGATTTTCAGGAGGAGTCTTGACAGCACATGCATACCAAGGTGCACCAGGATATGCTCAAAGGATTAGAAAAGGCAGCCTTTCTCAGCATTTTGTATTTCTGGTGGTTTCAGTGGTCAGTTCTCTCCACAGTTCAGGATGGTTTCCTCATAGGAACAAGAGTAAATGGACCAAATAAGTGAAATAGAAGCCAATGCAGTCAGAGACTGAGTGGAGCAAATGCCCTATAGAGAGGAAGCACCTTTGGTGGCTTTGGAGAAGGATTTGGGATTTTGAAACAGGTTTGAAATAGCTACTGAGTAGCAAGAGGAAAAAATAGATGGGTTTGGTAAAAGACAAAAGGTGAGGTTTTGCTGGCAGGTTTGTAATTCCCGTTGCTCTAGAGTATGGATGTTACTGTACTGTACAGACAGCAGGGCCTGCTGTCAGGTCTGCAGTTCATGCCTGGGAGTGCAGTATAACCTGCATGCTGATGAAGTCAATCCTAACATGGGTTAGAGGAAGAAGGGTGTAAGCAGTCATAACTCCACCTTTGATATTTTATGGTTTATTCCTTTTCCTCTCTTTGATTTCAGCTGACCAGCCCACCCACAGAGTGTGTTTACACTTCAAACACTGGGCATCGGGGCTGATTTGGAAGTCCAGTACATGAATGCAGGAGGCACATCAAATCCTGAGCCTCAGAGCAGCTGGGATCAAGGGACAATGGTAGAAAGGGAGGTGAATTGTAAATGCAAAAAGTAGCCTTTGTGATTTTAATCTGCCAAACCGGACAGGAGGAAGTGGGGCCAGGCAACTTTTCATCCACCTCTCCCCGACACTTCTTGCACACACGTGTGCTGTGGGGCCAGGGGGCTGATTTCTTGCAGTTCCAGTGGATTGTCTCCTTGGGCTCGATTGTACTGTGCCCTCTTCCTCAAGATAACAGCAAAACACAACGAGGTTTTAAATATTAATATGGAGATCACAGGAGTGCAGCTTGGAAGCACGGAATACTGAGTATTGAAGAGTCTAATCTGTCCTTTTTGAAAGCTGTCCAATTTCTTTTTTATTTACAGCATTTGAACCATTTCACAAATTGGAAAGCAACTAACCAGCCATTTCACAAGCAGATTATGATATGTTTAAGAAAGTCCAGGGCATTTATCTGAATGCAATTGGCCTTCTTGCTGACTAACATCTAGATTGGAGATATTACACACACAGTTGAACAGAGACTATTTGAAGATGATGGTTTTCTCTTATTAAAGTTGTGTTTGTATCTTGCAACTGAAGAAATGTTTTAGTGGTATAAGCTGACTGCCTGTGGCTCTGCAAAGGACTCATCACATTGATTGGGTAGATGAGAAAATGCTGGGGCGTGAACAGTCACTTCATGATTCCTGCACTCGATTCCATTCTTTGCAAATGCAGAGGTGGAGAACTGCTGGAGAGAGACTGGCTCCATCTGGCACTGCCTCTGCACAGTGCATGCAAGTTGTTCCATTAAAGATGCAGAAGTGCAGGCAAAAAGTGGGAAACACACATTAGATGAAGCGACATCCGTTGCCATACAGATGGAAAAAATTGAGTTTCCCTCCTATCAGCTACTCATGTTCTTGTTCTGCCTAGAAACTAAAAGGTATGTTTCAGCTTGCATGGATAGAGCATACCTGGTTTAATTAATTAAAAGCTAAAGAAACCCCAAACCCACAAAAATCCTGGCAACCCCAGCCTCTAGTAAATCTCTTAAAGCTGTAAGTATGTAGTGCTCACGTGTCTGCACGCTAATGTGGTCTGAATGAAAAACTGACAGCACCTGTTACTGAAATCAAAAGTGATTTCTCTAACAATGGGATAGTGGGGAATTCCTTCCAGGCTTCTCTTTAATAGAGTTTGAAGGATTCAGGTTGGAAGACAGTGCATAAGATCTGCACCACTGGCTCTGATGGATGTGAATCATGCCAAGGTGATTGTTTAGGAGGTTAGAAGTTCACTCCATACATTCAGTAATAATATGCAGCTGGTATGTCCTTAAAAAAAGATTGTATGCTTCTTTTTTCCCCTGTGTGAAACCACATGTGGATTGAAAAAAAAAAATTTGATTTTATATGCTCAAATCCAGAAATTCAAAGTAACTGCAACCACATCTGACAGTATTTTTGAGAACTAAAGCGAATTGAAGCTAGATTGCCTAAAAATAGCCCTTGAACTGAACTCTAAAAACTATTAGATTTGTCCGTTTATAATAAATCCTGATCTACTGTCTATTAGATCATCTCTTCTGTAATCTTTTCCTATGGGCATAGTTCATCTGCATTTCTAAAAGCATTACAGCATGATGTTGAAAGAAATGCTCAATTTTTTTTGTATCTTATGCATGATGGTCCAGTTAAATTTCTGCATTCAGAATCAGTTACAAAGTCTGGAACAAGCAATAGGGCATTAATGCCCTCAGTGAATGGTTGCCAAAGGGTACAAGAGGTTCACAAAAGTGGCAGAAGTCCTGGGTTGGAAGCCAGAGATAAGACTTTAGGAACTGTCTTCTGAGAGAAGAGGGCCATGGTGAAGACAACAGGTGATGTTCCTGTGCTGTACCCATTCATATCCTGGTATTGCTAGATATGTGCTGTAAAGTTTTGTCTGATGTCTCTGAAGTTACGTATTTTAAGCAGGATCCAGTAATTTCTTGGAGAAGAATGGGTCAGAGAGAAAAAAAAAGAAGAAAATAAAGAAGTATCTTCTTTTATTCAAATGACAACTAAATTGGGGACCTGACATTAAGAGCTGTTTGGAGACAGAAAAAGTATTAAGTGCTGACACATGCACACCCCCACAAAAGTCCTACAGAAGCATAAAAGTTGATATTTCACAAAAATGCAGTCAGGCTGCTGTTTGGGTTCTTATTTTTTCAGGCAAAACCTAGAAATTTGCAATAACAGCTAGAATGTTTTTGACAGAACAGCCTTTCTCTAGCAATCCAGTATGTGTAATGAACTGTTGATCATTGTCAGAAATGTGGAGTTTTGAGTCAGAAGGGCTCTGGTAGGCATATTTTTTGCCTGTTGAAAATCGGTGCATTTGGTGGCTGCTTTGAATGCATTAACTGTCTTGCTGGGTGGTGGTGCAGTGAAAAAGGATGAGCTGGGGCAGTTTGAGTTAACTTGAGCCTGTTGTGATGATTTTACCCACTTTTGGCTCTCCTTCTGTGTTGTTTAATGTTGAAGGCTGAGACTCTGAGGAAAGTTCCAGCGTGTTAAGTGATTCCAGCTTGAAGTGCCTTGAGAACACCTGAGTCTGCACCATGTCTTGGACCACAGCTGTAGGTTTCCTCTTAGTACAGGAACTCAACATATGGCCCATATCCATTGCAGCATCTGCCCAAGCCCAGCAGAGTACTCACATGTGGGCAGAGTAGCCTTGGGCAGAAAAACTGATCCCCTGCTAGAAGAGGTAGGAAAAAAAAAATCCAGAAAGTGTTTTTCCATTTGTCAGCTGTCCACAAGGGAATGGATCTTTCTTCTCTCAGATGCAGCATCTTCCTCCCCTGCTTTTCCTCACTACCTTGTGCTAGTTAAGACAGAGGAAAAGGGAGAGCTGTGTATCATACTTCATGTCACTTTTTCAGGGTGCAGGGCTGTGTGCAGTTGTGTTCTTGAAGGCAGCATGCCACGCTAAACACTGTGGGGCCACTGCATATGTAATCTTTCCATCAATGGGTTTTGGGAGCCTTTTGTCAGTGTCAGTAAATAAAACTCCACAATCCCAACTGCCCCAAAAGCAGCGTGTGAACTTATATTCACACACAGGATTCTGGCTCAGCTTCCCAAAATAATGGCATGTGTGAGCAGAGGGGAGAACTGTTTGGATGTTTGATGTGAGGCTGACTTGGCCTTTGCCTGAAGTAAAAATAAATCATAGTTGCTCTCAAACACGTGGAAGGAGCTGTACACAATTTAGGGGCTAAGCTCACCTGTCAATTCTCTGGCCTGCAGCTCTTGAGTGGCAGCAGCTTGTGGCTTTTGGTCTTCCAGCAGACATTTACCATGAGAAGGTTTTGCAGGGTGATGTCTTTTGTGGCATAGACTCAGTATAACTTTGCAGTCCACCAGTGTGTTAATGAGTTGATGCTGTCTGTGTAGGTCATCCTTTCCTGTCACCTCACATGGAGTTCTTGGAAAAAAACACACGAAAACAAGAAAAAATGGCAAAAGACAGTAGGAATATATTTACTTTCAAATATTACTATTTTTCTAGGGAGTTTCAGAAGATATTCTGAAATGCATTTGAAAATGCCTGTAGAAAATTAATTCCCGTGAGATGCATTTATGTGACAGGGAAGAGAAAAACAGCTGTGATATAATCCTCCAGTTGTATTAGGTTTGTGGGGTTTTGTGCTGCTTCTTTCAAGGCATGCCTAAACCTTCTCTTTTCCTATGTAAATACAACTTGCACCATCTTTCAGCAGAAGAAGAGATGATAAAAGGGATGCTGTAAGCAAAGGATGTGGCTGCCAAATATGAAAAGGGCAAAACTGCAGGGAGGGAGGGAAGGGAGGGACCTCCAGGTTTTGTGCTTCCCGCAGCCTTCCCGACTCCTGCAGTGCTCCGTTTGCCTTCATGCATCAGCAGCAACATGTGTAAATAATTGTGCATGGAGTCTGGACGTGCTCAAGAGAACGCTGGGATTGCTGCTGTTGAGCTGCTGGATTAGTTGTACCTCACTTGGCCCAGCCCTGCATTAGGTGCAGCACGGGGAGCAGGCAGGGCCTCCTGGCTGCCGTCGCCCCATCCCATCTCCTTGAGCGTCAGGCTCAGGAATGCAGAACTCGCCGGAGAGTGAAGTCATCATGGTTTGCTTGGACCTTGAGCGTGGAACTTGGAGCGCAGCCTCTCCTTCCAATTCCGTGAGCAAGTGCTGGCTTGTAGCACGCAGCTGTCAGGCTGAGCCTTTGGATTGTGACCCCAGGGGGAGAGCTTGATGGATGTCTCCTGTCATCCTTTACCTCGCCAAAGCCAGTGAGCCTCACCCAGGAAATCCTGTCTGCAATTTCTGCTCGAGGGGCACCCCGTTATCTTCATTCATGGGACAGAAAGTGCATGACATCTCTTAAAAAGTATTACTGAGTACACTAGGTCATAAAGTCAGAGACTTAGGTGCCAAAATTAAAAAAATGAGAGAAAAGGTAGCAAATAGCCTTTCTTTCAATCAAAACTGCTTTCTGTGATAGGAAAACACTAGTCAGAGTCATTGGGAAAGCAGTCTCCCATGTCTGAGAGTGCCAGGAAGAGGTGAGCAGAGCATTTAACCATATCATGGTTAGATGACACGTGGTAGACTTTCCTCATGGCAAATACAAAGTGCTGGTCACTTGTCATGTCACTACTTCAGGAAAGGGGAACAGACAGAAATGGGGGTAAAGACAGTCCATTATTTATGTGAGATTTTTTCCCCTATGAGCAGATCCGTACCGTGATTTTCCTTCCACCTAGCAAATATCCGCTTCCACAAGCCTGAGCTCTATTTAAAGGTTGGGAAATAAAAGAGAGAAGGGAAAAACCTTAAAAATTTCTATTTTCTTGCTAGTCAAATGTGCCCTGAGCAGAGAGAGACCCCTCTGGGAGTTGCAATTGCTCCCTTGTGGGTGCTGGAAATGTTTTGGGGTTTGTTTTTTTTATGACTGCAGCTCTAATCTGAATGATGGCAAAACTTAGTCGTCTGCTATTACTGCCAGCTCTCTAGATAGAGCAGGAAAGAAAAAAGTGAAGTGTCACTTTGGGGTGTTTCTGGGAAAGAAATGTTTCCACAGCCATAAATTGCTTTCTTGGGAGCACTGAAAATTCTTATCCCAGTGCTGTGCTTCGTGGAATCAAAGTCTACAAAGTCTTGGATTCGAAAGGAGTAAAAACTGAGTCTTACCCAAAACCGTAAGGTCTTGATCTGGCAATGCATGGTAAAAATAAACAGTAAAAATAAAATAATTAACTTTATACATTTCTAGTTGTAGTAGTGTTGGTGATTTTTAAAGGTGCTTGTCTTGGAGCAAAAATTGTCTTGTGAAATGTTATATGAAGAATCCCTCTGAAGCAGTGCTGCAGTGCTTCTTTCCCCCAAGTTAAAAATTCACAGTTTATTGGCAGCCTGAGTTAATCTGGAGGTTTGATCTCTGTTCTGTGCTGTAGGATTTAGGTGCTTTTGCACAGGTTGCAGTCTCTTCATGGTTTTGCTTGGATTTGGGAATCATTTACATGTAAATGATCCTGATCCCCTGTTCTTTTTCTCCTTACCAGTCAACTTGGTTTTTGAAGCACACAGTTGTCTGAGCAAAATTGGCAAATTTCCTGGTGAAAAACTGGGTGGTGTTAGCATGGTGATCATGATTTCTGGAGCTCATTACCAAATTGACTCTTTGAATAATCAAACCTTTGAACTCAGTTCAGTGGTATCCCATCCGTCTCACTCCGTTAGGCAACTTGGAGGCAGCTCTTTCATGTTGTCTTACAACTTGTGCTGTGGAAATGGCGGATGTGTTTATTTTCAAAAGCAGCAAGAAAGCCCAGTGGAACACGAAAAAAGTTGGAAGAACAAGCCTTCAAAGAGATTTTGACACTGGTGCCAGGGGCTTTATGAAAGATAAAACAGCTCATTTTTTTATGGCTAAAGGAAAATGCCATTAAATCCCTTGTGCCTAACTGCTACAGTAAACTTGCCAGAGCTATTCCAAAACCAGCATGCCGTGGGATATTCAATGATTTTCAATGAAAACTGGGCTTAAAAATGCAGCTCTCCTGCATGTGGATCAAGGGGAGCTCCGGGGTGCTCAGTGTATGTTTCTATGTGCTCACACATGGCTGTAAGGATTATTTTAAACACGATTTGCTAGATTTGACTTTGAAACTGCATCCACTTTATCTACTCAGTTCCTTTGCACGTGGCATAGGTAATTTTGCAGAAGGAAAATAACTTATTGCAAGTGTAAAGGGGAAAAATTTTGCAGGTTGCTGTCTACCAGGCTAATCTATATTATGACGAAATAAAACATACTTGTGGGAAGCCCTGCTATGGTAAAAATGTAGTATTTGCTGAAATTCTCTACAAATTTTAGTTGCTCCCCGTCAGGGGGAAATCATTACTTGGTGACATAATGCAGCTTTGAGCGGAAACTCAAAGAAATCTGTCAGGGTCTGCATGTTTTTGCATTGTAATTTTTAGAGTTCATTTAAACTCAGGGTTCATGGTGAAAGGGAGGTGGCAGGAGAAGGCTGGAAAATCTGATCACTGAGCTTGGGAGACTTGTTTCAGATCAGTGTCCTGGTGCTCAGGTGAGTTAGTGTAGAAACTTCAATTCCTGTTGCTGGACATGGAGCAACAGTGATAAAAGGCTTTTTGTGTGCTGGAAGAGGTGGGATGGTCTTGAGGTGTTACGGCATGGAAATTAAAGTGAGAATGGATCAGACAAGCCTTTTCATGTTGCTTCCTTACCTGCATTTCACAGTCAGCCCCAGTGTTTTCTCAGGCAGGGATTGAGGGGGCAGTTGTGAGTATCTGGCATTTAACTGGAGTAAAAGTCTTACGCTGAGAGAAGCTGGAGGGTGCTTGTCTTTGAGAGAGGTAAAGGAGATGGGAGAAGGCTTTTCTACGAGCTGTGTGTGACATGGCATGACAGGGGTGATGGGGGAACAGCTGGGGGCAGCCTGCTTCAGTTTCCCCACCTGATATTTCAGGTCAAGCCATAGACAAATCCACGTGAAGCTCAGTGTGCACAAGCACCTTGGTCTAAGTAGAAGGCTAAATAAGGCAATTGTAAGGTGGGCATCCCTCAATATTCCACACATACTCAGTGTGGCTATTGCAGGATGTACAGTGGATAAATGCACTTTTAAAGCAAGTTCCCCACCTCTTCCTGCTTGACTGCTCATTGCCGGTTTTCAATGAATTAGCCCAGCTGAACATTCTCGATTTGGCTGGGCTGACATGCACCTTTGCTTGTGTCACATGGCCTGCAGATCAAGGGGCCAGGCATTGCTCTTGGGATGGAGCAGCAAGGCATGAACCTCAGAGAAAATTGACAGCTTGCTCTGCAGTACAGCCTCGTGTTCACCCCTCTGTGAACTTCTGATTTGGGAATGGATTTGTGGTTTGGTTTTGGGTTTTGTTGGGGGTTTTTTATCACGTCATAGAAAATGCTTTTCTGTCCAAACCAGCTGGGCCTTCAGCAACACTTAACAATTAAAAGCACTTCTGTGCTAGGTGTTCCCTAAAAGATGGAAAATAAGATTTTTACATTAAAATGCCAAGAAGAAAAATGGTGAGGGCATAAAGCGCTGCTTTATTTTCATCAAGTGCTAGGGCTTTTGGAAAATCAGTTGTGCTCCAGTGGTCATTACACCCCTGTGTGCTTCTCTCACTGTTTGCTCCAGCTTCTCTCTGAAAGGCGGCTGTGCAGAAAGCCTTGCCTTAGTTGTAGCTCCAGTTACATCCTGCAGGCCACCAGAGCCATCAGAGGGGACATCCTCAGAACCTAGGCATGAGTCCTGTTCCCTTCCTCTCTCTAAGCAGCTCTGCCTTTGTTTCAGGAGTATCGACATCGGGGGCTCTGGGCCCAGGGAGCACCACTGCCAGCACCACACCGCGGGTGGCTACCAGCACCACTGGCCGCACCACCACCACATCAGCCTCGGGCAGGAGGAACAGGAGCACCAGCACCCCGTCTCCCATGGCCGATGTCCCCGAGGACATGACCACGCACCTGCCGCCCGCCTCCTCGCAGCTGCCGCCGGCCGGAGCGGAGAGCTGTGACCCCATGGAAGCCCGCGACATTATGTGGTCTCGGACTCGGCAGGGCCAGGTGGCGAAGCAGCCGTGTCCTTTGGGCTCCATAGGTGAGTCAAGGGTTGGGAGGACTGTCTCCACTTCCTATGGTACCTTGTCAGTGTGCAGCCAGTACTTAAAACGTTGTGGGGTTGTGCTTGATGCACTTGGAAGAGCCTCTGCCTCTAGAAGTTGCGTACACTGCGCTTTACCTGGTTCTGCCTGTATTTGTAGCCTCTGGGCTCACTGATGTGTTGGTGGCTAATGCTTTGCTTGTTTTGCTAAGAGAGGGGACAGGGGAGGAAATCAACAAAACTTGTACTTTGAGGCTCCTGAACCCATGTGAGTGATTTTTCAAACTGCAGCCAGTGTCCGGTATGATCAGCTGAGAAAGTGGGGGGAGGAAACAAAGCCAAATCTTTCAAAATGGTTTATTGCTTATTGGATTTTGCTCCTTTTCTTCTGCTCTTCCCGCAATTGTTTTATTGAAAAATGTTGCTTTTGGAAATTTTCTGTTCAATTTGAAACATAATCGAGTTACGAAAGGTTTTGGCATATGGTTCATTTTGCTGTCTTTTAACAAATGGTTTTCTAAAAATAGTTATTTTTCATGCTAGTCTTGGTGTCCAGCCCCAAAAGCTCAGTTTCAAAGAAGAAATCTTTAAAGTGGAGGAAATTGCCTGAAAATGAGAGCTGAAGGGATCTGACTTGTAGAGGAGAGGCTCTCTGTTAATTCTCCACTCCTGGAGAGCCATTCACACCTGTATATACGAATACTGACTCTGGAATTTGGTGAGGACAGACTGATAAAGCATGTGTTAAAGTATGAGGGTCATGGAAAGGCGTAAGTGGTGAGAAAGGTAAAGAACATTTTTGCTGTCTTTCCCAGCCCTACTTGGTAAAATTAATGCAAAAAGTATGATGTGGTTCCCAGAGACGGGAAAGGATACTCGGAAGCAAAGCTGTGAAAAGGAAAAAAAAAAAAAGATGAAGAAGGAAAATGGAGGCGGGATGCAAGAAGTCCTTTCCTAAGCACAAGAGCTAAGGACTGGATGAAAATAACTAAGGAAAAAATAATAGCCCAGCTTATGGATAGGGGGTGGCCATAAGCCTTTCCCATCTCTAATTTCGGTGATTCGTGCAACTTGTTAAAAGCTGTGATATATTAGCAGTGATGCATTTCCCTTTGTCTGAAAGGGTCTCAGGCATTTTTCTGTCTTTTCCAGAAGGGATTGGGCAGCTCTTCCCAAACAAAACTCTCCTCTAAAGTTCCTCTTGACAGCTGGGGGCTGACAGTAAACTCCAGCATTATATCTTGGCGTTTGTAGCATTCAAACTTTCATGTGTTTCCACCCAAATGTTGTAATGATGATTCAGAGCCATAAAATCTTCATAAAGCAGCAAGGAAGATGAGGCACAGGGTCTGATCCCAGATCACCAGTGGTGGGCCAGAGCATCCAGGGTGCTGGCTTGGTGTTTGAGATCTACTTCCGATTTCTTAGTACCTGGCAGCTTTCCTGCAAGTCCTCTGTCTGTAATCGTTGTTCGCCAAATTGGAAATAATATTCCTGCACAACATCGTGGGTCTTTTATGTCTTAGGGCCTTAAAGGACCAAGATGATGGGAGACTAGGACACTGAGATGACTCAGAAGTGTCCTACTCAAGACCTGAGCACTAATAAGCTCCCAGAAGCCTTCGACACGAGGCGCTGAGGGCAAAATGCAACCAGTAACACTGAACACAGCGACTTTCCTATTACAGGTGTTGCAACTTTCCGGTGTCTTGCGCCTGACGGTATCTGGGAGCCCCAAGGACCTGATCTGAGCAACTGCTCTTCACCCTGGATCAACCACATCACTCAAAAGGTAAAACCCTTCCCATGTGTTGACTGCTCTGAGTCTACACAGTGACCTTGCTCAGCTCCCTGGTTTTCTCACACATGGAACTTCAAAGGATCAGCAGTTGCACATAAAGCATGAGCTGTGCATAGTGGCCAGGAATTGCAAGGAGAAAGCAAGTGTCTTATGGAAATTAAGGCAAAGAGTGTTAGGGGAAGGCAAGTGAGAGGGACTGGAGAGTGGAATTGAACTAGAGTGAATGACATTTCTTGTTCATGGCAAGGAAAGGAAGAAGAGGGAGGAGGAGGTGGGTGGACATATGGAAAGTACTGAGTTGTTAAAAAAGGAAACGCCCTTTCATGCGTCCTCAAGGATTTTTTCATGTCACGCAAGCACACGATAAACCCCATAGTTAAGAAATCTTTACCAAAGAAAGGCAGGCTCAATGGGAAATGTTTGATTCATGCCCCTGACTTTCTCTTTTTAACTTCTGCCCAAATTATAAAAGAATTGATGGAATAGAAAACAATGCTGCAGTAATGCTTATCTTTTGACTCTTAAGTCCCTTGATGAATGTTTTCTAGCACTTCATCATTTATCAGTGTTAAAAGTGCATTAACATGTGACAATAGAAGTTCAAGACAAGCAGAGCTTATTTGGTAGCAATATGTTGAGCATTTTTGTTATTAATGCACAGTGGTGCTTTCAGCTGATTTCATTACAAACAGAGACCAGATGTGTGTTTACGCCATGGAGTCTGTGGGCTGAATCTTTATTACAGCAATTTGTGGGGTTTTATTCACTCCTTTAGCCAGAGCCAGCGAGTCCTGGCGTTGCAAACGAGCTGTGCTGCTGCACAAGAGTGACGCGTCACTCCCACGGAGCCACTGCTGTCTGGTCAGTGGGATGGGGTCACCCCACAGTCAAGACTCTTGGGCATTCTCCTCTCTGCCCCCCATCTCAACTAAGACCTAATAATCTGTGAACAGCTAGCACTGATCCCTATCTTGCTTCATCTGTCCTTATATCCATCCCTCCACAAAGGAAAATGTCATTTAATGTGGGGCTGCTGTGATATGACACAGCCACTACAGAGCCTGTGGTCCTTCTGTCCCTCTCCTGCCGTACACCCAGCGAGCTGATGAATACAGGCTGCCTTTGCTGGCATTAGCAGCTGTGTGCAGCTCTTGTTTTATGACCTATGTACTTACCCTGGAGGGGTTAATATTACTTACTCCAGCCATAATTCACCCAGGCAGCTGGGAGACCTCTTGCTGCTCGGTGAAGATGACTAGGCCGTTAGCCATTAGCAGAGGGAAATAATAGCCTGCACTGATGAAATCTCCATCAAGGTTAGGCTTATTTTATTTGAAACCCCAGCTATCATTTGCGTAACAAATGAGCCCCATTTAATTTGTTACGCGCTTTCAAAGCAGGCTAAAATTGAACAGGCAGGTTTTCAGAAATGCCCAGCAGGTTACAATTGGGACTGGATTTATTTTTTTTCTGAAGGAATTTAATTATGTTCAGCTTTGAATACCTTCTACCAGTCAGTAGAAAGACTTGGGGAATCTGTGAGATGACCCCGGATCTAACCTGTTTGCCTGTGATGGAATTCGTTGGGATCTTGGGATATGTGATCCAACCTCAATGAGAACTGTTACAAAACATCAAGAGTTGTCAGGAGTGACTTTGGAGGGGAAAGCCCTGCCAGAGTTGCCTAGGGGTTTGTGTTGAGGGTTGCATTCATTGAATCATTTAGATTGGAAAAGTCCTCTAAGATCATTGTGTTCAACCATTCACCCAGCACTGCCATGTCCACCACTAATCCGTGTCCCTAAATGCCATGTCTACATGTCTTTTAAATCCCTCCAGGAATGGTGACTCAACCACTTACCTGGGCAGTCTGTTCCAATACTTGACCACTCTTTCCATGATGAAATTTTTCCTAATATCCAATATAAACCTTCCCTGGTGCAACTTCAGGTGGTTTCTGATTGTCCTATCATTTATTACCAAGAGAAGAGACTGACACCCACCTTGCTGCAACCTCCTTTCAAGTAGTTGTAAAGAGGGCTGAGATCTCCCTGAGCCTCCTTTTGTCCAGGCTAAACGCCCTCAGCTCCCTGAGCAACTCCCCATAAGCCTTGTGCTCCAGACCCTTCCCCAGCTTCATTGCCCTTCTCTGGATTCCCTCCAGCCCCTCCATGTCTTTTGTGTAGGGAGGGGCCCAGAACTGGACACAACACTTGAGGTGTGGCCTCACCAGGTCCAGGTACAGGGGACAATCAAACTGTCCTGGTCCTGCTGGCCACACGATTGCTGACCCAGGCCAGGATGCTCTTGGCTTTCTTGGCCCCCTGGGCACGGCTAGCTTGTGTTTTATGCTGGGCAGCTTTCCAGCTACCCTTCCCCTTCAGCCTGTAGCACTGAGTGGAGTTGTGACCCAAGAGCAGGACCTGCACTTGGCATTATTTGAACCTCATCCTGTTGGCCATGGCCATTGGTCCAGCCTGTCCAGATCCTGCACATGCCACGTGAGGGCACTCGACATGGTATTGCATCACGTTTTCAACTATCCAGTCCTCTAGGATATCCCCGGTTAGCCAGGACTGCTGATAAATGTTGGAAAGTGGCTCAGCAAGCTCTTCTGCCAGCTCCCTCAGTACCCTTTGGTGGATCTCATCCAGCTCCATGGACCTGTGCATGTGTAAATGGTGTATCAAGTCACTGACCATTATTTGCTGGATTGTGGGGGTTCTCTTGTGCTCCCCATCCCTGTCTTCCAGTGCAGGATGGTGGGTACCCTGAGGAAAACTGGTCTTGCTATTAAAGACTGAGCCAAAGAAGGCATTAACTACCACCTCAGCTGGTCCTCGTTCTTTGTCACTGTATTTCCTCCCTTCTACAAGGAGATTCTCCTTAGCCCTCTTTTTGTTGTATTTAGAGAAACGTATTTTATTGTCTTCTATGTAAACATATAAAACAGATAATGTTCTAGCTGAGCTTTAACCCTGCTCATTTTCTCCCTGTATAACCTCACAACATGCTTGTAGTCCTCCTTAGTTGCCTGCCCCTTTTCTAGAGGCCACAAGCTGTCTTTTTTTTTTTTTTTTTTTAATTCCAGCCAAAGCTCTCTGTTTAGCCAGGTCAGTCTTATTCCCCACCAGCTCATCTTCTGGCGCATGGGTATGTCCTGCCTATAAGATTCAGTAGGATCCTTACTGCAAACACAGTTTTAAATTACTTACGAAGTAACCAATAGCCATTTGGTTTCCCTGCCCAAGGAGAGGCTTGAAAATGATCACTGCACTTGAAGATGGATTCATCCATAAATCAAGCACTGGTTTCTAACATCCCTGCTGTGGATGGGATGCTTCCCAAAGCTCGCAGATTTGCTCCAGCACCTCTCTGAAGATGAAAAAGGAGCCTTCCTCCTCTAAGTCAAGCCAGCTTCTCTTCTTGCTGCTGTGGGGGCAGCTAGAGGGAGCAGTAAGCCATCTGTTCTGTGAGGACAGGGCTGGTCACACCCTGCAGCTCAGGTCTCCTGCATCCCCAGCTGTCCTGGGTCACCCAGCCCGCTGCAGCTGCAGCACAGCTGACAAAATGGGTAAAAACCCTTTTTTGTCAGCCAGGGTTCATACCTGCTCAGCATGCCTTCATTCCTAATCAGCTTTGTCTCCCAAAAATCTCCTGTCACCTGCTGGATCCAAACTGCTCAGGAAGAATGGTGATAGGTCCCCTGGAGGGATTTCAGCCAAGCCAGGAAGGATGGTAGGGAAATGCTGTGCTTGCTTTCATATCTCTGTAGTGAAGTAAGAATGATTACTTACTTCTTCTTTCTCCTGCTGTGCTCAGGCTGCAGATTGGGTGTTTGCCTGCTTGCATCATGGTATTAGGTTTTACAGACATTTCCTAGCTTCCATTAGAGTTATTGTGCTTGATGGAAGATCAGAACAAATGTTCTCCTCAGCAATTCATTGGCCTTCTGACATTTACTTTAACTTTATTGTTGGTGCCTACCATGCCCTCATAACGGAGCGTGAGAATAAACTTGCCTCTGCGATTGAATTATGCACTGCTACCTGGGTTATTTCTGGAGTCAAGCTGTAACAGGAAGCAAAAAGGTCAGCTTTGGATACATTGCATCATCCTGATCATGAGGTCACGCGTTCAGTCTCAGCCTGTTTGTTTTGCCTCCTGCTTTCATCAGTGCCATCCCTAGCACAGCGTGTGACTTGCCTGAAGACATCTCTTCCTTGCTGCAGCTTTCAGTTGCGGGTGCTGCCTGGGAGGACAGGCACTGCTATGCTTGGCTTCAGGCCTCTGGAAGAGAGAAGGGCCTCTTTTGTAGCAGAACAGAAAAATTTGTGCCCTTCACGAATGCACAAAAAGCCTCAATCTGTAAATGTAATGCACGTGCCACCCATGCCCTCCTGAGTGGCCTGGATCATGGACTCCCAAAGAGCAGGCGAACCTGAGGGTTCATAGCACCTTCCTGAGGTCTTGTAGATCTGCTTGTGTCTGTTACAGGGAGAGTGAGGTTTTGTGTAGGGCATCCCCACATCGTCGTGTCCAGGTCTGAGGGTGCAGTTGCAGTCCTGATGACGGTGTGATGAAATCCTCCTTCCAAGTTGCTTTTGGCAGTCTGTTTTCACAGCACCTGAAAACCTCTGTTTCGGAGTAGATGCCACAGAGGGTGGCTCATTAAAGGGTCATTAAATGCAGTTTAAGTTGTTTGAATACCATAGTATCAAAGCCACTTTTTCAGTGTTCTCTAGATCTGCTGTACTCTATGGAGAGCATTGTCTCTTCTCCCAGGCAGCTGGCAAAAGGACAAGAGGATGCAATCCTAAGTTGTGCCAGGGAGGTTTAGGTTTTTAGATCTGGAGGCATTTCTTCATAGAAGGAGTGATTGGGCACTGTATTGGGCTGCCCAGGGAGGTGGTGGAGTCACTGTTTCTGGAGGTTTTTAAGGAAAGGCTGGATGTGGCACTCAGTGCCAAGGTCTAGCTGACATTTTGGTGTTTGGTCACAGGTTGGACTTGGTAATCTTAGAGGTCTTTTCCAACCTAAATGATTCTGTGATTCAAAAAAAATACAACCAAAACCCAAAAGAATCATAGATATGCTCTGACTCTTTTCTGTGAATGCACACATGTATATTGGAATCTCTGCCAGGGAAGGAAAAATGCCATGAAGGCTTTGCAGTGTCAGAAGTTAGCCCACAGCCCCTCTTACGGCCTTGCTACCCGACTGCCAGCAGCTAATGGTGCCTGGTGAAACCTGTCAAATGTTTGTTCCTCCAGAAAACAGCATCAACTCCATGGTCTTTCCAGCTGACCAGTCGATCTGTATGTTACCGTTTTTAAAAATCCTAGTTCAGTCTTTCATGCCATCTTTTTTTTTTTTTATCAGTTAGCTTCTTCAGGAGGCTGCAGGAAAATATTTTTGCCTTTATGACTGCTGGTGTTTTAGCTCATTTGCTCCCTTCTCAGCATATTTCTTCTTTATTCTGAATTTTTCTCCTTAAATACTTATTTTTTGTGATTTCTCTCATTTTTATTCTACTGTCCTCTTCTGCAGTTGGTTTCCACAGAGGAAAATAGGGCTGAAACAGCGATTGCTGCTGCAGGAGGGTCTTTCTTCATCTTTTCCAGACAAAACTCCCTGTTTCTGTTTGTTGGCATATATGAAAGAGGCAGGAATATATGTCCTCTCCAACAGCTATTATTTCACAGTCTTTTCACTCAGAAGAAGGTGCAAGATAGTGGCACAAACTTGGAAAATATTAGCAGAGTGTTACACGAAAGGATTTCAGGTGTGCCAATGATCATTTGTAAATCTGGCCTGAATCCTGCCATTACGCCCAAATGGAAGAGGGGAGCAATTTTTTTGGCAGACCTATAAAACTGTGTTTTGTGTATTGGCATTGTTGGCAAGAAACATGTTTTCAATCCTTCAAACTAGCATTCCAAGACTGGTTTTAATCAGTTTGTAAAAGGTAAAAACATATAGGCCAAAAAACCCTAGAAACCAAAAATTTGGTTTCAAATTCCGTTTGAGCAGAATGTTCTCTTTTATCCCAGAATCCTATTTAGTTTTTAAATTTAATTTTTTCATAATCAAGGTAGAAAATGTTAAAAAGTAGTTTCATACCAGGCAGAGATATATTATTTTCGATTCCCTTTATTGTTCTTGAGCCTCCCAATAGAAACATCAGCTACTTACACATTTTTTCCCTGCTTCCTACTTGCCTCTCAATATCAGCTTGAGCCATAGAGAACCTCCAGGGGTTGTTCCTGTATTCCTGTGTAGCTATGTCGGTGTTTGGGTTAAAGAGTATTACATGTTTTGGAAGAAATAACACAAAGAGCTCATCTTCCATGCAACAATAATGAAGAGAAAGATGCAGAGAAGTGCTTCATAGAAAGGAAGTAAGTTAGTAATGCATCCTCCTGGGTAGCAGTAAGCTTTGCTGAGCATTATGTAGAATTAACCAAAAAAAAAGGGTTCCATCCTGTTGTTATAAGAGACCAGATATATATCTTAGTCCTGGAGTATTCAGCCAGCATTTGGGATTCATAACAGTTGGGTTTCACAGCACTGCATAGGAAACACTTCAGTTTCAGTGGAAAAAGCTCAAAAGAATCAAGGAAATGAGCATTAACATGTCACACAGCCATCATTTTGGACACCCCTCTCATGCACACAGCCAGAGTGGAAAGAGTGATTCAGCACTGCTCTAGTGACTTGTAGCTGCACATTCTGTGTGACCATGTATAGGTGTGGAATTGTCAGTGTTAGGATAGCACTGACAATGCTAGTGCTTCATTAACTGTCAGCCAAAAACATTTTCCCAGAGGAATGGCACATCTGTGTTTTCTGGAAAGCTGGGCGTGTGAGATAACTTTGGGTAAATACTTCTGTGTCCCAGGAGTTCACAGACTTTGAGCTTTAGTCTGCCTTTTTCTCAGGCATTTCTTCCATTGCTGCCTATTTTTTGTGTTGTTTGTTTGATCACACTGTAATTCTTCAGATTTGCAGTTTTTAGGGTCAGACCAAGAGAAAAGGAAAAAGGTTAATTAGTGACCAGCCTGCATCACTTTTGCAGACAGATAGGAACAACAGCAGCCTGCAGGGAAAGAAAACTCTTGTGTTTGCCTTTGTAGCAGCTGAGCAATTTTCTCTGAGTGTGCCAGTTTACATAGGTGTGTGGTCCAAGGGAAAATGTGAGCATCACATAGTGGGTAGAAGGGTTTTTGGGGTTTTTTTCTGATGTATCTGTAAAAAAAATCTTGAATTCGTGCAGTTTTCTGCAGAGCTTACACAAACACAATGTGTCATGATACATGCTAAGCTCCAGCAATGAGCTGCAGGAAAATGTTGAAATTGATTTCTTTATATTGAGGGATTTGATGTAGTTGTTCCTTAAAGTTCTGAGAGCCAACAGCAGAGGTCAAAATTCAGCATTTGTGCTGATGTGTGGCTTCTTCGGCTGCTTAGGAGAGCAGGCAGCTGTAAGAATAGGATCTGGTTTCTATGGCATTAGTCTTCTGTGTAACAAGAAAGAAATAATTCAATTTTTGAATATATCTTATCATCGCTCTAATGGGAAGAACAACACATTATCTCCTTTATTTATCTTCTCTATATCATCATATGCTTTAATTCTCTGAAGATGAGCATATGAACATCTTGAGTTAGATTTCATTAAATCAGATCGGCTTTTGCTGTCAAATTGATGGAAGTAAGTTATTCATTTATAACTCAGCTAATTGATTTACAGAGAGGTAGAAGCTCAGCTTATAATCTTTCCCTAGAATCTTGCTTTTATAATAAGCACCAGAAAGTGAGGGAACGAGAAATATCTGATTTCTAGCTGTTGGTGGATAAGACAATTGAAAATTCATGTGAGGAACCCAGCAGAGTTTGCCATTGAGCCTGACAGAAAAGTGGGACCTTCATTTATGTGTCATCCTTTATAATTTCTCCTTGTTCCAGGCATATTCCGCATGGATATGCATTCCAGATCACAGACTGGTAGATAATGAATAAAAGACCAGCAACCTGCAGGGGTATTTTTGTAGTGGGCTGCTCATGAAAAGGAGATGGGACCAGCTGCCCTGTCCCAAATCCCCATGGCACAGAAGACAAAAGGAGTACCAGATAGGGAGAGCAAAACAGAGCAAGAAAGGGGGAAAAGCCACAGGGAAAAAGTGTGAGTTGCCCAAATAATTACACAGTGAATTTCCCTGCAGGTGATTTGTGAGTTTTGTGACTCAACTAGATGATACAAGTCTTTTAGCAGAAGATTCAGCCAAACAACCTACTGGCTTTTCCCTTCCAGTGGACTTATTCTTGAGCCTTTTGCTCTAGAGTTAGGATGCTTTTACATGCACTGAGAGTCACTAGCCTCATGATGGGTTGCTAGCGTGGCAAGGAGCACATCTCTTGTGTGCATAGGCTAAGTGATAAATTAGTACCTGATTATTAAATCAATAACATGGAAATTGTGAACTTTTTGCTCTGCTTTTTCTGGGTTATGTCATCTGTTTTCCTTTTACAAGGAACTCTTTTGTGCAGTTGTGACAAAAATCATCTCTTCTCTATTACATAAGCTTTTGGAATCAGAAACTGCATTTTCTTGACAGGAGAGGCTACTTACATGGTTTGTTTTTTTCAAGTGGCATAGTAAACCAATGGGACAAGCTAATTAAAGCCCTCCTTAGCATGGAAATCCCATGGAGACAGTGCCCAGTGAGAAGAAATTGTTGAAGCCAGCATGGTTGACTCGAAAAACAATAGTCAAAAAACTATTCATGATCAAACCATGAAGACTCTTGTTGTAGTTGACTTCTTGGGAAATGCTTTTATTCCTCCTTCCTTCTCGTCTTCCTCATCTTTTTTCTTCTTCTTGAGGGGAGCTGACCTGCCTAATGCTGTGGGGTTGGAAGGCACTGGAGTGACATGTCACTGAGAGCCGGGGACAACCTTTCCCTCTGCTTTGTCACCTGCAGATGAAGTCGGGGGAGATGGCCGCCAACATCGCGCGGGAGCTGGCGGAGCACACCAGGAGCCACTTGTACGCCGGGGACATCGCGTACTCCGTGTCCGCCATGGTCCAGCTCGTCAACCTGCTGGACGTGCAGCTCCGGAACCTGACTCCCGGTGGGAAGGACAGCGCTGCGCGCAGCTTGAATAAGGTGAGAGCAGCGGGGCTCAGGATGGGGCAGGAGGCTCGTGGGAAGGTCAAATGAACATCTCTGTGTATGAGGATAAACAGTGGCAGACAGAAACATTCATTTACACCGGAGATACCGTGATATTTACACTCAGCGTTTCAGGCTGCTTTAGTATTAGAGGGCCTTTTTAGTGACAGCACCTCATTTAGCCCAAAAGCACCTTAACTCCGTTACAGCAGTGTGGTTTCTGTGCCCACGGTTTAAGAAGAATTATTAGTCCTTTTGTCATTTCCAGAAGTAAGTGGAATTGCTACATAGCACTAAAGGTGCTAGGAGTTGCCAGTTGTGGGAGAAAATATGAGCTGTGGACCCTGTAAGAATACATTTAAAGCTGTAGGTTTCCTTAGTGAAAGGCCCTCTTCATCACTGAATCTCATGTAAACACATGGGATAAGACTTAAATAGGATTCTGACGGTGAATTGTGTGGGCCTGATTATAAAGACAAAGAGCTGCTGGACCCTGTGACTATGAGCACATGGTTATATTGGCCACCCAGTGAAAATAAGACACAGAATTTTGTTCCCAGCTGCATATCAGGCTCTGACAATTCTGGCATTCATGTAACCATGAAGAGAACTTGGTCCTGAGATTATATGGGGAATAAATGATCCCAGCTAAACCTGAAATTTTTTTGGTGTTTTATGAAGAGAAATGCTTTTCAGAGAAGTAACATGGTCTTTTTTCTTGTAAGTTATTACTGTAGACTGATGCTGTTTTAAATGCAAAGGGCTTCGGGATCGTTTGAGATTTCAGTCGCATGGGAGCTGAACTCCTGCATCTCATGTGCTTTGCATGTGCTGTGAATTGGGTTATCCTGATGCTTTTAATTAGTGCTGCTTCCAGCCATTTTATAACAACGTAGGTAATAATTATATTAACTGATACATCAGCATAACATTATTTGTTATAATCATACCATGGTTCTTTGTTGAAATGATGGTGATGTCTGACAATATCAGGTAAAACCAGCAATTAATGTCACCTACTAACAGGTTTCATGGTTGTAGTTCTGCTTGCTCTTCTGAATGTGTCCCAGCCACACCCAACATTTTGTCAATTCAGCTTTGCAAGCACATATTTTCCATCTTTATTTTTATCTCACCTTATGATATTTGTTTCAATTACACGAAATGGGGTTGTATCCTGGGGGCAGGTATGAGTTACTGAGGGGAGGGGAAGACTGGACAAGGCAGAGCTCCTCGGCTCAGCTGTCACTCCCAGGGTCCCCATTGCAGGTTTCTTCCCCCTGCCATCAGCTTTGCACAAGTAACTCATACAAATCAATTGCATTCCACATTAAAATTCTGGACCATGTGAAGTCCTGCAAAACAGCGATGCGAGTCAGTGATCCAAATGACAGGCTCAGTAATTTACTTACTCTCATTCCCCACTTAATTCTTTAGAAGAGCAACTGCTCTGTGTTCATTTAAGAATGCATGAATTCAACTTCGAAGTAGTATTGGGCAAACAAAAGGCAGCAGAGTTACTGCTCCATTTTCCCCTTCGCTGATCAAGAGTATTTAAAAAAAAAAAAAAAAGGAAAAAAGTAATTTGCAAAGAGTTTTGTTTAGTGCTGTTTAGTCAGAAAGAAGAAATAAAGTAAGCACTAGCCATTAAATATTCTTTTAATCATTAAAGGAAATGTGCTGGGGATCTGAAAGTAATCACCTGTGCTGTTTTGTACTGGTGGGGTTTTTTTAACAAGCTGATGTACAATGAATTGAAATAAACTGGCATAATCAGAATTTTTAAAAGCCATCATTGTTCAGGAGCCACTTTTCTGTCACTAAAAGCTTTATGCTTTCCACTGGATCAGGCTTAATTAAGGTAATAATTGTTCCATTTTAGACTGGGAAGACCCCCAAGTGGATAGGTCTATAATTTTCAGCAAGGCTTTCTTTGATCTCATTTGTTTCTGTAAAGTCTTCATACTGGCCAGATTTACCCAGAGGAAGATTTCTACTGTTACAAATTGACAAATTAGAAATTGAAATTAGGCATTGCATGGTACCTGGGTGTATTTTGTTTATTTCAGAGCCTCAAAACTCTCAAGGACAAATTTGGCTCTCAGCTGTACTAATGGGATTGCACTGCTGTGTGTTGAGAGCACAAGTTGCCCTGAATCTCTGTTGATGTGCCGTTTCCAACCAGGCACATCAGTAAAAACAAACCCAGCCAAGCCAGTGGCTCTGAGCAGCCTGGTTTTGTGAGCTTTCCTTGCAGTGATGCAGAGCTCACCAATTCCAGCTCACTGCTGCAGACTGCCTGCCAAGCCCCAGGTCTGCTAGGATGGGTCCATACAGTTCCAGACTGCATCAGGATGCAGTCCTGCACGCATCTTGCTCCCTGAGGTTGGTCCTGCACATCTGAAGCTTGGTTATATTTCACTGTGGCATCATCACTGTCTGCTGCAGAGCCCACGCTCCTTTTATGCAAATAACCATCAGCCTTATCCTTTTCAGCCTTGTTTGATGTGGAAATGTCATGTGTGGTCTCCAAGCTGTAAGGAAAACATCATCTCTTGAGTATTTCTACTAGACTCCAGTGTCTTCTACCATCTAACAGCTGCTCTTGCAAAGTTGCCAGTCTGTGCTTCACTTCACTGAAAAAGGACTAACCCACATTTCTGGAGCCAGTCCTTCCAGTTTTCCACTGCTGCCTAACTCACACTCACTCCTTTAGTTTGGTTGGTTTTTCAGGAGCTGTTTAAGAGAGAAATGAGGTGGTTTTTTCACAGGCATTTTCTTCAATTTTTTTCCCTTGTTCTGTCACTAACTTGTTTTTTCTATTCCGTCTTTAATCTGCTCTCTTTATGGACTCAGCTTCAGAAAAGGGAGCGCTCTTGCAGGGCCTATGTCCAGGTATTTCTTGTGTTTTTAATACACGTGTCCAGTTGTTTGACTGAATGACTGTGAAGTGGGTCTTGTCTCTGTGAATAATCTGATTATTACCACCTTTGTGGCAGCAAGTTCTAAGGTTAAGGTTACAGGATAATAATGTCTTTTTTTACCTCACCCCACCTGCCCCATTTCTCTCAGACTTGAAAAAATCTGGGACAAAATCTCTGAATTTTTTTTCCACAGAAAGTGGAAAAAAACACAAGAAAGATCTGACAAGATTTATCTGGCCATCTGAATGAGCAGGACAGTATAGAGATGTGCAAGTAAAGAATGCAAAACTGCTGCTCACAGAGGTATCTCCAGACCAGCTGGACTTTGCTTACAGCATGTCATTCATGCTACTGCCACCTGCATTTCCTTAGTGTTCCTTCTTCCCCTTTTACACTTTCAAATTCAGAAACAATTCAAAATGGCACCACTTGGCTGAGGGAGGAGGTAGGATCATAATGAAATGCAGAGTGTCTCACAGAGGGATGTAGGAAGGAGGAGAGTGCTGCAAACAATGTAGAGGGTAATGCACATAACACCCCGTGAAGTTCAC
Organism: Corvus kubaryi; assembly: GCF_017639235.1. Lineage (NCBI taxonomy): Eukaryota > Metazoa > Chordata > Aves > Passeriformes > Corvidae > Corvus > Corvus kubaryi. Next base: position 14,757,121 of record NW_024582059.1, on the reverse strand, counting down.
CCAGGTCTGGCCTGACTTTCGTAGGCTTACGTTGTGTTTGATGTGAACGAAGTCAAGCTCCAGCATTCTGGAAGGACCTGCTTGTGGGCTTTTCACAAATGGGACCTCAGGTTATCTTACTAATCCTGTCACCTTGCCTTATAGCATTTGCTCCAGTGTTTTTTGTATAAACCTGTTTGTATACTATGGGTGAGTTAGTGCTGCTTTAAGAAATGTGAATGTTTTACCTTCTAGTCTCTGTCTTGTGCTTGTGAATGTTGATATTGTTCTTACGGGTGGTTGATCGTTATTTACATGTGTATGTGTAACATGCATAAATGAACTCTGTGTTTCTGGAGGGGGCTGTCTGTACCTGCGTTTTCCTGCAAAATTCAGCTTTCTACAGTTGGTACTGACTTTATTTTATGAGCACACGTTTCATTTAGCAAATGGGATTAGATGGTCCGGACTTCTAGGGCATTAGAAATAAAACAGTACCCCTCTGTGCTGGCAGGCTGTTTGTCTTCCCTTTGGAAAATGTCATGAGAGAAAGTCACCTTTTCCCTTCCACATACATTAATGGATAAAGATGAGTTACGGAGTTACACATCCCTTGTCTAGGATCCCAGACAAAGCAACTAGCAGGCATTGGAAGGAGTTTAAGAAAGTTTGCAGTGTGGTGCTTACTCCCAAGCTAGCTACCTTGTGTATTGCTACCACTGGAAACATGATGAGACTGCTTTGACTATGGGCTGCACAATCTTGTTGGGGACATTGGGTGCTACCTGATCCGTAGCTGTCCTTTCCACTGGCTGCACAGGCATTCTCCACAGAGTCAGTGCACACTCCTGCTCTTCTGTCTTTCTTCAAACAGTAGCGATTGGTGACTTTAATATACCTTACAGAAAGCTTGGCCTTGACAGAATAGAGCCTGAATCCTCTGCAAAACTTCAGCTTACCCTTAATTTCAAGGACTCCTCCCTTTCACTTGGAAAGGCTGCTTGTGTGTTTAAACATTAATCATGCACCTACTTCTTTAGTAGACAAAAACTGATGAAAGCTCATTGCTTGAGCTGCTAAGTATGGGTATTGACAAATGTGGTACGTATATTGAAGAGGACAGTCCTGTAAAAGAGGGCTTGAAGAATGAATTAGATGACCTAATTGAACCTTTCCAGCTCTGCTTTGTACTATATGGAGATAAAGTAATGTATCTTGATGTATTTTCATACAGTATGCTTCCATTGGAAAATTGTGTGGCTAAAGTCATCACAAAATCTAGTGAGGGAGAGGTTGTCTGTAATAGCAATTAGATGTGACTGCAGATAGTCCTGTTACAGGCTACTCGTCCCTTACCAGGCAGTGAAATATCTGGGCTGGCTGAGGGAATTTAGCAGAGGTTTTTCAACTAATCTTAAGTGGTGACACCCTGGGCTTTGTAAAGTCAGTGGAACATGGGAAGTCACTGGGACATATGGCATTGATGGCAGAGAAATAGAGTATTCAACTTTGCTGGCCTGATCTCCTTGTGCTGATGCCATTATTGTGAAGAGCATCCCTGGCTGAATTCGGCTCATGGGGCTGGAAGTGTACCTTCAATTCTGTGCTCCCTAGACAAAGGAAAGTGCAGTACAAAGTTTATACAAGAAATGTCCAGGAATTGTAAATATCTAAAGTTCTATTGAGGAAAGGTGGTTTTGTGGAAGGAGGAGAGTGACCTGAGAAAATAATAATTGCTAAAATCAGTCTTACTGTTTTCTTTGGGCTTACAAATTTAAGTAACCATGACAGAGGCCCTGTAGTGATTGGTGTATAAAGTCCTCTTAAGCCCAAAATAAATGACTATAAATAAATATACAAAATAAATGAATATAAATAAAATGGATGGAGAAATTTTGCAAGTTGCGCAAACATAAGACTGGGAATGCATTATCAGATTATCACCTCATCTCTTTGGGTACCTTTAAAAAAATATGGATTTAACTTGTTCAGTTTCACAGTATTTTTTGAGTTAAAAGCTCAGGGATTTTTTTTACTGGAGATAGAGGTTACAAATGCTGCTTTTTCAGTTTCAAATGTGGTAAATGATCTTTTTTTGTCTCAAAAATCCAACAAGAACCAATCCGGCCGGTGGCATGATGAATACATATTAATATAATGACTGGACAGTTGCTGGAAGATTTTTCAGTCATGGTGATATTCAAGAAACTGCTATGTGGGTTTCAATTTGTGATACTAATTAATAGTCAGCTGAGACTGAGCTGACCACGATGGAAATAAAAGGTGGCAGAGTGGCCTCAGCAAGGTGCTCTGTTAGCAAAGAGGGTGGCCTTTTGGAGAGCAGAGGTTTACATCTCCTATGCCCACCTTTCTGAAGTTCTTGCACTCTGTTTTGGGAAAGGAATGGAAAAGTCATCATGTGGGAGAATGAGTCACAATGGGTGACGCATTTGATTAGCATAGCTTAGTTTGGTGACTGGTCTGTGATGTAAGCTGGTATGAATTTTCTGTAATGTTTTTTCAGAAATTATGTGTGTTCCTTTTCCAGAAGTTTTTCTCCTTAAACTGTAGCACTGGAATTGTAGAAAACAGAAATCACTTGTCTTTTGGGGGTTGTGAAATTGGGTTTGTTGTCACAGATTTCTTCCGTGCTCCTCAGCAAGTGTCATGTGCTCGGTATTTCTCAGCCCCCTGGTTTAAAATGCCATGGATGCAATTCTCCTGTCCTCTAGGAATGGAGGTGGGGTAGTGAAAGAAAAAAAAAGGCTAAGTACTCACATAATGTAGTAAGTGAGGCTGTATTAAAACAGAAAACTTAAACATGGGGAAAAAATCAGAGAATTTTGCTGATTTAGTAGCTGGAAAAACAGGTTTTATTAAAGCTTCATACCACACCCGTGCTGGCATGTACGTGCATCTGATTGCAAAATCTGAGCTCACCTGCTTGCTTCACTTGGATTTGTGGGCTGGAGCTCTGGCGCAGCAGGAGGTCAATGAATTTCCCTGTGGTGCCAACCAGAGGCCTCTTCCCATGTGAAATTGCATGCTGTGTTTGGGATGAGCGTCTTGGAGGACAAAAACTTCACAGGGTTCCCATTCTTTTGGTTTATTTTATAAAGTCAGTATGAGTGGCTTTAAAGCTGGAGGCTGGTGAATGCAACAGAACTGTGAATGGCAGCTTTGTGGAAAGGGTGGAAGGAGGCAGCAGAGAGTTGCTTTTGCAGCATCTTCCTTGTCTAATGGAGTTTTCTGCTCTTGGTTCCTGCCATCCTCTGAGCTGCCCTGTAAATTGGCTTGCCTTGTTTTGTAATTCTGGGCTGGTCTGCATAGCAAATGGAAAAGATTATGGAGGTGCCACCTGCTCCTTGGTAATTACAAGAGCTTCTGGGTGCAGGTGTCATCAGAGCCACGCATGAAGCCGGCGCTGAGATGCTGGCAGGCTTCTGGTAGCAGACAGTGGCAGGTGGTTGCAGAGTTGTCCTTCTGGTTCTCCTGGAAGTTTTCTGAACACTTCTTGTTTGAAACATGGGCTGTTTAAATTGCTGCACTAAGCAAAAAATGAATGGCTTTCCTCAGAGGATTGAAGGCATTAAGTTTAGAGCTCCGCAGAAGAGACTTTTTTTTTTTTTTTTGTGCTAACCTAGTAGTTCTCATCAGATAAAAGGTGCATCTGGGACTTAGCCAGTACTATTTAAAGTGGATTAATTCTGTTTGTCCCACTTCTCTCTTGCTTGCATGATTGGTCCCAACTTCCATGAAGACTAAATGAAAGAAACTTGCAGCTCTGAGAAGGAGCACAAATTGAATTATGCCGTCTTTGCTTGTGTTCTTCTTGTGCCTGTGACAAGAAAGACTCTAACCTCCCTTTATATAAAAAGAGGCAAATTAATGAAGGTTTTCAAGTTTCTTGTTTGGTTACTTAATTGGCTGTGTGACAAAGAGCTCTGCAGTGTGTGTCAAACAACTCTGAGAGTTCTCTGATGATTTGTGCATTGCTTGACTCCTGATGCTATTCTGCACAGCCTGTCAGGTGAGGTATCGTTGTTAAAGTGGCTGGAATAAATTGGCTAGCAGTGAGCATACAATGTTGTATATTAACTATAGCTACAGGGAGTACTTTTAGCTGCTTTTTCAAGGGATCGAGATGTTTGCCCATCAGCATCAAAGTGCCTAAAACTTTCATTTAATATAATTAAAAGGACATCTGAAAGAAGTGTGACTTGCAGCGAGGTTCTGTGGTTTGGTAGTCCTTTGTTAAAACTCTGTGAACTTAATATACTTCACAGCTTGAGAAACCTGCACTTGATTTGTGTCAGCAAGAGTGAAACTAGAAATCCTCACCCTGCATGTTTCTGCTGTGGTGAGCCCATTGTTAGGGGAGAGGAGGATCAAAGCAGCAGCCTTGGGTTTGTGACCAGACTCCAAAATTCTTTGCATAAATGCTAAAAAAGAAGGTGACCATCCACCTACAGCTCAGCTACACCTATGGCTATGTTCTCACATGGCAAAACTGAGAAAAATATCTAGTGCTTCCTATGTTGCTCTGTGCTTACTCTCTGCTTTAGGCTGAGTCAGTCCTGGTATCTGGTGTCACTGGTAAAAATCGGAATATAAATTGCCATAGGGAGCAGCAGGAGATGTCCCTTTGATTTGAACCGTTGGAGGAAAGGATGAGTCTCACAGACTCCCCAGGAGTTTCCTTGAAGGCTGTGGATATTCTTTCAAAGAGGCATTTCTGATGTGTGGCCCATTTTCCTTTCTTGCTACAGCCTTGCTCACTTCCCCAGTGTAATTACTGTAGCTGTTGCTTGTATAGTTTCAAATCCCAAACAGTAGGGCAGCAAATACAGATGATTCACAGATGCAGCTCTCGGCTTATTCTGTGGGGAAGATCTCATTAGATGAAATAGATCCTATGTTATTTCCTTCTTCCCAATCAATTCCTTTTATTTCAGTCCTGTAGATGCCTTCTGACCTTAAAATATTCTTCCTCGTATAGTAAGTAAAGTAAAACCATAACCTGTAATTTGTAACCTTGTTCTGTTTCTCATCTCTCCTATTATTTTTTGCGTGCTCCCATTAGGAGATTATTGGTAGTTCAAGGCCAAGCTTGCAAACCTTGCATACCTAGTAAAAGACCATTAATTCCATAGTTAAGCATTTTGTAGATGGCCTAATTTTAATAAAGGTCAGTGCTTTTCTTCTCACTACAGTGAGTTCTCAGCACTGCTGGAATTCAGGCCGTTTCTGAGTCAGTACAGTTCCTGTGGCCACAGCATAAACATTTGCTGTATAGTTGAGGAGAGAAGGTTGCATGCTCTCTTGGGAGCCTTTGCTCTCAATCTGTGGAGCAATTTTAGAAATTCCTCTGAATGGTCATGGGAAGTTCTCTTCTTGCCTTTGCCATGAGTAGTAGGCTCTGTCTCAGTTCACCAACACTGATACCATCTATGTCCAATCACCACTCTGGTACTAGATGTAGGCTAGTGCTTCTGGCTTAGTTTTGAGGGCAGAAGCAAAGATTAGCAGTAGATAGTCTAATGATTTATTTGTTTTCAAGCACTCACTGTGGCTGAGCTCCTTTCAGTCTAAATATGTTTGTCCCTTCCATTGAATGCTACAACAGTTTTGTGATGACTGTGTTGCTTTTTAAAAAACAATAGACAGTGGCTGGGCTTCCCTGTAAGAAATTGTCTCCAGTGTGCTTACTGATGCTTTGACCAGAGACAAATTTTGATTTTGACTTAAAAGAATAAATGGCAAGGAAAAAAAAAATCATCCAAGAGTTAAGAGCCTTGTCAGATGGATTTGAAGGCACTTCTCAGCTAAGAAGTAGCGTTTAATGCCATTATGTAGCCAAATGACATTTTCCTTGTTTAGGAAGCAGAAGAAATGACATGTGCATCACTTTCTATCCTGAAGTCCCACACAGCGGATGAATGTAATCATTTGATTGATGACCCCTGTGTAGTGGGATTGGAGTGCTGTTCATTTGCCACTCTAAAATATGTGTCATTTCCTCAGCTGGTCCCTTTCAATGGAATAACCTTTCTGGAAGCATTTGTGTGCTCACATCCATGCTTTCATGCTGGCCCTGTCCTCCAAAGGGCCCATTCTACCGTACCAGGTAGATTCAGAGTTAATGGGAGTTTCAATGTACTGGTGCTTTTTCTGGCCAGAGGCAAGAATCAAACAACTTCCAGCAGAACTTGCCAGCAGAACTTGTCATCAATGGCATTGATTGTGCCTTTAACTCAATTAGTTTGGAGGCTTGCAAATATTGATAGCTTGAGGAAAGGGTTTGTTTTAGCACTGGGTGTTTAATAGGATTACAGAGCAAAACCAGCTATTCTTGAGCAAAGAGGCAAGTAAGCTTTTTTCAAGGACCACTGCTTTCCAGTCGGAAAAAGGGAAGAAAGAGCATAACATTGTGATCATCGTACCATATCAACATTTCAGTGCATCTGCTCTCTGGTGCGTTTTTCATTTGCACTGTGAAATGTGGACCTGAAAGGGGTTTTGTGCTTTTTTTCCTCTGCTGATTTGCCATAAAACCTCAAGCTGTTATAAAAAGTGGGCTAGTTATGTGTCTGCATTTTTCAAATAAAGACAACACATTTGTTATGGAGCAATACGGGGAGACCTCAGGGAGGACCAGAAGCTCAGGCCATAAGCACGGCCTGAGGCTGTGCCTGTGTGATTGCAGACTGAGCACTGCTGTTCTCAGAAAGGGTGAGCAAATCTCTTTGGATGAGTCTGTGCTGGCAAACACCTTTGGCACAGGGGTGCCAAAGCACTGCTTGCTTCATGCATCAGCCATGATTTTAAGCCTACCTATGCAAAGCCTCATTGCTGTAGCTCCTTATATCCTAATTTTTGAAAGTGTGCTGCATGAGATATTCCTGTGAGATCAAGGAAGTGTTAGCAGTATGAGATGGGGCTTTAGAGGTTGTAAAATTCAGATGTTTTAATTAGAGATGTCATTGCAAAAGTGGTACTTTAATATGCCCTGTGCCACTGTCCTAATTCCCCCAAAGCTGCTATAGGAGGTAAGACCTTGATGTAAGCTTCATGCTGAATAAAGTGTACAGTGTGTTCAGTCTCTTCTTATGGAGATGCTCCTTTGTAAGGAAGGACAAACTGCATATTTCAAAATTACTCAACAGAAGGATTCAACCAATATTCCCTGTAGGATCTGCTGGTATTCACTTGCCATAAAGCAGTATTTTCTCCAGCTGTAGGTTTGTTGAGATTTTTGATCTTCCATCAGCTGCTCAGCAAGAGGCCAAAATGAACAGTAAATGTTTAAAGAGGTCCTAACTCTAGGAGAGCTGCTGATCTTCTAAGGTTAGGGTTGCTGTGCTTAAGCACCATAGCACATTGCAGCCTGGTGCCAAATTTGGCAGTGAGCTGAGTATCTCTAACATCTAGTGATTTTCAGTGTTGACTCCCAGTTAAAGAGAGATTTTACATTGCAGAATCTGTTTTTATCAAAGAGTGGTGTCTTGGATGTTGGTACAGTGAGAGAAAAATATGGTATCACTGGATGCATACAGAGTTCAAACCTCCTAGGTTTAAACTGTGTGCCACAGATCCAGGTACTCTCACCAAACATTTCTAGAGGGGAAGAGAAAAATAAATGAACAAGCAAAATTCAGTTTAATGGAATGTAGCAGCTATCACAAAGGAAATCAATGGGATATATACAACTGGCCTTTTAGTAATGTATAATTACTGTAAAGCTCCTAATTAGTTTCCTTTTTACAATGCATCTTTTAATACCAATTTGTAAGTGTCTAAGAAGGAAGGTTTACATTTCGTTTCTTTTTTCTAACCTCAGGATAGAATCAAGAAACCATGAGCACATGCCCTTATTTGGGAAAAACCTCCCTCTGCAATTTATTAACATTTATTTGCGTTGAACATACAATCTGTGGTGCTACATAACCACATAATGAAAGGCATCACTGTCATGGGATTTGTCTTTTGTGCTTGGCAGGGTCTTGCTCTTCTCTCAATGTCCGATTGTAGTCACTGCTGGGGACATGAAAGGGCCACCGTGTCTAATATTCTGTGACCCGGGATGGTTGGTCTTTACAGGCTGGTAATTAGAGGGTTTGGCTTTGCATGTGTAGAGACCCTGACATCACAGAGAGCATAAAGCTGTGCTACGTATCTCAGGACAGAAAAATGGGAGGTCTGCCTTCTTGGCTCCCTTCTGCCATGCCCTTCTTCCCTCATTTGATCTTAGCCTACAAGCAAGCAAGCTATGCTTTATGAAAATTCCCTTGATATAATTTGAGTTACTTTTGTCCTTCTCCTGGTGCATCTGTATGCTTGTGATATCTACTCGTTAAGTCCAAGCAGGCACAGCATTGGTTTGGTGCCGTGCTGTGCCTGGTGTTGAGGTACGTTTGGGCTCCAAGGCCCACATTTTTATTTTGCAAGAAGTGCAGCTGAGCTGCATTTGGAAGAAGGATCAGGCAGGGGAACAAAGGAAAACCGCAGCAGAGGGAGTTCTTTAGCTTGGGAAGCAAGGACAGGGTCTTCGGTGAGGTCATGGAGCATCCTTTAATAGATGTTGGATTTTTCATGGATAGGTATAATCTCATGTAATTTTGGGCACCAAAATGGGAATAATCCTTGGGGTAGTTTCTTCTGCTTTTGGTGGGAAGAGTAGGGGCTCCCTGCTTGGCCGCATGCTAGAAGTGGTGGGATGAGAATAGGTCAGAACTTTCTTATCTCCCTGTGAAAGCTCCCACCTTTATTAGGATCTCTAGGGGTCTCAGGTAAAACCTATAAAGCCATCAGCTCCCAAGCACACCTATCCCATGCCTTCTGCATTTTGAAGGCTCTCTCTCAGGGCTAACCCTCTTCCAGCTGGTCACTGAGAGGCTTTCCTGGGGGTTGGCACAGCTGTTTCTTCTATGCTGGAGCTTCATCAGACCACAAAGTCATTGGTCCAGGTGCCAAACCCACGTAAATCACAAAGACTCAGCTTGAATGTAAAGACACAGGCCTATCCTTGTCATGTGTGCCTGCTTTCCCACAACTCCCACTCCCCTGCCCAACTTTTCCCAGTTGGCATCTCCGTCTCACAAGGCACTGTTGCTGTAACAGCTGTTTTGTTTCATTTAAACACCTACCTCAGCTCCTGTCCAAAATGCAAACATTTCATTAGCACCTCATCTCCTTGGCTTCAGCCCACAGCACTCAGCCATAATGAAGTGCTGCACTCAGAAATATAATGTGGGGAACACTTGATTAATGCACTGAGACAGGTGAGGGGAATGACCCTCTGGGAAAAGCTGGGGACTAAATTAATCTCGGATGTAATGCCAGCAAAGACAGTCTACCAGCTTTGTTCAGATACACGACAAGGACCTGACCCAAAGTCCTTGGAAATCTTCCTGGAGCTTTTGCGTTTGACCCCAGGCCCAAAGTGATGTGAAGTGGCTGGTTTCAGGTTAGTCACTTCAGGAGGATGGATGCTCAGCATTGGGTGGGGAGCGCACATGGTGCAGGAAGCGGCACATTAGGCGTAATTGGCATTCTCTCTCAAACTTGCATGCACACATATGTGTACGTTTAAAACAAAAGAAAGAATGCATTAGATAAAATATTTTTTCTGGGGGAAAGTCTTTGCAGCAGATGTTTCACTGTAACACAAATACTTCAGCATCTGTTTCATATTTTGATGAATAGACATTACCTTTCTGTCCAGAGCCAGGAGCTGGATCTGCTGCAAAGACGTTTTCCACCATTCGGATATTGACAAAAGTATGCAGGATGTTGTGTTAGCAGGGAATTTAAGACACCAGTAGGAGCTGAGCTAAATGGAAGTAAGGCAAACTATGGGATAACATTGAAAGGGGAGGAAAATCCTCATTTTCTGCTTTCCATGCATAAAAGGTCTTTACAAGAAAACACTATGTTGTGTAGAAGATGCACCACAAAAAAATCAAGCTTTTTGGTCGCTGGAAAAGAATACCACCTATTTTTTGCTTGTGAAGAGATAAGCTACCAAAGTATACTACAGAATTTTATGGAGAGCTGCAGATATCAGGCTTCCAGATTCTAAAACACAGAAAAAAACCAGACTTAAATGCTATTGATTTTCAGTGTTTCTTCTTGACTATTAATTTCAACCAGCTTGTAGTATGTACATAGTGAATGTGTTAAGATTTTAGACTATTTAGGAAAATTAGTTTAACAATCAGTTAAGAAAATTGATTTATGGTTATCAAGTTCCACTTAAGACCAAATGAGTGAGGGATTCTAGTTCTGGATCGTAAAAGCTTGACAGGAAAAAGACGATTGCAGTAGCACTAGGGTACAAGTTTTCAGCCATTTCAGTGGTTGAAGCATGGGCTACTCCATAGTTAGGGAAAGCAGTTTTTGAGGCTGAGGAGAAAAGTTACCTATTAGTCAAGGAAACAGGGTAGTAGATGCCAAGGGAAGGGAAGATCTGTTTATGGTACAGGAGAGGTTTGGCATAAGAACAAATGAGTTAATTGACCATGAATAAATGTAACTGTGAAGGTAGGAGCTTTGTGCTGGCAGAGGAGCCCAGCTGTGGTGCAGTCTCCCAACAGGATACATGATGGTGTGAGAAACCTTCCAAACTCAAGGAAGGTATCTTTGCTGATTAAAAGCACCAGCAGTGGCAGTTCTAGCTGCCTTTGCTTCTCCTCGAACCTTGCTGTAATTGAAATGTTTGTTAAGGTCACGTGGATATAGCAATAAATTCTAGATTGATGTGATCATATCCTCCCATTGCTCATTTTCACCTGACCCTGACTGGTGAGTGAGTCAGGATGCTCCATGCTCTCTGTGCCACGTGTTGCTATTGCAACACTCCTGAGGGCTCTGCTGGAGAATGGGCTATGCCATAGCTTCTTTCCACGCATGGGTTTAGCAAAGGTATCAAGAGTAAATGCTGACGTATTCCCGTGAAAGTGAGCCCATGGGGCACACTTTAGGCTTGGAAAATGTTGAAGTCCCATGGGACTGTCATCAGCTTGCAGAACAGAGGTGTGGGTTTGATGCCTATGTGCTCAGCACACAGAAGATTATTATGAACAGTAGTTTCATCTTGAAGGGGGGGTTGGTATCTGCAGTCAGCATTAGCTGGCAGTGGAGGTGTTTCTCTGTGGGGTAGGCCTGCCTGGTGACTAGACCCTAGCCAGCTGAAGAAACCATGATCAAAGTAGCTTTTTTTTATCCTTTTCCTCTGCACAATCAGTTCTATCAACTGGTACAGCTGGTCTCATTAAAAAATGTTAGCTGAAAAGTGGTTGAGTCAGCTCTGGTTAGTAACGAAGCGGAAGGTTTAGGCTGAGAAAAGCCTTCAGTTCGGGTAGATTCTACTGCAGTAATTTTGCAGTCATGAGACCAGTACAGTGCCATGTGATCCTGTGTGTGCATCCAGATTAACCTGTGGGAAGTTATCCATGGGAGAGCTCTTCGTGCGTGGCAGCCCAGGGCAGAAGGTGCACTGTAGGAGGGACTGAAGCTGTTTCCACAGGGCTGGCTCCTTCCTGAATGCAGTGATTTGAAATGTAGTGTCTTATCTAAATCTCTACGGGCACCTGCTGCTGCTCTGGATGAAGTGGTATAACTCAGCTATCTCTGTGTCTTCATGGCTGCCTGCCAGAGGTTATGTGGAGGGAAATGTTTTAGGGAGCGTGGCCTTTGCAAATACTAAATACCTTCCCTGAGTGCCCCAGCCCTACTCTTGAGTTCTGGTGCTGCAGGTAGCAGAAACCTGTGTCACAATGGGTTTTGAAATATATTTTCCAGCATGTTTCCTTAATCCTCATCGTCCTCCTGCCCCTCCTTCCCCACCTGCCCTAATTCCTTCTTTTTCCAAGCCCAGAGCTGATGATTGTGGAAGCAGAAAAGCACTATTCCCAGCCTGCATTTATAATAAAATCAGTATTTCCTCCCTGTCCCATCTGATGGTGTAGAAGTTGGCCTGCTCCATTGCAGGCTGCCCTAATGGGTGGGGGAAGGAGATGCTGTCGTCACCCTGTACACTGATTTGTGTGGAGGATGGGACTAAGCACATGTCAGAGGTCTCTGGTGCTTTAGGCTTGCTGGAGCCTTTTCTCACTCTGCCCCTCTGCCTTGCAGGCCATGGTGGAGACAGTGAACAACCTCCTGCAGCCTCAGGCTCTGAACGCGTGGAGGGACCTGAACGCAAGCGAGCAGCAGCGCGCGGCCACCAAGTTGCTCGACACGGTGGAGGACAGTGCCTTTGTGCTGGCTGACAACCTGCTGAAGACAGACATTGTCCGGGAGAACACTGACAACATCCGTAAGGGGCAAATCCCATCAATACCGAGAGCAGCCAGTGGAAGAGTGAAGCCCAGCTTTGGCCTTGGTCCCTAGATTAATTGGAGAGCGATTTGTTAGATATGTCTTGGGCCTTTGTCTGAAGGACTTCAAAGTCTTTGCAAAAGAGCCTAAAGGAATAAGGCAGCTCTCTACCCTTGAAATCCCGTGGAAAATGAGCACCTGACCTGCCTTTATTACTCCTGGCTTTGAGGGTATAATCTGGGCTAGAGCAATGAGAGCACTGCTTCGCAGGGGGATTGTTCATAGTGAGGCAATTGTGTTTCATTTCATACAAATTTGTCTTTATTCAGCTGATTGTTGATTTTAATTAAAAAACAAGCATGATGGAAAGCACCAGCACTCCCACTGTGCATATGTAAAATGAGAACAACTCTTCTTTCTATTTCTATGAATACAGATCCTGAGCACTGATAACATTTACAGAAAGTACCAATTGCCAGTGGCAAAGAACTAGTATTCTCAGATTTTCATTTTAACCGTTGTCCTTAATATCCTGAGGTTCTTGTTTACAAGAACTGGTTGTCTTTTGTCTTCCACAGAGAGTAGAATTTATTTGCACTCTTTTTTCTTTTTTTAAAATTAAATTTAAAACTTCTTCAGGGCAAAGATTTAAAAAGAAATAGGAGCCCAAACACATTCTAGCATGCAGAACTGTAAGTTGATTGCCCTGCTCTCAGCTGGTCTGGAGCACCATTTTGTAGCTTTGAAATACCCTGATGAAGATCATTTCAGCAGAGATTTTTTTCTTAGTGTCTGTCTCTCTTGCAAACAGAGCTGGAAGTTGCGAGACTAAGCACAGATGGGAATCTGGAAGATCTGAAGTTTCCCCAGAACATGGGCCATGGGAGTGCCATTCAGCTGTCAGCAAATACCTTGAAGCAAAATGGTCGAAATGGTAGGTCTGGCACCTCAGGCCACGCTCATGAGGCAATGATGTCTTAGGCATTATTTTGTGTTTAACTATTATAAGTAAAGTATTAATTGCTATGTTAATATTTAAATTAACGGGTAGCGTCCTGTGCTTGTTCCCTTGACTGAGAGCTGCATTGCCTGACTCGGAATGTATTATATTGCTAAGTGATTCACAGCCTTCAAAAGTATTTTGAGATGGTAAAAATGCATCAGATCCTTAAATTATGGGGCTTCTGGGGCACAGTGCTGAAACCAGAGAAGTGCTTTTAACTGCTGTTGTCTGCAGTAGGAGGCTTCAGATGGGATAAGAGGCTCATTTGGGTAAACAGCTTCACAGCAGGGCGCCATACAAATCTCTGAAAAAGTAGAGGAAAGAAACAATAGTAGCAAATACTAATAATGAGCCAACATGGCAGAAAAGGTTGATTAACTGTTATGAGTCTAAATCTTTAGTGCCTTTCTGTATCTTATGAACCTCCTGATACAGCATAAATTTTAGATGATGTTATATGTGAATGGTCTTCAGCCTGCCAAGCCGTTTATTTCCAGATCAGGAGTTTGAGCAGGCACATTTGTTGATCTCTACAGCCTCACCGTAGACCAGCTTCAAACTCATAGGCTTCTACTGGGCTCAACATGCTCCTGTTTCTGGGTTCTTTTAAAATTTAATCTGTGTGCAGGGGACAACACTCATATACAGGCTTCAGTCGCTGCAGGCAAAACACAGAATCATAGAATGGCTTGGATTGGAAGGGACTTTTAAGATCATCTGGTTCCAACCCCCTTGCCATGGGCAGGGACACTTTCCACTAGATTAAGTTGCTCAAGGCCCATCCAACCTGGCCTTGAACACTTCCAGAGACATCCACAGCTTCTCTGGGCAACCTGTGCCTCACCCTCCTCTGCATAGAAGATAAAGAACATGGAGTGGTAGCACAGCGTTACAAACAGAGCAGATGTGTTAAAATTTCCAGAAGTTTTAGACACTATTGAGAGGAAAGTTTGGTCTGGTGATTCAGAAAGAAAGTTTTGCCATTGGCTTGCTTGACAGCACTTGATACTTTTGCATGTAGGATTTGAGGAGAAGTATTTCTTTTAGAGACAGTTTGAAACTCAAGATGTGTAGCAAAACTCCAGCAGGGCAGGACTTTTACTCTGCTATCAAGCTTTGGAGATTTGTAAGGATAGAGAAAGTCTGTTGGCAGCAATAAAAGGGAAGTTCTGTATTTCTAAACACAGTATCCCTGGAGTTCTGTTCAAAGCAAAACCCCATCAATTTTCACCAGCTTGACACATGCCCAGAGGTCACCAAAGAGCTACAAATAAAATTATCATAAAAGGATTTAGGTTGGGAGGAACCTTTGGAGTCATCAGTACCTCACCTTCCACAGATGCTGTGGTGGTTCCTATAGAAACAAAAACATACCTCTCCACAACTAATATATATAAAGGCAAACTAATCACATTCCATTCTTATTTATAGGCTGTGAAATAATGTGCAAAACAGAAGGCAAACTGGATGGTTTCAGTTAAAAACAGTTGTCTGATAGACTCAGTTTTCTGCAGGCTCCCTAATAGTGTTTTTCTGGTTATCTGGTTGGCAAATTAAGAAAATAAATGTATTTTTAAATGAAATTTCTGCAATTTTGTTTTACCTGTCATGTGAGATTGGAATTGTGTTGGAAAGGTTTTCATTTCTTCTCACAGATTTGTCCGTACACTTTTCTGAGATAGTCTTAATTTATTAACAGACTAAATTATAGTTTTATACTGCATCTGTGCAACAGGCCAGCTCAAAACATGTTTCCCAAGTATATCCAGGAGAATAAAGTGGTGTCAGGTGGGAAATGGACCACCTGGCCTCTTTTTTCTGAAGCCAGTTACACCTACTGATGCCAAAAATAAGCCCACCTTCCCCGTCTGTCTTCTGCTCATCCATTTGCTTATAAAAGTTTCTTTTGGAAGAAGCAGCTCTGCCCTTCTTATCCATGGACCGCTTGTTGCATCTCTTGGTGCTCACTGGGATTGGCAGGAGGTGGTTTTTCATATGCCACATCTTGGTCCTTTCATATTTTCTCAGAGAAGTTTTGAAGTTGATTAAGAGAAGAGATTAGAAGTCTAAAAAAAGAAAAGGCCACCGCAGTGATTCAACCTGGCTATCTAACCTCTTACCTCTCTTCTAGGTGAGATCAGGGTGGCTTTTGTGCTGTACAACAACCTGGGCACCTATCTCTCCACGGAGAATGCCAGCATGAAGTTGGGAACAGAAGCAATGTCAACCAATCACTCCGTGATTGTCAACTCCCCTGTCATCACGGCAGCAATAAATAAAGAGTTCAGCAATAAGGTTTACCTGGCTGATCCTGTGGTGTTTACTGTCAAGCACATCAAGGTGTGTGCATTCAAAAAGCACTTCTCTTGTTCTTTTTGGTTTCTGAAATTAAATGATGCAAAAGTTGGCTGCTGTGAGGCCCCCAGCAGTCCTTGATTAGATTTTGAATTATACTTTTGTTCCTTTGCACTTTATGTTATTTATGGAGAAGGTCTCTTTTACATTGCATTAATAGAAGTAAAGAAAGTGTCTCCTCTGAGCTGATGCCCATTGCTCAGTTGCTGACACGCATCATTCTGTAATTAAACACTACCAATAAATTAGAATAGACCATAATATTATTTTACATGGTGGCAGGGGATGTTAGAGGAAAGTGGAATTACAGTGAAAGAGGACAGCTAGTCCTCCCGTTAGCCAAGCTCAGTCATTGCAAAAGTTGATTGCTTAAAGAAATTAATTTCTCTGTCCTGCAATGCAAATGAAGCAGTCTGGTTTTGAAGAGCTGGATTTAGTCAATGTCTGAAATTAATCAAGACCAAAGAACCAAGTTTGCATTAGCAAAGAGTGCAGCAACAATCTAACTTTCTCTTGTATTGGCAAGTAGTACTTGACGTATAAACCACTGCTGATTATTTATCTAAAATTAAAGGGTGAGAGTTACAAAGAGCCTCAATAGTGCATTTAGAAATCTCTGAGAGCCTATCATTGTTACTGCATTTATTAATTTCTTCCTTGCAGCAGTCAGAAGAAAATTTTAACCCGAACTGTTCATTCTGGAGCTACACAAAGCGTACAATGACAGGGTATTGGTCCACGCAGGGCTGTCGCCTCCTGACAACTAACAAGACACACACCACGTGCTCCTGCAACCACCTCACCAACTTTGCAGTCCTGATGGCACATGTGGAAGTTAAGGTAGGCATTGCAGATTCCCAGGCTGCCAATGCACTGGGCAGGAGAAGTGGTCAATGTGTGATACCATTTTGTTACCACTAATGGAGCTGAGCAGGGAAGTTGCTGTGTGACAGTTAACTCTTAAAAGTAGAAACCATCTGGTGTAAGTCTTCCTTCTGCTCTATGGTGAAACAGGAAATAGTCACACCAATGCAAAGCCTGTCTTAAGCTCCTGGCATGGGCAGTTCTGAGCTGAGGATGGGGAGTGAGCAGGTTTAGCTGTTGCCATATTCTTTGCTAGCTGGTGTGGAACATCTCCTGGCTGGGTTTTTTCTCATGGGGTCCTCCCTGTGCCACCAGGGAGTAGCAAGGTGGGGGGACAGAAGTATGCAGTCTGCCTCGTGGGGTGCAGGTTGGGTGTCCTGCTGGCAGCAGCTGCAGATACACTGCCACACGTGTTCATGTGAGATGCATGTGTGGAGCCAACAGTGTTTTCCTCCTTCCAGCTAGGGGGGAAAAAATACATTCTCTGCATCTCACTGTGTGACACGTGAGAGGGAAGCTTCTGATACCATCCTGTATAGACTGGGCATCTACTTGAGGCCAGTACATGACCAGCTGGTTCCTTTGCCTGCAGTTATGTCCGTGGTGTAGATCTGCCTTTCCACATGACTATCCCCACTGGAGCTAAAGAAGTTAATCCTGAAGGTAGATGTTCTTCATGGTAGCAGTGGTTTTGGGAGCGAAGCACACATTTGGGATTTTACTCAAGAGTAGGAGAAGGGTTGAGACGGTCCTCCATTTCCTGAGCTGCCTTGGCTGTCTTTGGTTGAGGTCAGTCTGAACTGCTGGAGAAAGAAGAGAAGGCCCTGATGCCTAAAAGATTTTGGCCTAGTCATTTTCTTCATTGTGGCGTCTCCATTTCATGTGCCTGGCACTGCAGCAAAATCCACAGCTCTGAGCTAGATATGGATCTGGCATCTTCCATGGAGGCAGAACTTCTCAGAATCACTTCCATGACCAGCACAACCACAAAAACTATTATGGTTTTAAAACTACTTTTTCTCAAGTAGTCTTTCAGTGTCACTGCTTCGTATATTTTTGTTCCACTTAATAATCTGAAGAGGAATGTGAAGAGCTGCAATAAAATATATATTAAATAAGCATCATGCATGACAAAAGCTCTGCAAAAAAAGAAATGGGAGCCTAGGAGCACATTTCCCACAACAGCTGGGTCCAGCTGAGAGGGGCAGGATTTATCTGTTGCTGCTGCAAGTTGTGGTAACCATATTATTCTGGAGGAGTCAGTCCTAGTCCAGGAAACATGCCATTAAATGTTTGTGGCACTGTCCTGGGAGATGCCTGAAGAAAAGGCCTATCAGAGCACATAATTACAGGTTAATGGCATTCTGCAGTCCAGGTCTGGTTTTGCCAATTTCCTTCAGCTGCTCAACTTTTCATAAGGAATGTGTGTTTGGCTCATTATCACCCACCTGGAATTAACAGATATGCCTGAGTCACTGAAGTCAGAGGTTGCACCTGGGAAATGCAGACAGTGCTCCACTCCACTGGTGTGAATGGGGGCAATCCCAACTGCATGGTGCAGATACAGCCTGGTGCTCAATGAGCCTCTTCTCAAACTGCAAATAGGTCAGCCTTGTCTGCACTTCCCACCCAAACCTCTCGAGACAAGTAGAGCTGCTGTTATCTCATCTTGCAGAAAAAGTACGTAAAACCCTTCCTCACCCATGTTCATCCAACAGGTTGGAAAGAGCTGCAGCTGGAAGCTTCCCGAGTGCCAAGCCAGTGTGCTATTAGTTAGTAGCTGTTTCTGGGTGTTAACAAGTACCCTCAAGACTTTCAGGTCATGTTTTATCATTTGGCTGCAGCCAAAGTATCATTGCTGTAAGAGCCAAATTGGCTCCACTTTGCTGACTCTGATACAACTGGACAGCTTCCTGGCATGTCCACTTCAGTGATCATCCTGGCCTGAGGGCAGAGGCAGGGCAGGGTTTCCTCCCACCTAACACAGACACATATTTCAGATATAAATATGCAAACATTTGCAACTCGTCCCACCAGCTGCGTGTCACCTTGCTCTTCCTGGTGGCACTGTCTCTCTCCATGGTGGAGCTGGCCACATGGCTCTTGGCATATCTGAAGGTGGCTTATATGACATTCCTTATGCTATTGTAATGAGTTATTTTAAAGTCTTGGCAGCACAATACCTGCTGGTTTGGAAAAGTGGAGGTTTAAAAACAAGTGGGGGTTGTTGTCATTCATTGACTCATGCTCACCGCTCATAGATGTGCTTTTGAGTCATTTTCTTATCTTGTGGGTGGTTCAAAAAGGCATTTCTTGGTTATTCAATGACCTGTTAGTCTTCTTGGAAGTGGAAGGATACTTGGGGAAATGATGTTGTGTGCTTGTGCAAGAGCTCTTATGCCAGTGTTCTGGCCAGTGACCAGGATCTCTAAAAAGAACTGTTGTACACACAATAATTAATAATATTCTGGGAGTTTTGCAACAGAAGCAATTTACTCCCATGATTGAGATTTGTAGTTTCCTGACTTAAGTTGTTCAAATTTTTTGATCCACAGGGAACACCGTTTGGTGTAATGAGTATCCACAGCACCCTGCCTAATGAGACTCAAAACTGGGCCTCATGGGGAGCAGACATCACATTCCTGCTCCTTCATCAAAAACTAGCACCAATTTGACAAGTGTCACATCTGCTCATGAATGATCTCCCTGCCTGGTGACATGGCAAGAGAGCATGTTCTCCAGAGGGGACCTTGGTGGCAGCTCTGCGAGTTCCAGGCTATGGTTTAATTATTAGCAGAGTGTGTGTGGCAAGGTGGAGCTGGAAGGTAGCACCACTGAGGAGGTGATTGATGGCCATCTGGCTCTCTAGAGTGAAAAAGCAATATGTCTTTGTCCAAAGGGACAGAAAATGCCACCAGGTGGCCATGGCAGCAGGGTTTTATTGGTGTGCTTGAGGAGTAGGAGTTGCTGGTCCAATTCTGGTCTTACTAGGACAGTACCTGGTTAAGAGGAGAATTTAATTTGAAGATGCTTTCTGCCTGTTAAAATAAGTTGGGCCCAGAGTTTCTTATTCACCCACTGGGATAAAATAACAGTGCCCAAAGCCAAGAGTTGGCTGTGTGCACAAGCAGGATATATAACTGCTGGGAAGAGCAGGGGACCCTCACCTGCAGGTCCCCCTCCAGCTGCTGTCAGAGCCCCAGCCAGCATGGAGAGAGGACTGTATAAAGAGCTGTGAGCTGGATCTCGCTGAGGAATCCTCCTGGTAAGGGATGGCCTTAAGAATGTGCAGTGTTCACTGCCCTGCTTGACAATTTACCAGGAAAAATAAGAACCTCCCTTCAGAGAGAGGTTTTAAGACTTGGAAACAAATCACCATCTAGGAAGTTCATTTGACCTGTGTTATGGGAAAGCTATTACAGTCTCATAGATATTTTGTTAAATTATGAGATATGTTTAATACAGATGAGATCTATGTAAAATACCTATCTATTGTTTGAATAGGTAGGATATTTGCTATGACCCTTAAGTTCTATAAAAATATGGTGGCTCCTATGCTATGGAACAAAGCCCATAGTTAAATAAGCTGTGCTACCTATGTAATTGCTGGAGAATTATTCAAAATTTACAAGTTGTTTTTCAGAAGCTTGTGCTTTGCATCATACTAATTATAGCAGATGCATCTTAAATGTATCATGGGAAAATTATGCAGCCAGAAAACAAGTTCAGAGATGGTGGGAAAATGCAATTAAAAATGCCACCCAAACCAGAGTAAGCAAAGGTACCCCCAGGGTAGATAATGTTGCTTATCAGTATGTAGTGAATGCCAGATCTTATTCCTTTTTTAAATACAAAGAGAAATGGGGAAAAAAAGAAAGGTGTTTTGACTATTGCAATTAATAGGAAGGTTTCAGGTGTTTTTCTTTACCACAAACATGTTACACTGTGCTGATTATTTGGGGAGTGGAAGCATAAGGCAAGCTAAGGAGTGAAAGGAATAAAAGTATATGAAGTCTAAGTGGAATGTAGCGGTCCATTGCCTAAAGCAGTACGGGAGGAAGCTGGAATTACTGCAGGCTGATCCTGTGTTCTAAACTTCATGTGCAAGTCATGTAGCTCACACTGGCAAGTGCCAAGCCTTGCTGTTTGTCTTGCTACACCCTTCCTTTCTGGCTGAGAGCAGGGTGAATGTGAGGACCAAGGCAAAGGTAGTGGCCCTGGTGTGGTGGAACCATGTCTCAGCTGTGTCTCAGCACTGGGCTGGGTAAGACCATCACTGTGACAGCAGAAGCTGATGGTGCTGTGACCAGGCTTCTTCCAGAAACTCACATTTCTGGCAGCTTGGCTGGGTGGATGTCTACACTGAGTTTGGCACAACCACCGTAGCTCCTTTCTTGGCTTGGAGACGCTGTATGAGTAATCAGAGCTGCCTAAATCCCGCCAGAATGGGAGAGCAGGATGATGCATGCAATTATTATTCCTAAGCCTCACCTCCTCTCAACGACGGAATTTCGCCTCAGCTGCCTCTCAGTTGCAGTGGGGCTGGTGAGTATAATGGAAGCAGTGGGCTCTTGCCACGTGCTGTATCTGCAGGAGTGTCTGTGACACGTGGTGAGGTGAAGTCTGTACCCATTTCTCTGTGCACACCTGCCCCCATATAGCTTTATTGTGGCCACGGTGGTTTCTAGGACTTAGAGTGGCTGCCGCTTCTGGCAGCCACTGGAAGGCTTTTGCATTCTGGGGAGAAGTCTGTGGGGGAGAGTTCTGCTGGGAGGCCTTCATCTTGCTAAGGAGGGCAGAAGAGGAGGAAGATGGTCTGTGTTGCTCATGCAGAATATGAAGGCAGCTTCGTGGACTAAGACAAGGAGAGAATATGTGACTAAACCACCTTGTAGTAGTGCTCAGGGATCTGAGCCTTATTGTGAATGGCCAAAGTCAGAAGTCAGTAATGTTTCCCAGGGGCTCCAGGTGGGAATTTTGCTCTCCTTATTCCTGGGTTAGGACCTGATGGTGCCCAGGACGGCCTTGCCTTTGCAGAGCACAGAGGGGATGCATACCAGGTCCATGGGTGCTGTATTCACTGTGGAACACAGCTGCCTACCTCCCTCGGTGCATCCTTCATGAAGATGGAGAGGATGGATGCAAAAGCAAAGGTGTCCTCCCAGCTCATATTCCTCTTGGCCACAGAAGAGGAAAATCTTCCTAAAAGCCTCTCATGCCTTCATAGCCACAGCAGGTGATGATGCCCTTAGCCAGCTTGGATGCACTGCAGGAGTCCTTGGGGTTTCCTCCCAGTCCGTATACCCCAACTGATGCTTTTGATACATCTCCAAAACCATCTGCCTCTTCAGTAGCCCTCTGCACATAGCCACAAAGCATTACAGCCAGGTCATAGCCGTAAATCCTCTCTCACCATCAGAGATGGGGGAAGAAGGACAGAGAGACCCCGCATGGCCCCAAATAGCTACAAATACGAGAAGCAGCATCAGCAATGCACTGAAGTTCAAACCTGCCCCACTTGGATGTCTGCCCAGCCCAGTACTCTGCCAGCTCCCACCAGGCACCAAGTGGTCATATCAGAGCTAGTTGATGACATTGTGGTTTTATTTACTGCTTGCTTATTCTTCCACCCCCAAAGATATTACTTCTTCCATTCTTGGAGGGACAGATTAGGCAAAGGAATGTGTCCTTTACTACTGGCAGCTTGGTTTGGCTGCTGTTTTCTTCTGCTGATGCTTTTAATAAGGGAGGAAATGGCTGTTCATCTCAGGGAGAGCCATTCTGTCATAAGCTGACATTCCCTGGGATTTGTTTTTATTAGCTCACCTCTGGTGTACAGGCACTGCCAGAGTTGCTCATTGATTTTCCCAGCCTGGATAATATTGGGGCTGCCTGCTTACCCGGCTGTGGTTGCTACCAGTGCTCCTGTAACTCCTGCACAAATCCCCATCAGCACTCTCCGCCTATTGCTCTTGGTCCCACTGGAACAAACCCAGGCCTTTATTCCAAAGCCAGAGACCTCTCCTTTCACTGGGCTTTGGGTTGGGTTCATACCTAAATCATAAATGTAAAACATACTTAATATCAAAACCCTGTCGTTGGAGTGTATTGTTGTATTTTTTTTCAATTACTCCATAAGTTGTTCCTGTGCTGAAAATAATCTGAGAGTCAGCTTATTCTGTGAAGCAGGTGTAGCTTAGGGGTAGCAAACCTCAGTGTCTTGCATGCTGTGCCATGTAGCACCAGTCTGGAGAGCCTCAGTGCATTTGGGAAAGGAGTTGTTTGGTTGATGCTGTCAGGAAATTATCTCTTGGACTGACATCTGGTATTTCCCATGGGCTCTTCTGGTTTCCCAAGTACTTGGGGAGATCATTGAGAAGCAAGAGCTGACTGTTGTCAATACACTGGTGGTCTCAGATGTATGTTGCACGCTTTAGAGGCCCTAGGGCTTTCATTGTGCTGGAAAAATATCCCTAGGGATCTTCTGGGAACGGCAGATCTCAGAGGGTCATGATCAGTGGCACAGAGTCCAGTTGGACCTGAGCAGGGAGGTTGGACCAGATCACCCCACTGGTGGTCCCTTCCAACCTTAACCATGCTGTGATTCAGTGGTTAGCATGCACATCAGAGCTGCTTTGTCCTCAGTCAAGGAGCATTTGAACAGTGCTGAACAGGGTAAAGAAAAGATTTGCTCTTCTTGCATTTTTCTGCAGTTAAGGGACCAGGCTTGAAGGCTAAGACGTGGTTACAAAATCTTGATGTGCCCTGTATTTAACCCTGGAGCTCCATATGCAAGCCAGGTTATGCTGCTCCCTGTTTGTCACACAGCGATGGAGTGATGGCAAGGAAAAGCTCATGGCATTGGGAGAGGTTACCTCTATGCTCCTTTTCCCATATTATTCTGCTTGGTGTGCAGTAATTTACAAGTTTCAGTCTCCAGCAAAAGGCAAGTTGCCTTTTATTGTACTTGCTGGTGTACAAGCTCTGGATGTGCCTGACCTGAGGGGGCAGTTGGCACTGCCATGGGAAGGATGCCAGTGCTTATCAAGTCTTCCCATTGGCTCTGATCCATTGGCTCTGCAGTAGCACCTGAAACTGAGCATCTCAAACAGGCTGGAGTGTACCCAGCCTTTAAAATTCAGCTCACTTCCTCTCTTGGACTTTACTAGAAAAGCTACAAATTCATATTTTTTTTTCCCCTGAGGTGTTTTTAAATTGCTCTCGTTCCCAGTTTATTGTTGTTATTCCTTTCTGTTTGTTCTTTTGTGAGTTTGTTGAGTTTGGGGAGGGAGTTTGTAATTATGGAGAAGTTGTTTTTATGGTTGTTTCCCAGCACTCCAGGGATGACTGTTATGTACATAAAATCAGTATTATCTTTACGATTAATATTAAAAAGAAGAGCAGTAAGAGTGATAATAATAATAGTAATACAGCAATGAAGCATGTTTATTGCTAAGCATGGTGAGCTTCTTGGGCAAGCAGCCCTTCCCTGAAGAAGACAAAGAACCTAGATGGTAGGATCCCTCTCCAAGAGCAAAAACAGCTATAATTCCTGCATCATGTCTTAAAGTCAGCAGATTTGTGGTGTTGTGATAAGAGGTGCAGTAGCTGGGACCTGTGAGATTTATCTCACCTAGGGGAAGAAGTCCTTGGAGAATTTTCCCTGCACCATGCTAAATTTGTCTTGGGATGGATAAATCTGGCCACGTCTGGGTGGGGTGCGTGCATCTGGCCAAAGTCTGCCTGGTTTCTTTCTCCCTTCATCCACCTGCTTTAGCTGCATTGTCCTGTTGCCTAGCCCAAGAGCTCTTGGTCCATTCAGCCAGGCAGCCAATCTAATCAGACGAGGGCTTGTTCAGGGAGACGTTCTCCTGCCATTCCCCTGCAGCCTCAGACAAAAGAAAGAATGATTTGCAAGGTGCAGGGTTTGCATTAACATTTTTCCACAGAGTTAAGAGGGATGGATGAGCTGGAATGACACTGAGATAAAGCAATGCGCAGCTGCCAGGGAAATGATGTGCTTCATCTTGTCAGGTTTCTGGGCGCTGCTGGATGAGCTGGCTGGAATAGGTGTTTCTGTCATGAGCCACAGAAAGCGCACAGTGATTTCTTGTCTCCCTTTTGGAGTTGTGGCCTCTAGTTCCTTAGGTATTGGAAATACTTGGAAAGAGTTGCAAGGGGGTTTGGGCAAAGGAGCCCTCCATCTCTCCACCTCCAAGTCTTCCTGGAGAGAAAACTTGCAGCATGGAAGAGATGGAGCAGCGAGTCACTCCCCATCTTTCATTATCATTTGATGCCTATCAGTCACGCTGATAAAGCCAAAGAGATGAAAGGTTTGAGATGTTTCTTGCAGGTGCCAACATAGCAGAGTGTGTATTGGGAATGGCCTGACATTTGATGTGGCTTTATCATTGGCAAGCAGGCAAAGAAAACAGATAAATTATCACCTTTTCCCTCCATCTGTCATAAGCTTTTATCCCATGGAGAGAAAAATGTTTCCACTTTGCCCTGGCTTTTTGGAGTGTGGCACTATTGTATTTGCCAGCCTACGTAATGCCCAAGTCATCGAAATGCCAGAAGTGGCGGGGAATGTGATTACCATTTATAACACAACCTAGTGGACTACAAAGCTGGGCTTCAAGCTGCTCTGGTCATTGTAATATGCCCCCAGAGATTTCCAGCCAGTCTCCTCCTCAGCTTATTGACTCTAACCACTTACACCCAAGCAGTCAGCTCGTGACTCACCATGTATTTCTCATGTTTTATTTACATTTTGCTAAGTAATGGTATCTATAATTTCGCCGCATCTGGTGGAAGCTTGGGGAGTTTTACAGCCTGAATAAGGAAGAAGGCGGTGGGATGTTCTCACCAGGAGGGTCTCATCATGTGCCCCTTCTTTCTGTGAGGGACATGCAGTGTAAGCTCAGGAGCAATGCAGCAGTGTTTTGTCAGCAGAGCCAAGGCTCACCTATCCTGTCTCTCACAAAACTTTGTTGCCTAGCTTTGCACTGGCTTTTTTTGCATGGCTTTGAAGTACATCCATGTTAAAAGTTCATCACAGGGAATCACTCACTTTCCAGGGTGTCTTAAAATCACTGTTCTGTTACAGTTTAAAAGCAAATTCATGTTAAAAGGTCTGTCTTTTTTTTCTGTGTAATGTTCTCAGGATCAATCT
Organism: Corvus kubaryi; assembly: GCF_017639235.1. NCBI lineage: Eukaryota > Metazoa > Chordata > Aves > Passeriformes > Corvidae > Corvus > Corvus kubaryi. Next base: position 14,731,424 of record NW_024582059.1, on the reverse strand, counting down.
GACTTCCCCGGAGTTTTAAAATGTAACTCCAGGGTTTGAGAATGAAAAATCAGACTTCTTTTCTCCTTCCCCTGTGGTAAAAAAAAAAAAAAAAAGAAAAAGAAATTTAAGCAATCTCTTTCTTTCCAAGGCCTCCAAGCTCATACGTCTCTGAACATTTAAAGAGAGTCTTTTTCCACTGTTGACAAATGGTTGTAATGGACTTGCAGTTGTCGGACATGATGTTGTTAGCATGAAATACTTTTTTACACTCGAATCACTCTTTTCAATGGTTCTTTATACGTCCAGTCACTCCTTTGCCATGTTTGTGCAAGATGGAGCTGCACACAAGAGCAGCCCTGATATCTCAGTATTTTTATCAACAGCATTATGTTTCTGCAAGGTTTTGGGGTCTGAGTCTGTTCAGGGCACCTGCGGTTTGCAAGATACTTTGGAGTCTGTTTTGGGTTGCAGCTTTTTTGCTGCAGGATTCAAGTTGAGGTCCATTTAATCTTTTTGGTACTGGTTCCATGTGCCACAGACAGCCTTACTCTGTGTCTGGGATGCATCAGAAGTCACATATCATGCAACTGATGAGATTTTTTCATTTTATCTTCAGCACAGTGATGCAGTCCACGATCTGCTCCTGGACTTCATCACGTGGGTTGGCATCCTGCTTTCACTGGTCTGCCTCCTGATCTGCATCTTCACCTTCTGCTTCTTCCGTGGGCTGCAAAGTGACCGCAACACGATTCACAAGAACTTGTGCATCAGCCTCTTCGTGGCAGAGCTCCTCTTCCTCATCGGCATCAACCGCACTGACCAGCCGGTAAGGGGCAAAGCACTTTCTGCTTCTGTCACAGGCTCTTGTCTCAGTGCGTCTGCAATGTTTGACCAGTGAGATACATTCCAGCACTTCTTCATTCCATGCATGAGTCCTCACAGAGCTGGGCCCCTGGCTGATAACTGGGACTCACATGCTGATGCCTACTGTGATTTCAGGGGCTGTATGTGTGTTGCTTGTCAATAATGTGTGTGTATGTTTAATAAGCAGGTTGTAAAAATGCATTTAAACCATGTACATCTTCATATGTTTATTTGCCAGATTGTGTACGTGCCTACCTTTGTATCTTTTAATATCATTTATATATGTGAAGATGTGTCTATTTTAAAACAATTCACGTATGTTTTCCAAGTGAAAAAAAAGTTCTTCCTTTGGAGAGGGAAGATAAGAACACCCTCATTTTTATTAAGCCTCCCAGTAAGAGTACTCCTGACTGTTGCATTAATTAATCATGGTACAAACACCTTCCCTTGCTCTTTTCAATCCTCACTCAGATTGCCTGTGCCGTCTTTGCTGCCCTCCTGCACTTCTTCTTCCTGGCAGCTTTCACCTGGATGTTCCTGGAGGGGGTGCAGCTCTACATCATGCTGGTGGAGGTTTTTGAGAGCGAGCACTCCCGGAGGAAGTACTTCTATTTGGTCGGGTATGGCATGCCTGCGCTGATTGTGGCCGTGTCGGCAGCGGTGGACTACCGGAGCTACGGCACGGACAAAGTGTGAGTGACCTTGGCATTGCTTGGACTGGCATTGCCCAGGAGAGATGGGAGTGGGGACAACAAAGGGATGTGAGGAGCCCAGAGGGTTTGTTCAGGCAGAGCTCAGCCAGGAGGCATGCCTTGCCTTATCTCTGTGTCTCCAGTGCAGGACAAATTCCCCACTAGGAAATTATTTGCAAAGGTATTTTCTGGGGAAGTCAGTCGAGGAAAATTTTGTCACATCATTGCATAACATCAGCAGAGGTGACTGTCCCAAGTCTCAGTCTGGTACTGTATCAGCAAGATCCTCCTTCTCTAACCAAAGAGTACTTCTTATTTGGATGAAGATGCTGCTTTCTTCCTCTGTTTTTTAAACTGTTTTATCAAATTAACAGAGCCTGCAGGCAAAACAGGTGGTGAATGTGGAGTGCATTAGGCTCTTTGCAAATCAGAACAGCTATATCATTTATCATTATGAATATTCTTAAGTGTTTTCAACATTGCTGAAGCTGGTATGAAAGCACAATTTAGATAATCATGCAACACCGTCTGATGGAAAACAAGGGGAAGATTTAGGCTTTGATTCTCTTTGCCATCTTTGCTACAATAGCATTAACAATGTTTTTATTGACTTTTTTTTTTTCTTCCCTTGTCAGTCTGCCTTTCCAGTCTCACTTTAACTGAGTTAAGGGCTCCATATGAAGGCATACATAGCAATGAGCCAGTGGTGGTTCTGAAGCTCTTTTTTAGCATAGGTCGAGTCAGGCCATGGCAGCATTTGATCTTTTCTTAAGTTCAACTGCAAATTTTTTGCCTGAAACCTTACTGGTATATGTGAACCTTTACTCTTTGAAAAAGCAGATCTGTAGAGCAGTGGAGCTGCTCATGATCCATTACCATGCTAGCAGGTAGGCTTGGATCCCAGATGGATATTTGTGTTGTGTTCCTTCCATGAGTAGGAGAGTAGCGACCTGAATTTGTATAAATGTCATGCTTTGTGGAAAGGAAATGGCCCACACAGATAAGGGTGGGAGGGTGTAAGTTTTTAAGGATCTCTACTGATTTATCCAAAGTAGTTTGACTGACTTTTACTGGCCTAGAGGGCAAACACAACAGCTGATTGCCATTTTTGAAGAAGACTTTTCTATCAATTGCCACCTGCTTTCTGCCCCAACAAGCTCTTCTGTTCACTCCCCCTCTGGAGCATTATGTAAGCACCTATTGAATCAGGCATGGAAACAGTTCGCCTTGTCCCTTTAGACAAATTTATTCTTAACTGTGGTGTTTCTGTGGAGGACAGATCTCTTCACAGTGGCCTACATTGGATATGTTGAGCCTCAAACATATTCCAGCTGTCTGGAAAGTCAGTTCCTGCACATCTCCCATTGCTGGAGCAGTGTCCTAACCTGTCCAGTTTGCAGTGTAGTATTTTGTGGCTACTTTCCACACTGTTCACCCTTTGGCTTTTGCAAACAGGCTTTGGGTGCCCAAATGTTTCCATGGCTTGAAAGGTACTGGCAGAAAGTTTGGCTGAATTTCACTGAAGGCGAACAACATAACTTCACTATCTTGGCATTGAAGAGGCAGCAGTCCTGTGTGTGTGCCAATAAAGTATGTCTCCCTCCCCACAGCATGAAGTAGTATTTTTAATGATTAAACATGTATATATACTATTTTGCAAATAAATATTTACAGAGATTTGCAAATCTAAAATATTTATGTATAATTTTTAATTCCAGAGTGCACTATTTTGTCACGTTCTCATAGAGGAAAATAAAAAACATACAATATGTTTTGTATAACTATCATGCTCCATCTGGTTGAAGGATGATGATGTATTTTTCCGTATAATGTTATTAGAAGGGTAGAACTGATTAGAATTTGTACTGAACTATATGCCAGGCATACATAATTTGATTGCAAGAAGTTGCTTGGTTTTGCCAGGTTTTGTAAAACATCCTCTGGAATATATTACTTGCCTCTGTCCATTATTTACTGCATTCGTTTAAGCAGGACTTATGGAGCTGTTAGTGTTATTTGTTTTTTGCCTGGCATTTGGTGCCACCATTCATACATCTCAGAATGATTTGCTTAAACACGCAGTGTAGGGTTTTCTTGATTTCATTTTCTTTCTAAATCCAACCCTCCTGTAACACATGCCCAGATTACAAAACAAGGAAGAGGCAGTTGTTCCTCCCTCTGCCGCTTTACTCATCACTTGGTGCTTGTGATTTTCTGAAGTGTCCTGTGTCCTAGTATTCATATTGGTATTTTAGGTCCTTTTCCTATTTTTTTTTTTGTTGTTGTTTTAGAACAGTTCAAACCCCTTATATTAGGAGATTAATTTGCTTTTATGACTAAGCAGCAGCATAGTGATTCCATTAAAAGATCATCCCATTCAGGCTAGCTGAACTGTGTTTAGTTCTTTCCCCCAGATAAATCAGAAATGTTGCATCTCATCTTACTCTGATTGTAACCTCTAAAGTAAAGATGAAAAGCAGGAAGCCCCACTGCAGACAGTGTGGTTTCCCCATATTACCAAAGGGATTCTGGCAATGCTCTCATGAACTTCCAAGTGACCATTTCTTACAGGCCATGTCTTCAGCTGCTGAGTCTTAAATGGCCACAGCAAAAAAGAAGATTCTTTAAAAAAAATTTTAAAAGTTACATCATTTGCCTTGTCCTGTGTGTTAACCAAGTCCATCCATCTCCTGGACGGATTTGATGTCAAAGATCGTGGTGGGCAGTGCTGCAAAATGCAAAGAAAATAGTACAGAAAATAGTACTTGCAGTTGTTGTTCGTGTTTGAAAATAACTTGTGTCTAAAATTCAGTGAAAGCTTAAATACGACTTTAGCAGCCTCCCTTTGAGAGGACTCATGCTAGAAGCAGGCCGTCCAAAATCAGCAGCAAGAAGCTATTCCATATTTCCATACTTTCCTCGGTTTCGTATCGAAGCTTCTTACAAGTTGCAGAGGAAAGCAGCTATGCTTTGAGTGGTTCAATATATTTTAGAAAACGCACTTGTAGGTGTATTCATCCACTGGTGATCAAATCCGTCATGGCAGGGATCTCTCTTTTGTTTCTCCCCCCCTTTCTCCCCCCTTTTGGAATGCTATAAAGCAGGATATACATGGTAAGCAATCCAGCTGTCAGAAAGCAAAATGAAAGCCCTGTGTATGTACACAGCCTCCGAGTCCATCAGCCAGGCGCCGACATTTCATGCATGTAAATGCTGCTCAGAAAATAGCTTCTAACCATGTGGTCTGTCTTGGGTGGCTCCACTGAACTTGTTTTATTTGCAGTGCTGCTGCCAGTATTTGGAGGAGGAAGCGTGAGCTATGTGGATGCGGAACTCCATTAAGCAGAACCTATATTGCACCCTTGAAAGGCATGTCTGGTGCATACATATCCCATTACTGCACCCTGACAAGGAGGCTGCACAGCCACGTGAAACAAACCGCTGAGCTCCCATGAACAACATGATATGTTTAGGGCTCTTCAAATTTTATGGTCCAATGGCACCTAATGATTGTTTATTGGTTATATTTAATGCACACCAGGGATAGTTTAGTATTTGATTTCTCATCATGCAGAAAATAGAGTAAACTCTTTGTAGTCTTTATTACTTGGGAAAAGCTTTAGGTGAATATTGCGAGTTGTCACTGTGGAAAAGGAGGAAATTAAAAAGTAAAGGAGAGCAGTTGCCACAGAGCTTGTCATGAGAACTGAATGCATTGGGGTGACTCCTAGAAGAGGCAGTGGGGTTTTTAGCAGTATTCCCTACGTACACACATTTCCTGATAATCCTCTTGCCTTGCACTGAGCCCTGAAGGAGCTCGTTTGCTTAATGGCAGCGAAGCCTAAACTCGTAATGTGACAAGCCCGTGCCCACAGCGCAGCTGCGTGTGGAGGGTCACAAGCAACTCGGCAGCCCAAGATTAGCAACTTTGGGAAGTGAGTTGCCTGATTGCTTCCTTGTTTTGAGGAGCTCATTTATGCAGCTCATTGTGCGTGTGGGTTTTTGTCTTCTAAGGCAAGAAAAGCTCAGTGTGGTACTTGTCTGATTAGCAATTTACAGCTCCACAACGCAATTGGCGGGATGCCTGTGTTTTGATGTTTTGGTCTTAATTTGCATTTTTAATGAGGTATGACTTAAAGAGGTTCAAAGTTTCATCTCTTCCTGATGACCACCAAAAACCCCAGCTTTTTTTTAAATTCACACAAGACTACCGTACATGGTTTCATAGAAAGGCGATTTTTCTATCTATTCAAACAAATAAAAAATGACATCACATTCTCTAATGTGTGCAGAGAGGCCTAAGAAAAACCTTCTCTGTTTTTCACAAGCTGTGCTCTGGCTTAGGTGAAGCCATCTCTCCTAGGGCTCCTCTTGCTCCATGCCTGGCCCCCACTTATCCTGGTGGCAGGACCTAGCTCCTCTGCTGTTTCTCATCCACAGTATCCATCTCTTGCCACTCAATTGTTTTCTACAACTGAAGAGACAGATATTTTAGGGAAGTGGAGTGGAAAATGTCATCCTTTTTGCTGTCTGGAAGAGGAACCAGTTGCTTTGCTCTTCTTTGCTGAGCCTGGCACAGCTTTTTTGCTCATTCTGTATTTCAGCTTCCCTGTTTTTCCCCGTGTCCCAATCTAAATGCATTCAAAATCAGCTGCACCAGATATGACTGTAGGGTGGTCACCATGCTTCAGGAAATAAAGAGAGGGTTTATGTGTTTCCTCTTCCCCAGGCTTTCCAAGAGCCAGGTCGCTCCTTACGCTGAAGGAAAACCAAGTTAATGACAACTAAAATACAGTGTTCCCAGCTCCTGGGCATCAGGGGCTGGGGGTTGTTTTGAATGTTAAACTGGCAAAAAAAAAGTTCAAAATATTTTCATTTAAAAAAAAATAAAACCCCCTCAACCCTCTGAGTCTTCTCCCACACACCAGCACTCATTATCAGTAGCAAAAAGTGATGGGGCTGCGTATTCCGTGATTTATATGCAGCAGCTGAGGCATAAGCACTAGTTACTCATTTTTCCTGAGGGGGATGGGGTAGGTATAAAGTCTGAAATGCCATGTAGTATGTGAGCTGCTGCTATGCGGACACCCTTGTTCAGGAATTGGGTGGGGGGGAACTTTTTACAGGGACTTCATTATCCTTGAAACCTCTATTCCTTTGTCAAATCTAGTTGCAATTGGGCGACATTTCAGATGTTATTACGGGTGATACACAGATGTCATGATCACATAAACCTTTTCCTATAGGGAATCAGACTCAAGTAGTTTCAAGTCACTCATGTTGTTCCATTACCAGCTGCATCTAAATCGCCTTGAACTTCAGCAGCCATGGAATAAATAAGATTTCCCTGCAATCTCTCTGAAAGCCTCTGTTTGCCTCTCGCATTAAGATTTTGATGCTATCACATGAAGATTCTGGAAGAGCAGCTGCAGAGGCAGTTCGGGAATGACAGTCACGGAAGTGACAGTATTTTAATTTGTGACAAATAACGGTATGAGTGTATATATACATCGATACATCTCCAACACTGATGAGACCTGAAATTTATATGGTCAGGGAGGGAAGTGAGAAGTTTTCTCTGCATATTTGAATTTATTCATATCTTGGCTTCTCCCATGCACAGAGGTACAGGGCATGTTTTATTCTCTCATCAGACATCTCCTGCTGATCATCTCCCATGGGGCTGCTGGCACAGACCTTTCTGCCTGTTGCAGAGTCCATTGGAAGGGAAAAAACATTAAGCACATACACTAGAGCTGTCATTTGAGAGAACTGCTATCTCCACCGCCATGATATATTCATATATACAGTTCCTGTCACTTGCCTAATTATGAAATTCCATTGGATATTTAGTATAAGAGTGGTTTTATGCTTTCTCAGTCCTTTGTGTATAAACGGAACTGTGATTTGCAGCACTGCAAACACGACAAGATATTATTATTTTAAACATCATGTGAAACTTTCCTGGAATTTACATTCGTCTGTCTTGTAACGAGTCACTTCCATTTTATCTTCCTGTCGCCTGGAATGAACTAGGAATGGAAATGTAATTTCCCAGGGGCCTTAAAAAATGTGGGGAGTATTAAATGCGGTTGAAATTAAGCGATTAATAATTTAGTTTTAGGCCATGAATCAACTTCTTGTGATAGCGCAGACCATATGCAACCCTGGAAACATTAGTGGAAACAAAACACTCGGGAGGTTCAGGGAAATAAAACACTTTAAAGGGGAAGTTGCTGAACCTAATTAAACCTCAGCCTTCTGTTATCCACTTCATGCTTCCTATTTGCGCCGAAGTTTCTCTGATGTGCTTGCTGGAGAAATGTCATCTTGCTTGACAGCTGTCAGACAGCTTGCATTGCATCAGAGCTAGAGAGCAAAGAGGAGTGTAAAGCAAAGAAGAAGCTCTGTGGATGTTCACCAGATCCCTTCCTTAAAAAAACCCATGGTTTAAGGAGTTTTTCCAACAGATGCAGAAAGCCTTAGCAAATAGGCCTTGTGCCATTTTCTCCCTGCTTCCTCTAGAGGTAATTATCTTACTCCATCAATAGCGCTGTCAGAAATTGGGCACATAATTCAGCATTTAAATGAACAACCAGTGTAATATTTCCTGTCTCCCACCGGCGTGTTTTGCAGCTCACATTCTTCTCTGTCACTCGCTCACTCTTGATGTATGTCCTGGGTGCAGTCCTTGAATGCCTTCTCTCCCCTGTGTTTCATTACAGATGTTGGCTCCGACTTGACACCTACTTCATTTGGAGCTTTATAGGACCGGCGACCTTGATAATTATGGTAAGAACTCCTAATTAACTACTCCATCTCTTAGGTCAAGAAATAAAACTTTTTCTGTCCCTTTTCTCTTTATCTTTAATTTACACAGATTAATTTGAGGAAGGCATGTTCTTCTTTGACCCCACCTGGCATAAGCAATTAGACCCTCATTATGAGAGGCTCTTGGCATTGCAAAATACTTGATCAAAATGGACCAGGGAGCTTCAGAATGGGCACTTGCAGAGTTTGGTTTCTACCAGTGAACATTTAGAAGTGCCAAACTCTATTTTGATGCCACTCACTGCTCACACCCTTTTTGAATTACAGAGTGCAGTTTTGCATTGATAATGAAAAAAAAAAAAAAGGGAAATCTGAGAGGGGGGGGATGAAAAAATGTCCAAACTGGAAAAGAAGTTTGATGAGGGCTTTTCCTTCCCAGCAGAAGTTGAAGCTTGTGTGACTTCATGTTTAGCACATTGCCAGCATATCAGCTAACAGAGCAACAAGGTAGAGAACCCAACTTTAGGGACAGCTGGAGTTTTCTTATACTTTAATTGCTGCAATATGGCTTAAATAAACCATCCTTTGTTTTGACTAGACTACAGTTTGGCTAGCCCAGAAAACCAGGCGCTCTCACTTCAATGCAGACATTGTCTCTGCTTCTTCTGCTTCTCCTGCAACTTGGGAGCCATTTCAGCAGCCTTCCACATCAGGAAGGGGGCCATGCCACCAACTCCAACTGTTGGGGTTTTTTTTCCCCTTAAACAATTCATTCATAAAAAAGATATCTTCCCTTTTTGATTATGTCTCAAATCCTAGGCTGGGCTTTTGGGAAACTCCTTTCCAGGAATTGGCAGCCTTGTAGACACTGAGGCATGGAAACACTATCCCAATCTTTTACAGAACAAATCAAACTGTTTTCTTTTTGTTTTTCAACTTTGCATTGTGCTAAGCATCAGTTGTGATTTCCCTGCCCATCTACCCTCTTACACTGTGTTTTAAGGGTGTATTCATGGAAAAAGATGCTTTTATGCTTCATTACAATGAAGCTGGCTAAGTAAGATGCTTGGAGTGACTTTTCACAACTGTACACATCTCAGACACAGAAAAAGCCCTTACAGCAAGTATTTTTAATTTTCCATAATGCTGTTTGAAGCACTACAGTAGAACCAGCCTTGTACCAGCAGTGCCACAGCTCTGGTAAGGCTGTGGCATCACCAGTCCTGCAATCTACAGGCCAGCTCACCTTATAAAATGCTTAGAAATTTTCTGTGATTCAGTCACTATAAAACTGTACTGTGAGCTAATTTCCTACAGTAACCCATCTTTTACAGAGAAGGAGCTGACTTTATCCCCATCATATTGTGCTGTGTCACATAATTTTTTTTTTTTCCCCTCCATTGCAGCTTAATGTCATCTTCCTTGGGATTGCTCTCTATAAAATGTTTCATCATACTGCCATACTGAAACCTGAATCTGGATGTCTTGACAATATCAAGTAAGTGGTTTTTCTCTGCCTTTTTCTGTCTTTTGCTGTTTATCCCCTCATTCCTCTGAGGAGCAAAATGGGAACCAGCTCTGCCAGCAGCAGTGCTAACCAGGGGTAATACCTTGGGCTATGGCACTGCAGAGTGGTTTCTAAAAGATACCAAGTGGCTGATGATAAAGCACTACACTGGGATTTGGCTGCCATTTTCCATTCAATTTTGCATGAAGGAGGCAAAGCTACATTTTCTGTCCTTGAAGCAGGTAACCTTCTAGTCTGTGTAAAGCAAACTGTGCCCAATAATTACCAGCTAATTATTGCAGTCTCTACAGGGAAGGTGTTGAAACTGTTCATTATTACTACTTCTCTGTGCTCTGAGGGCGGCTGCCTTACTTCTTTTCTGTTTGTTTTGGCCCCTGACAGATTCCATGACCCGAATTCTCCCCAAAGTCTGATTGCTTTCAGCAAAGTTATTGAGGATTTACCTGGGTGTGCCCACATCAGCGGGTGGGTGTGCTTGCCAGCCAAAGCATGTTTTCCCCTTGTACTGGGTTAACATCTGAGCCTGGGCATTTTACTGTGTAGCAAGCTGCTTCATTATATTGAGAGAATACTCCTCTCTGTCAGTGCCTGTTTATTCAACTACCTCTGGCTTTAATTACTCTCTTCAAAAATACAAGCGAGATTTCAGGTGCAGCGCATGATAAGATTGGGAGCCTGCTAATTAATAAAACCATCTAATGAGCTTCAGGAGGAGGAAATTGTTGGGAGTCAGCAGTTTACTGCTCACCCAGGAAAGGAGAGCGTGGTGCAACGTGGCTTGAAGTGGGTTCTCCTCTCTCTTTTGTGGTAGGAAGGGGAGAAGAGGCATAAGGGGAGCTCGTTAGAAGATGTCTGAATTGCACAGTTGCAAGGCAGCTCTCAGCAAGGCTTTTGTTCTTAGTTCTGAGCCACTCTTGCAGATGCAGCTTTAAGTTAAACCAGGTCAGGGCCCCTCCTGAAAACTTTCTCAGTGGACAAGGTTTGCTATGCCATTGGTGTGCCATGACCTGGCATGGTCCTTTGGGTGAGTGTCTTAGGTGCAGCTTCTCCACCAAGGGTTGGGAGGAAAGGGAACTGGGGTCTGTACAAATGCAGGAGATCTCAGTGAGGTCAGAAACCCACAGAGCCCTCATTCGCCCGGGTTGTGGGCAGGCTGCTCTGCAGCGAACCTCAATTTCTCCTGCCATTGCTCTGCTATAAAATGAAATTAGAGGAGCAATCCCTCCTGGATGTCCAGGATTGATCCCAGAAAGATAGTCTGTCATTTGATCTTGGATGAGGCATTAAAGGCATGGTACATTTAATAACGTTTATTAATATGGCTACTTGTCATGCATTAGTGCTATGAGATTGCTCGCTGAGAACAGTCTCTGTAAGGTTACCCACACAAAATCTGTTTGGAAAGCCTTGCAGTATGACATTTTTAAATTAAAAACTAGGGAGAAAAAAACAACAACAAAGCCGTTATAATTAAAGCAGAAATAATAAATGCCTACTGAATAATCTTCTTGAGCTAATCTCTAGTATCTTTGTTTAAAATGCCAGGAATTTATACAACCAGTTGCATCAATTATAATGTCATTGTAAAATATTTTATAGGTTCTTTGGCAGATGAGTGTCTGTTCCTGATTTGACTTCATTAAAACGTTTTGAAAACACAAGCAATTAAAATACTTTTAAGTACGTTGCTGATACTCTTCCAAATGTGTTGCTTCATTACAAATTACTTTTTATGCTTGAGAAAATAAGAGCAACATAATATAAACTCAGGAAGACCCCAGGCTCACCCTAGGAAGTGTATCAAACCAAGCATTTCAGAACACACTTGATTGTAATTTCTGAATACCTAAGCAGGACATCGTTAAGTCTTTAAATTCAAGGCGTGTGTTCTCTCAGGGTTGGATGTGCTTGTGTTAGGAAGTGCAGATTTGTTACAGAGAAGGGAATTCACCTGGGAGGGAGGTTTCCTAGGGAAGCAAGGGGCTTGCAATCTCCAGAAAATTTTTCAGTGAGATCATAGTTGTCTTCTAGATACAATCATAGTCTTGTTGCAGGTAAGATTGTGGTCTTCCTCCACAGTCATTGGCTTCAACTCAGTTGCAAAATGTGGATGTGTTACAGCAGCTCTGGAATAAAAAAGCCACAGAAGACATTATTTCACAGAGGACCACAAAGATCCTTTCTGAGCTTCCCTCTGTGGGTCTACAGGGTTAGTAAAAAGGCACCCAGGTCCCAGAGCCTTGCATCTTGTATCGGTTTATATTTAATAAAACCGAACGGAGGGCCTGCATTGGAGGGCCCCTTGCTGCCATCTGCATGTGACAGCTTTACAGCACACTGAGAGCTGAATGAGAGTTTGTTCTCCCAGTTCATTTCCTAGCATTACTCTGTGTTAGGCTGTGGTGAAGCTCTCGCAACATAAATCCTGAGCCTGTTTAACAACAGCAAAATACTTGATTCCCTATGGCAACGTAAAAATAAAGGCCATAAAATATTTTAATAGGCTGTTAATAAGCACCCCTGCAATCTGGTCCTTGCCTATGTCACTTTAAAGGTTAGAAATACATTATGAAGTGTAGAAAATAGAGAGCCAAATAACTCCACTTAAATTAATGAACTTGATAAGGGATCAGGTGTCACCTGGGATACCTTTAATTACTGCACCAACAGAAAAGCCATTCAAAGGGCAGTGCCTGAACCAGATGTTGTGTGGCTGATAGATTTGTAGGCACTGTGCAAAGTTGTAAAAATAAACTTCCCTAACCTTCAGGAACAGTCCCTGGATTATTGTGCCAGCATGGGAGATTCTGACATTGCTGTGGTGGGGCACTGGTTACCCAGGGGTTATCCAGCAAAAGATTTGATGAGTTCAGACCTGGTTTATTTTTATCCTTGTAAACTTTTCTGGCTTAGCCCAGCACTTTCAAGAGGGAAGTAGGGTAACCGCATATGTGGGTCCTGCCCTCTGTGCCAGTGGCATCCTCCCTGTATGACGGGTTGGTACTGAGCCGATTCAGCCAGTTGTGCCCACTGAGACAGCAAGATCCATGCTCTAGTCCTGTTTTTGAGGCATGTAGCCAGGAAAAGATGTGAGCCTGTGTATGTGGGATATGTTGTTCAGAGCTGCAAGAGTTTCTGTGCCTGCCACTGATGCCAGGAGGATATTGGCTTCCGTTTCATAAGAGATACCATCCCCAAGAGTAGCATGCTTTTACGTAGGCCCTTATGAAGAAGTTCTGTTTGGTGTCTTCCTTCAGTATATTTACACAGGATTCATCCAGGGTTGTGATCTCTTCTGTCCTTTAAAGATCTCTTTAGTATGAAGTGACACAGACAAGAGTGCCAGAACAGCTGCCTCTTGGGTAGTGTCTGTAGCTTCTGCACATGCCTCCCCAAACACAGGTTGGGGGGGATTTTCCTTCCCAACCTTTTATAGTGGCTGTTTCTGGGTCCTTCAAGTCCACTGTGACCATTGCTCTTTAATCTCTGTGTGGCTTGTTGGTGAACAGAGATGGGCAGAGAGGAGCATTGTTTAGTCCTTGGTGGCTCTGCCCACATGACACGGGTCTCACTCCTGGCCCCTCTGAGGCTAAAAGTGGGATGCAAAGGGTGCACAAAAAGGCTCTTGAACACAGACTAATTTACTGTCAACAAATGTACCCAGGAAGGCATTGTTTTGGAAGATTGATTCCCTCAGCCTTTATGAGCTTGCAGGGAAGACACATCTTTCAAGCCAGGGACTACATAAGCTTTTTGGACAGTGAAAGCCTGCTGTGCTGCTTGCACCTGTAGCCTGTGAGGTGGAGACTGTAGGCATATCAGCACGGTATTGATGCACTCTTGCTAGCAGATGGCTCCTCATGAGGATGTGTTACCAGCTGGAATTCTTTAGAGCAGCTGTGAGGCTGTTTTACCGGAGGTTGCTGCTGTGTGGAGTGATTTCTGGAGCTGAGCAGCTCAAAGTCTCTCCTTCATGCTTTTCCATTGTGCCGGGAAGATGTTAGATGTGCAAAATGTCTCAGACTGTCGCAGGCAAGACAACACTGAATCTTTTTCGTGTTCACATTTCTGTAGGAAGCCTTATGTGACAAGGGAAAATACATTATATGTGAATAGTCCAGCACAGTTCTTCCGTTTTCTATACATCAGCTCCTTTCCAGGTGGTCAGGCGTGTACTGTGGTAGCTTCCACACCAGGTTTTCATCCAACCCATGCCAGATGCTGCAGCACAGCGAATCGTCCATGTTTCCAGATGCTGAACCACCACTCTCTGTGCAAAACAGGCTTTCAGACGAAGCCCCTCCTCAAGTGCATTTGCACTGTGTGGTAGTGCAGTGCTTGTTCTGCAGCCGTTTGAATGCTGTTCATTCAAATCACTGTGGTTCTAGTAAAGGGAAAGAAAGAGGAGCTACACTGATGGTAATCCAGATGTGCTCCTCAGCGTATCTAGTGAAATCTGAGCTCTTATCTTTGCTGCAAGCTCTCATTGTGCACTGTGTGGGGTGCATTAGTTAGTGACATGAAAACTGCTGGAAAATTGGAAGGGAAAAACAGTCATTTAGCTAACACAAGGCAAGTCCTACAAGCAGATTAAGAGGGTTCATGAATGGGGGCAAGCAGCTGCTGCACCTGCAGTCACAATGGGCATTTTCAAATGGCTGGATGGGAGAGGATCCCTCTCAGCAGAGACCAGAACCCATCATTTTCTCTTCCTTTCAGACATAACCTTTCCTTTGAAGTTCCCATGGGCATCCATCCCTTCTCTCCCTGGTGCTGCCTGGCTGTGGTTGAGTCTGTTAGTGTTTCCTAGGCCAGACCAGACTTCCTGACATTCTTCTGTGCTGTAGTATGTGGCACTGAGATTTTACTTTGTTTACTTTGGAAGAGCAACACGTCAGCTGTAGCTGCCAAGAGCAGTTGCAGACCCGCGAGAAAGAAGGCAAGAGGCAAAGGGCTTTGTCAGTTTGTTTCCCTTTTTGTCCCACTTTTTTGTGTTATTGTTTTAGTCAGGGTATAGCTTGGTTTGTGCCATAGGCCACCTGGATGCTCTTTAGAAAGCACATGTGGGCACCCCTCCAAAGAGGAGTGTGTCAGGCTGCAGTCCTGGGTTTGTTGGAAAAACTCATTTAGTGCAGTAGAAACTCACCTGAAAGTCATGCTGGAAATTTAATTTACTTTCCTTCAGACAAGAAGACCCAGGGTCTTAGGTGGGAGCACCTTTTGTTGCTAAAGAGGCACTATTAATTAGGGGCCTTCAGATAGTTTAATCCTGGCATTAATCACTGTAGTTCTGCTGCAGTTTTCTTCCTCTTGTGGAAACCTGCTCCCATCCCATCTTCCACAATGAAAGAATAAGCACTATATCAAAAACGTGAAATTCCCTAGAAAAACATGTATTTATTCCGAGCACACAGGAGATAATGTTTTTAGGCATTGTGACTGGATTCACATGCTGAAATCCCATTAACAGGGACGAAGCGGAAATGTCCTGCATTGCAGCCTTCAGAAATCAATCCTCAGATGACCAAAATGAGCCCTCCTCAGCTTGCTGGATGCCATGGAAGTTTCAAATGGTCCACAGCTAAAGGCATCCAGCCCTGATTTAATGACTAAACAAAAAAGTATATGTTTTCTCAAGTTTCTGACTGGAAACAAAACCCACACCATACTCCTCTATTGTGTATTTATTTCCATAGAATTCTCTTGCTCAAATGCTTGCAAGAAATAAATCTAAGAATGCACAACTTAACAGCCAAAAGTAGGAGCCAAATGTAAAGATTTAACCTTGATTATTACTATATAAAACCTTGCAAAGCCCAGTATGGGCTCTTTCAGGGAGTCTGGGCGAGGCTGGGGGAGCTGAAGGATGGAGAGCACCAGGCACAACGCTGAGAAGCCTCTTTTGAAGATTTGCCTCTTTTAAAAGTGTTGCCATAGCCCGCTCTCCCCATATGTTGTATGGGTGTGATTATCTGCTCATTTTCGTGCTTCAACATATGTATTTTATTTGAAGAGACATGACTAATCCCAGCCCCCAGATTAGCTTGTTGTTTCAGTCCTGTGGGTTTGCTTAAGTCATAAAAAAAATCCTTAGTTAGGTAGAAATTGAAAACAAAGGTTAAATAGAACTTCCAAAAATCATCTGTAGAAATGTTTAAATTAAATCCTTGATTCAACACGGTGGTATTGTGCTGGCAGGAACAGAGGTTTACCAGTCTAGTTTTATTTACTCAGCTGATTGAAATGCAGAAAAAAGTAAACATCCTGGGTTTGGTGCAGTGGGGAATGAGTTTTGAAAATGCAAGATTTTTTTTTTCTCCTTTGATATGAAGAACTTACATTACCAGTGAAGAACAATAATTTGTAGCAGGTATGCTTTTACTAATGGAAGATTAATCTGTGCTTTGTTCTAGCCGTTTTAGAAGCAAAACAAAGTAGGGAGACAATAAGGATTATTCCAGCTTTCTCTATGGAGATTTAAGATCCTCAATTGGTTTCCAGATCATCTTTGTTTAATCATAAAATGCTACAACTTGGAAATAGTTTGTTATGCCAAAGGGTCTGGAACTGAACATGGCATTGGGTTCACCCAGGGGACTGGACTTGCAGAACAGCAGCACTTTAATCCTTCATTACCTCTGGGTTTGTGGTTGCTTGGGAGTGCAGAGGCAGGACACAGTACAATGAGGGGGTTCAGCTCTTGCGAAAAGGGTCCAGTCCTTTATCTTCAGAGCTCTCAGATTTGTGGAGAAAGGGCTGAGGGTCTGGCAACATGAACACTCCCTATTTGGAGCAGCAGATGGGGAGAGGAAGTTTCATGCACCCATGTCCTGACTGGACATTACCTATAACTTAAATAAAACAACAGTGCCTGTACAGAGTGAGCTCTCTTTAATGATTTTCATACAGCCCAACTAGCAAAATAGAAAGATTAACTGAGTGGGCTGTTCAGGAAGAGGACGTTGAAAAATCTCTCCTTCCCACCCAGCTGTGCTGTATGCAGCATTTTTGGACTCCTCTGACTTCTGGGGACAGCAGGCTTAAAGCACAGCAGCTCCAGGGATGGCTTCTGTAAAGGACTCATCCATGGGTTCCTGTTCCAGGAGAGGATAATCTGATCCTAGGGAACTAAAAGGGTTCCTGAGCCAGTGTCTGGGTCTGGATAAACTTGGATGAGAAATAAGTGTGTTTTAACAGTGCTTGGGATGTGCAGACAGCACGTTCTCTGTCACCAGAAATCTTAACAGGAGTGTTTTGCAAGGATGACCAAATGATCTGAGTGCTTTGGAAAATGAGGAATAGCTTTTTTCTCCCTTGGAAAACCTTCCCCTCCTCAAAGTTTAGATACTGGCTGTGGAGTACTGAGCTGGGCATTAGAAACTGCTTCCCTCATTTTCATTGTCCTGGAGCTCAGGCCATGATCTTTGTGTTTCATGTCGCCTTGAGAGAGAGTACCATGTCTTCACAGCCTGATGGTCATGGAATCATAGATTTATAGAATATCCTGAGGATATTGAAGTCCAGCTCCTGGACTTCTACACAGGAGAACACCCAAAAGGCATTTTCCAAACGCTTCTTGAGCTCTGTTAGGGTTGGTGCTGTGACCACTTCCCTGGGAAGCCTGTTCCAGTGCCCAACCACCCTCTGGATGAAGAACTTTTTTTCTGATATCCAGTCTAAACCTCCACTAACACAACTTCTGGCCATTTCCTTGGGTCCTGTCGCTGGTCACCACAGAGCAGAGATCAGTGTCTGCCCCTCTGCTTCCTCTCATGAGGAAGGTGCAACTGCAGTGAGGTCTCCCCTCAGTCTCCTCTTTATCAGGCTGAACTAGCCAAGAGTTCTGTCAGATCTCCCTGGATCCTGGGTAAGAAAGCACCATGCTTCCTAGTCCCCTGGTTAACTCGGTGCTGCTCCTATATAGCCTTCATCTGCATCTCTGCATGAGCAAACCTGAACAGGCAGCCTAAAGCAAACCCAGAAAAACCACTCAGAGTTGGCACCAAATGAATTATTTACAAGCTTCCTACCAAGAAAAGGTATGGCACATTTATATTTTGCCTGAGGATAGAGTTTGTGAGCACCTCAGAGGCAGAAGCCGTTCCAATTCTGGAAAAACATCAGAGACTGCACTTTCATCTGGGTGCCTTTTTCCCCCAGAGATGATGATGGCAGCATCTGATTTCATTTGTTGCAATCTGCTCCTGTTTGAGTTTTTCACAGAAGGGTTTGGTTGATATCTGATTGTTTTGATTTGAGGTTTCAGTTGTTTACCTATGTTTTTGTGATGGTTGTGTTAATGTTGAATGGTTATTGTAAAGCACTAATCTTCCCACTGACGGGTGTCATCCTTTCTGAATTAAAAAAAAAAAAAAAATCAATGAGTGGTTATTGATTTGAGAGAGTGTCCTGGAAGATATTAAATACCTACAGTCCTTCTGTGAACCCATAAATCATGATTATTGTTTTAAAAGGCCATACATTTTAAGCACTTTGTCAGCAAGCCCTGCTGGTGCTATTTGGATAATACAAATGTGTCTAAAGGCTTTGCTGAATCCATATAGTGTGGAAACAATTAGATATGTGGTTACACATCAGTGTGGCTTGAATAATTGTGCCATGCCTCTACAAAGTTAGGAGGAAGGAAATAAACAGGGTAAGCAATTCTGAGGGTAATTAATTACTTACGGAAAATGAGATGAACTTAACAGAATTGCTCTTTCCAATTGCAATAATTAAGGACAAGTCTCAGAAAGCAGGACATGACTTCCCTGGGTGAATTGAGGGTAAAGGGATGATGCTTTGCCTTTGGCAGAAAAGCCCAGCCACTGTTTGCCCCAAATCATAGTCTTGGGTGTCACATAGGGCCAGGGAAGGTTTGGCCTCATTAGTTTGAATAATATTTGCAGATCTGCTGGTGGAAACCAAAAGTGCCTTTCAGTATATATAAAATTGCCCTTATGCCAGGTGGTAAAGCCCCAGCCTTTACAGATCTCCAAGGCGTGCAAAGGCAGGAGTTTCTCCTGCAAATGAAGCTGTGGCAGGCTCACTGACCCCTCGAGATGGTTACAGATGTCTTTAGGGGACTGGCCACCTACTGGCAAAGACAGTGTGGGAACCAGAAGATGAGACTGGTAAATGATTACTTGGAAGGCTGTGTAATGAACACAAGCAGCCTAAGGAAGGAGATTAGGTAGCCATCTGGCTTCATGCCATCAAGGTGGTAACTTTGTCATGAAATGCGAAGGCAAAATCCTTTAAGCACTCTTTTATTGCTTGCTATTGATTTTTCTCGCCGTGAAGATGTTCCTTCACTAATTAACGATGAACCCGTTTGCTTTATGAGGGGAGTGCTGGACTTCCCAACTCCTTCCTGTAGATTTTCAGCAGTTCAATAAATCAATCTTTTCTAATCCTTGAAATTTAAAAATAAATAAGAAAAAGCAAAACATTCCTACTACTTCATATCGGCAGGCAGTGGGGAGACACAATAGCACGCTTTATTTTGTATTTCCCTCCTGCTTGCCTGCAGGAAACATCTGCCCCTCTGCTTTATTTGCACCATATTAAAATTAATTCCATGGGTCTTTCTGAATGCTTTTGAGGGGGCACATCATCCATCGTTTTTATTTGGGTTTCATCACCCCTAACAGCTACTAAAGGTCCTGTATACTCACTTTGGTGTTTTTCCTTGCTAGCCAAACAGGTATTTTGGGGCCCAAGGCATGAGTCCCTGTGCTTACTGAGCCTTTTCCTGCTATCATAGAGATGGGAAAATACTTGGAATTATGAAAAGAGTGATGAATTTAAGTTAAGCAAAGTTAAACTGTAAAGGGTTATATGAAATGACAGTGTGTAAAGTCGATTAGTTATGTAGGGTTTTATTAAAGCCCTAGGTTTACTCTAAATGTGGCTCAAAACTACACTTCATTTAAAAAAAAAAAAAAGCTCTTTTAAAAGTGTAAGAAGACTGACTATTATTCTTTTTAAATGAGAGCTGAATAGCTGCTTTTTGATAACAGACTTTCTCTGTTCAGCAGCATTTTAGAACTAATCTGTATGTGAACATAAATTCTTGACTTACTTTTCCTGCTGCAAAAAAAGTGGAAGCTTTAACATTTCAGGATATTGCCAATCTACGTACATGGAAGTCATTTTGTAATATAAGTTGCAGATTGTCTGTAACTGTTTTGGGCTGTCCGTGTATATCCCAACAATTTGGTCTTCTCGTGATAGAAAGGTGTTTCTTGGGGTTTTAAAAGGATAGGCAGTGCAAAAGGGGTTCTTGAGCTTAGGATGAATTGGTTTTGAAAGTCCTTAAGCATCTAAACAAGGATATAATTAGCTAATTTTAGCAACTTTTTAAAGAAAGTATTGGTCTGGAAATAACACAGGAATATAGAAGGTAATATGAACAATCCTTTCTCATCACCGAAGGAGAAGGTACTCTGGGAAATTGAATGACATCTAACTTAAATAAGATTTTGAAAGAATTTTACATGATGTGTAATTAACCTTAAGAAGTCTTTGCCCCAAGGTAAAGTCAGGGCTTTTTTAAGATTAGAAAATGAATTAGGTATTTATACAGATTGGTAGACCATCCACTATCCATCATCTGGGCTGCAAAGAAACACAAGGGAGGTGAGGTAAGATTTCACAGGTTCAATGAATAATGCAGCCACTAAAGATCAGCTTTTTACCTTCAGGTATTTGAAAGTGAATCCCCCACATAAGCCATCATTCAGGTTTCCTCTGCAGTCAGTAGAGAAATGTATTTCTTCAGGGAATGGCGAAGCCCCACCTACCTTAAATACCTGTCCTTTTAAGGGATAAATTCCTCTTTGGGGGTACCAGTCTGACATTAACTGTGGGGGGAGCAGAGTCACATAATTTAAATGTAATGGGCTATATCCCTTACTGCCAGGTATTGGATGAATTTATCCAAATCTGGAGATAGCACTTTAGATGCAGCATCTCAAGCTGTGCTAGGCTAGATTTTCCAACAATTTCTGCTTCAACTATTACTTGCTTTTACCACTAGTGTATATAATCTCAGTTTTCCCATCAGCACCTCCATTTTTCTGGGAACTAAGGCTCTTCCAAGGCTTTTCTCTTGTCTAAGTGATGGTTTTTATGTATTGCAGATAATGACACAGTATTACTGCAGCACTGATAGGTTTCACAGACTACCACGGGTAAAAAAAAAACCATTCTGAATTTTTGTCAGAAATTGTTGCTAACACAAGAGTTAAGCTTCTTACAACACTTGAGTTGGTAAAATAAAAAGGATTGTATTTCATGAGGGATATAAGAGACTTAAGTTCTATGGCCCCTATGTGTAGAGAATTAAACTGGGAGTTAGGCATCTTTGAAAATCTCACTTCTTTAGGCGCCTGTTTGCTCTGGGCAGTGGGTCCTAGAGACATCCATGTTGGAAATAGCATAAAAACTGCCAAGGTCTTTTTGATGGTTTTCTCCTGAGCTTCTTTGAAGTGTTAGCCTCAAGCTCAAAGGGAATCTGAGTTTACCAATTTCGCATTTTGTCTGTAGAAAAATGAAATGGAACCTTCAGCTGCCTTGAAGAAACACTATTATGAGTTGATGAAAAATTTTGTGAGGGTCTGGATAGTATCAACAGTATAAAAAACCCCTCTAATTCTGTAGTTTTATAATCTAGTGCTGGTTGCTTTTCAGTATAAAGTGTTTACCATAAAACCTGAGGGCTTGTGAACACAGCAATAGATATGCAGGCCCTGCTCCTGCCCACGTTGCTGGGCTGACAGCTCCAGATCGTCTCATATCTTCATTTCATTTAATTGCATTGTAGGGGTGCTGCAGGTTGCCAGTATTAACCAAAGGAGGTCTCAGCAGGATGGACTGGCCCTGGCTGTGTTGACAGGGGTAACGAGATGAACATGCTGAGCCATCCTCCATCTCTGGCACCCATGGGGGTTTCTGCGAGGGATCGCAGGTTCAAACGTTCCGTGTCGGTGGGGAGAGCAGGCCTGGGAGTTGGCCTGCTCTCCCCACGCGTTGCACATCGCCTGCCACACAGGCAGGGTTAGGCACACAGCCTGTCCCCGAAGGGCAGGGAGACTCCCCTAGGAACATGCCTGTGACTGGTCTTGTGTCCCCACAGTGACAGGAGCTCACTTTGAGTGATCCAGCTTGGTTTCTTCATCACTGCAGGGAGCTGCTCTTCACCCTTTGCCTGGCAGAGGCCTTTCTTTGCCCTTCCCCATGAAATGGTAGCAAATAGGCCCATGCCTTGTCACCCAGGGCTTTAGAAGATCCTGATGCAATTACCTCAAGAATACTGCAGTTTGGCTCATAATGTGGCAACTTGGGAGTTCCACCTAGGAAAAGTAAATGGCAATAAAGATACCCCTGTAGCACACTGCAGCCCCACAGGCAGAGAGTGTGGAGACGTGGTGAAGTTTTGCCTCTTGAACACGTGAAAGCCGCCTGTGGTGGCTATGCTGGGGCTTCAAAACTTGTCTTCTGCAGGGACAGCCATGATATTTAAAAGATAGTTCAAAGTCAATTGGCAGCTGTGTGGTGGTAGCCAGGAGGGGTAGCTGCAGCTCACAGCTAGCGATGCATGCTTCTGTGCATTAAGCCAGCATTCCCAGTCACATTTCAATTCCCTGGGGCAGCAAGCCAGGCTGGCTGGTGTGTTCCAGGTGCACCTGATGCCAGTCCACCTTTGGTTTTGGTGATGGCTGGTGGGAGAAGGGAGGGGAACCAGTAGTAAACTCTATTCTCTATGTCATTATATTTCTAATGTTGGTGTTCTTGTCTTTATGTCTATGCATTCTTTAGCTATGAGGATAACAGACCCTTCATCAAGTAAGAATGACCTGAATGGCTGATAAATTTCATTTATCAGTGTGGTCTCATGAACCAGCTGTCAGATCAATATTGAAAAATCATTAAAGCTTCTGTTATTCGCTTTTGAGGCAGAAGAGCAAACTGTGCAGGAAAATGGTCAGGCATACAGCTAAGGTGCAGAGTAAATGTGCTGCATGTGTATTGCCAACCAATTGTCACCTTATTTGCTTAATATTCTTTAATTGGATGTTACTTGAATTCAAGGTGAAAGTCCCTAAGTTAATCCTGTGTAGTACAGACTTGTTTTACCAATAGCAGCCTCTGGTCCACTGTGCTCTTTCACTGGGATTGCTTTATGGTAATGTAAATACAGAAGCAAATTTTGAGAAAGGTGCATGGGTGCTATTCCCAATGATTCCCTTTCTAGTTAATGGGAGTAGTGCAAGCAAATCTGTGTGCATTGGTGCATTGGAGACTCCTTACTCATTGGAGTACCTCCTAATTGTCCCTAATTGTAAACCACTGATTTTCAAATGCACCAACAAATGGATATTTTTGTTTCTTTATTGCAATAAAATTCCACTACAGGAAAGAAAAACCATGAAAAAGAAGTAGCAAGTCTGTACAAAGAGCAAGATAAAAACCTCAAGCTGCACCAAAAAAAAAAACCCAAACCTATGAAGAAAGCCAAAAATGCCTGGAAATTACATACCTTAGGGCATCTGCGCTCTTTCTCCTGCAACCAAAAAAGTAATGTGCAGTAGTACAAAATAGAAGCAAACCAACTTTGCAATAGACTTTCAGTTTGTTCTTCTGGTGAAGAGTCCTTTGTGTTCATTCTTTCAGCGCCATTCCCATGTTCTCTTTCATCGCTTGGTTCTGTTTTTTTCTGCGGATACGGGATGGAGCTATTCATAGTGATCTCCACGTCCTCTTTATCACCGGCTCTTGTTTTCTGAAGCACAATGCTGTAATGCGTGCAGTCTGCACTGCTGGGGGTCCTCTAACCCACAGATTCCTTTCCATCACTGTAGGTAGCATATCTTCACTAAATAACTGTTTCATTCCTGCACACCTCTGCAGCCAAAGGCTCTTTAATCAGATTCAAGAATGGGCTGTGCTTCAGAGCAGAATACTTTTGTGATATCCAGGGAATCATTTTTAAAAGACTCTGCAAGTGCAGGAAGCTTTTATCCTGGGATGAGCAAAGAAGAGGAAGGAAAAAAAAAAGGGGGGGGGATTTCCATGTAATTTTTCTTCTTTTTGATGAAAAAGAAAATTATTTGTATTTTATTAATTGGTATGCAATTAGGACAATAGCGTACTCTCACTGATGGTGGAATCTTGGGGAGAAAAATACCCCAAGCGACTAAAGCTGTAGACTTTATCTAGTGGCTACCTTTCTGAAGGATTGTGAGAATGTCTTTTCAATTTGCACCACACTAAATATTTATTAGTGGGATTGACTGGAAATGCTTCAAAGGAGCTGTTCTGGTCTGCTGGATACATAATAGTGATTTTTAAAGAACTGTCTTAATAAGCAGTTACCTTAGGGAGCTCTTCTGGTCATGTGGTAAAATAAAACATATTTTATAAACTTCAGTGGAAGACTTAATGCTGCATTTTCATTCTAATACCTAAAGAAAAAAAAACAAACCAAAACAAACAACAGAAGACATGAATACAGCATTAGTATGCTTTTCTTTGTGACAAACCCTGCTAAAAGGAAAAGGATTCAAGGCTGTAGCTGCCATGGCATCTCCGTAGCAGAGATTGTCTGTCTGACCTCTGCAGGACTGATTTGTCCCCCCAAGTTGCTGCTGCTTCATCTTTCTCCCCCTTGCTCCATGTTCTGCTTAGCAGATGGAAGCCCAAACATTCCAAACACAGGTCACATTTCTACAAGGCTGAAGTGGCTTGGAAACACAGGTAGATCTTTGTCCCTGTGAGCCCTTCTGCAGCATCCCAGGGGGCTTTGGGCAGACAAGGAAGCAGAGGTGCTGGCTGACTGCAGTCTTGTCTGTTTTGGGGTGTAGAAGGGCTAAACAGCGAGGAAGGGGTACAAAGACTGGATATCAATGCCTTCATTTTTATGATGTTACACCTAATGATAGCAGGGGCTCACAGAAGAAAATCAAAGCCTTCAGGTAAAGAGCAAACAGATATTCAAGGTACTGCTTGCTTCCCAGCTAGAAGTTGACTCCCTCCGCTGTGCAGCAGCAATTCCTTTAAAGTTGTAGGTAACACATCATGTGAAAACTAGGGAGATGGCTAGGAGCAGGACAGAGTTCCTATACTGCTTCTCACACTTCATATATTGTCCTGGTATTTGAGAAGGTAGTTTAGGAGATGACTAAATGTTATTTAGCAGGGTAACATGGAATACTTCTCCTGCCATCCCAGCAGAGCTTCCAGCTTTCCTGAAAAAACCCAAAAAACCTAACATGCAGCAGTCATCCCATGTCCCCAGCTCTGTTGTCCAGGCAGAAAGTCAGTGGGAGAAAGCAAGCAAAAGCTGTCTTCTTACCCGTATTTGTTGGAACATTTGGGGCCAAGCAGTGACTGCGCCTCTACTCCCACTGCCCTCCTGAGGTGGAGCAAGTGATAATCTTAGTTTTGCAGCCCATGTGAAGAAGGATTACCCCTCCTTTTCTCTGGGCAGAAGTGTGGCAGCAGTTACCGCGTTAGCAAATGTAGTGTGTGAGTGCCTGTACGAGTATACACACTTCCCCTCATCGTAGGGTGGAAGAAGTGTGAAGCAGCATTGCAAAGAACATCCTTGTGTGGAGTGAATCTGGCAGGCAGGGAACGCTTGCCCACCTGCCTGTAGCTGTTTATCTGGCTTACAGGCATATGGGAGACTAGCTAAAATGCAGCAATACATGTGTCTTGGTGTTAAGTGTAAATAAAGAAGCTAATCCAGCTGGCAGTCCTGTGAAACCAGTGGACACTAAAAAAAAGTGACAATCAGAGTTGTTGTTTCATTTGGTTTATTTTCTTTTCCTTCATTTGCAGAAATAACATCTACATGTCATTTACATGCACACTGCTTTTACATATTTAAAAAGAAAGGAGACATTGTGGTTTCAAGTGTGCTTTGGTTATGATAAATTTCTATGCTCGTAACACTTCCATTTCCTTATATTTCCTTGAGCTTGAAGATTTGTAAACTGCATCCAGCTTGAAGACAAAAGCTCCCTGTGATTTATTTTTATATGCTGTTTTCTTTTTGCTAAAACCAGGGGCAAAGTCTTCCTGCCTGTAGACACATGCCTTCTTTTGTGTAGGTGAAAAACCAATCCCTTTCTTTTTTTTTGTTTGTTTCTCCTAACAGGTCCTGGGTTATAGGTGCAATAGCCCTACTCTGCCTATTAGGACTGACCTGGGCATTTGGACTCATGTATATTAATGAAAGCACAGTCATCATGGCGTATCTCTTCACCATATTCAATTCTCTGCAGGGAATGTTTATATTCATTTTCCATTGTGTCCTCCAGAAAAAGGTAAGACGGATGGTTCCCAGCAGCAAGAGAGGTGGTAACGAGGTGTTTTGTTGCCTAACAACCACAGCGTAGCATTGTCTCTGTGCCCTGAATTTGTATCACACATATTATCTCTGTGCACCTAATAAGGGTAGTATTTAGACTGGAAACAGCAAGATGCTGGGAAATGAGGTTCTAACAAGGATATGTGGCAGTGGCATTTCAGGAGCCAGGGCCCTGGCAACAGATGTGTCAGAGGCAAGGGAAAAGGCAGCTGTCAGTTTGCAGGGCTCGGCAACAGGGCTTTGCCTGCTGTCAGCCAGATTCTCCTTCCCTGTATGCCAGTGTGAGAGGGGAGAGAATCCACAAGCATCCAGAAAGTGCTCACGTGGCTCAGTGCTCACAGCAAAACGGAGCCTTACATCCTCATTTGCAGTCCCTGCAGGAAATCACCCCTTTCCATGGCAGCATATGTGGGTTGATGGGATGTAATAGGGGCTGCTTCCCCTGCTTTTTTTGAGGACTGAAGGACCTGCTCTCTGCAGCAGTTCATTAGCCTTTGTATTGCTTGGGTCTGATATGGTGTTTTGGAAATCTTCCTCAAAGCAAGCACAGCAAGTGCTTCTTGGTGGAAATTGAAGTATGCCCCAATTAACATTTGCAAGATAACAGTAGAGTAACTTAGATAAACTCTAGGGGAAAAAAACCCCAACAGAATAAAAGCTCTGTGTTTATGTAGATCAAATTTACAGCCTCTGACAATCAGTAGTAAGTATTTTTAAGAACCTTTTTGTTCTCTACTTAAATTCAGTATTTCAGAGCTCTCCAATTATGTGCATGTCTGCTGATAATTATGTACATCTTAGTTTCAAAGGGCAGTTTAGTGAACCAATATAAACATAGGGAAGAGTTTATGTGGATACACTGTCCCAGTTTCTCAGGGTAATAACCGGTATCTTTCAGCAAAATGGCTTATTGAGGAAGGTCAGGTCCATGTTGAGATCTGTCCTCCATCTGAGAGCCACGGGCTTGCTCCTCTGTTACTCACATTTTGCTGTACAGGGAAGGGAGATCCAGCCCATGAAAACATAATCAAAATTCATCATAATAAGTGAGCTCTGCAAGAGATGCCTCTGGAAGGATCTGCAGAGCTGTGTGAAAATGTCATTCTTGGAAACAAAGGAAGACTTTTGGGGTTAAGACTTTTGTCCTTGTCGTTGCATCTCAAATTTGTCCATCTTAAGAAGCTTAAAAGCTTTATCTAGATGCAATTTCCTGCTGATGATCCCAAACCTTTCAGCAAGAGTGTTTCCAGGCAAGATGACAGTAAGAGTGTAGGAAGCATCACCATTGCTTATTAAACCTGCAGATGCCTCTCTGATGAGGAGTTTGAATTTCTGCACCATTCTCACTGGTACTTTTTCTCACCTCCAATGCACCCCGCAAAGGGTCAGTCCCTAACCCAGCATCCCTGCACAGCTCTGCAGCCTCCTTGGCTCATGGGGTTCTCAGTCAGCATGACAGAACCATTCTCTTTTCTGTCTTAAGCCAATTTACACCCTTAAACCATCACTGATAGCTGTGGAATTGTTCCTGATTTACGGCTGCACAGAGGGAAGGAGAATGCAGCTGGTACCTTGCTGTGGGGTGGATGCACCTCTCTGACCTAAGAGCTGAGGGAGGTATTATTTAAGAGGAGAAAAAAAATCCTTTCCTTTCCTGTCTATCATGGCCTAGAAAATCAGCAAAATGCTGCAGAGAGGCAAGCAGTGGGTGGCTAATTAAAGCAATTGAATTATTTTCTCTCAGCAAAGGATTGATTAGGCACTCGAGCATATTGGGCACTTGTGGTATGTGTTTGTCTCAAGCGCTTAAGGAAGAGCCTAATGAAAAAGCTGTAATTTGCTATTTAAACAGTTGTTTCACAGAGTTGTGAAATGCTCATAGAGAGTTTGGCAAAATGTTACAGCTATCCGTGTGCTTCAAGGAATTTCAACTGGTGTTTTGGACATGCATGGTGGTTTTGGGGCTTTTTTGTGTCAATGGATAACATGACCCTCTTTTGGCTCTTTAATAGAGTCTGCTCACCTTCAGCCCTGTCCCATCTGGTTTCTGGGTGTTGCTGCCCACAAAAAGCCACACCTGAAGCTTGGTGGAAGGTTAGATCCTGTCCTGGCACAAGTCAGCGTAGTTCCCCTGAAGCAAAGGAGGTGGCACGAATTTGACTGCAATGCCCATTTAAAACATGACTGGCTTGCTGTGGAAAAGCAGGCTCCAGCCATCCCTGAGCATCGGGAATATAATCTCTAATGCTGCTGGTTCTACAGTTTCCTCAAACTTCAATTTGACTGCAAGAAACATTTTTTCTAATAAAAAAATCAATAGCTTTCATATGTTTCTCTTGGAATTCTTTCTTCTTAGTCCCCTGCCAGAAGCAATAACTTTTAGTACCTTGATGAGCCAATATGCTAGTTTATATCAAATCTACAGCGATATTAATTTTCAGTCATAAATAGTGTACCTGCACTTTCTCCCATGCTCCTTTGATGTGCCTCAGAGGATGCTGTAACCGGCTGGTGTCAACGAGCAGCTCTGCTGCAGGGGAGCAGTCTCTTGTGACATCCCAGACCATGAGCTCAGCTGCAAGGGGTACTAGGCTTCTTTCCCACACACTGCAGCAGATCTTGTTTTAACAAAACACTGAGGAAAAATAAGGGGCTGTGTTGAAAATAGAAGGCAGTAGGCTGGAGGAGGAGCTGCCTGCTAACCACCACCACTCTTTCCTTGGCTAGGTACGTAAGGAGTATGGAAAATGCCTGCGCACACATTGCTGTAGTGGGAAAAGTACAGAGAGTTCTATCGGCTCAGGAAAAACCTCGGGGTCAAGGACACCTGGAAGATATTCCACAGGCTCACAGGTAAGCCACTCTTCTTGTCTGTGTCCCAATGCCATGCCAAGACCCTTCTCAGCTATTCTGGGAGGAAAGCTCCTCTTGGAACCAAAGGAGCTGCCTTAGGCCTCTCCCCAGTACACCTGCAGAGATTTCCCTCACTTCCAGACCTGAACTCAACACAGTGGCTTCCCTTGACATGTGATGGCAATTAATGCCTCTCCAAGAGCCTTCTAAATAGTTCTGTTGGGAATAAAATGCCCAAACTTGCCTTCCAGAGGCAGGGGTTTGTCATCACCTGAGGTGTCCTGCCTGCTCTCCATGGGAAGCAGGAGGTGGGAGCATTTTGTCAGCTACGCTACATTCCAGTACATCCTTTAATCATGAGATGAAGGTTGTCAGTATTAACACGTACAGGAATGATGCTATAAGCTCCCAAGTTTTTTCTTGTAAAAAAAATTAAAGGCTATAAGTGTCTTGTAACAGCCTTCCCAGTAAATGCTTGCTTTCTGACATTCAGTGGTTTGGTCTGTTCCATGCCTCACACAATTTGCCTTAGCTTATAAACCTCTTAGGAGAAGCCATTGGGGTCAGACTATCTTACTAAGCTACTAGTTTTGTTACCTTTGGTCACCTGAAAATTCAGGTTTTGTGTAGTTTGTGCACTTAGCAGTTTTGAAGCTAACTTGTATGTAGAGATGCAGATTTATGGACGAAGAGTTCATATAAAATGAAGAAGCTTATTTCTTACTCAATAGAAACTAAACACAAATTTATTCAGCATTAGTAATGGAAGTAATTATACATGACAGTTCCACTATTAAATTATAAAAGACATGCAGCGAGTAACAGCTTATAACTTTCCAGGAAAACCTAATTTGCAATTTATGTCTTGGAGCAAATCATTATTTATTTGCAGTGGTTTCCAAGATGTCATCCAAAAGCTCCACTTTGGTGTTTTCATAGGTTTGGTAGCTCTGCAGAGCAAATAAAAGCAACAGAATATAGAACCTCGCTCCAGTAGGCAATCACATCTCAATAATGTCCAAAACTCACAATATTCAGCAACATTTAGGTGGCTGATTGGAAAGCCTCTGGTGTTACATAACTTAGCTGCTGTGCTGGTGCCCTCCTCTCCAGAAAGAGCTGACTTTAATGGTCCCTCCCTCTTGCCAGTCCCAGCACAAGAGAACAATCCCTTTTGAGGGTGAACTGAGTCTTCTGGCATCAGTCCCCTTGTGGCAGGTGAGGTTTGAGGCACCAAGGAAGATTACTTTGCCTGCAGAAGCTTGTCCTTGGAAGGATGGAAATTCCTGAGACCCACTGTAGCCAGGAGAAACCTCACAGAGGTGATGGAGAATAGATGGAGATCAGTCTTGAGTTGTTGAAAACATCTGGCTCCTAACTCTTAAGTAGAGAAGATGACGAGGAAGAAAGCCTGTAAGATCCCTTTATTCTCTGAGAAACACATAGACAACAGAATAATTAATCTACAGTGGATCATGTCAGAGAAATACAATAAATAATTACTGTAAAAGGGCATGGGCCTCATGTCACACGGTACTTCCATTTATAGAGGGCTAATGCATGATTAGGAGATGCTGTTATTCCATGGTTAATGAGTAATCTAGGACTTTTCAGCTGGGACCACATGATTAAGCCTCAGTAGATCTCGCATGGCTAAAATCCCACTATGGAAACCACTGGATTTTTGGTACTTGTGAAAAACACGGTCTGTCACAGTGGGAAAGGCTTCCCAGTCCCCCAGACCACTTAGAACCACTTTCACACAGCCAAGGAAAACGTCCATCAGAGTCTCAGACGTGAGGTGAGGGAGAGTTTTCCTGGGACACCTGGGTTCTCCAGTCATTTTCATGCACGGATAGTGGTGGAACTGCTCACAAGATGCATTTTGGCTGATATTTTGATATTTTGCAAGGTCTAGTTAGGGAGGAGTGACACAGTGATGTAAATGCCACAGAGGCAGATACTTCAGCATATTTGAGGAACAAACAGAAGGCCAACATATTCAGGACACTTTTGCCAATAGCAGAAGCTATACCACAGATGGCAAAACCATCACAGATTTTTCAGTATGGGAACAGAAGTCATTCATTTGTGGGGAATTTTTTGCTTCCCCCCCCCACCCCGCCCGCCCCAATCCCCAAGATGGAAAATAGCTATAGAAAACTTCTGTTCATTCAGGGACACCAAGATTCAAATCAAGTCTTCTGTTACACTTCACAAAAAATAAGAAACAAGTTGTCTGAGTGCTGGAAGCACATGTGCTTCTGTATGTGAGTTATTTTTCCATTATTTGGTGCTGTATTGGCAAACCTGTGACTGGCATGGGGTCTGGGTTTCTCTCATGCACAATTTTGTTGTTTTTTTTTTTTAATTAAGACGTAAGTGATTCAATTATACACTTTTTCACGCTAGGCATTTGCGTTACGCAGTTAGTCTGGCAGGGTCTGGCATGCACGAGGCAGGTTACACCAGAACAGCACTGCTTGCTTACAGCTGGCTAGAAACAAGTCTCATCCTGAGCTACACATGCAAGTAGCCATCTTTAGTGAGGCAGAAAGAATCCTCTCTAGAGCTGCTAAAGATTCATTGCCTGCTGTGCTTCAATCCCTCTTCAGAGCCGGATTCGTAGGATGTGGAATGACACAGTTCGAAAGCAGTCCGAGTCTTCCTTTATTACTGGAGATATAAACAGTTCAGCTTCACTCAACAGAGGTAATTATAAACTATTTTTCATATCTCTAACTCTTCTGATGGCTTTAAGGAGTCTGAAATGTGTTACCTCTTTCCCCCTGCCTTTTCCTCCTCACCTCGAACGTCACTGGACCCTCTTCTACCACACAAGAAATGTTACAGTGATAAATGGGAGGAAGTTTTATGGTGGTTGTTGCCTTCTTTTTCTTTTCTTTCTTTATTTCTACACGTGCATTTTCAAGAATTGTCATTTCTGGAAGGAAGTTATAAAAAGCGAAAGAGAGAAATGAAATTAAGTTGAAATCTCCCCTTTCCCTCAGAAAACTGCTAGTGCCAGAAGCTGCTGACGTGTCAGGCCTCGTTGCTGACAGTGAAAATGGGCCATTACAGCACTGTACAGCCTGTGTTAAGCATCACAGGAGTCCTGATTGTCCTGCATATGTAGCAATACTGTCATCTTTACAGAAGCAAAAGTGAACAGCAGAACATAGACGTAAGGAAAAACTGTGCTTGGAACAAAATTGTCTGTGTTGGTGTTAATATACCTAGTTTGAAGAACTGACTGATGTGAACTTTATAGACATCTGCGGAGGAAAGGCTATCAGAAATGTATATGCCAAACAAAATGTGGTGTCTGGCACAAGAGGAAATATGAACAGCTTTTTTAAACCAAGTGTTTTTCAGGGAGTTGCAGGAAAGTGATGTTAATGGAATACCAGAAAAAGAGCCTCAGAGATTGCTTCCTTTCTCTTCCAGTACAGCTACTTTATGAATTAACCTTGAGCAGCAGATGCCAGACTCGGTTTTGTGTTATCTGTCCAGTTGATGCTGGAATTAAGAAGGATTAGAATTGGGATTACTGGGCCCAGCTGTTCTCTCATGATGATGAAAATCAAACGTATTTCCAGACCTGATGGTTGGTCTGCAAAGCTCAACTGAGAATTGAGTTGGGACTTTGGTTCCTATTCAGTCTTTATTCTCTCAGAATTCCCACTGATTTTTGGGTGAGTTTTGCCTGAGGATAGGCTTGAGGGATTTTGACTGTGCTGTTAGTAAAATATTGACTGCTGAGTGCCAGGGGAACTAGGGGTATATGATTCTGTTCTCTGAACATTATACACACTGCCCAAATCAGTGCAAAGGGGAAGGCAGTGTAGTTAACATGGAGCTGTACTCACTGGTCTTTTTTGTGCCAGGATGTTTTCCCTCTGCAGTGAAGATTCATTAATGAAGTTCACTATAAGATTCCATTGCTGCAAATGCCTGATTTATTCACATACGTTGCCCTCACATCTCTCTCTGTCTCTGCATTAAAGACTGCAGAGCAGCAGCCAGGCTTCTCTGGGTCTAACATAGGGGGGGGAATTGGTTGTCACACAAAGGTTCCAGCAAGAGCCACTGTTTCCCTCAGCCATCCACTGCTCCATCTCAGTGGCAAACCAAAATGTGTTATGCATGAAATGTTTGCTCCTTTAGTTAGCACAGAAGTTGAACTCACTCTCTGATGCAGCTGAGGCTACCAAGGGATGTATTTTGGCAAACAGGATCCTCTGGGCTTGTCAGCAAAAGAAAGGTATCTCTCCTTTTTCGGTTGTACGTTCTTTTCTGTGCAAAGAGGGAAGTATGACTGCCAGTTGGGACAAGTGAAGAGGTTTCAAGTGGACAGTCTTCATCCTAGTGCGGTGAGAGCCTGTTACTAGATGTGCCTGTTATTTAAAGGTCAGTTGGGAAATGAACTGCCAGGGGAAGCATCTTCAAAGCACATTTCCTCCAGCCATTTTCCTTGTGTAACACGGGATGAGATGAATCACCTGAAGGGCCCGAATCTTTATACTGACTACAGAAGCAGCCTGATAAGTGGAAGGGAAGCCCTTTAGGTGGGACACTGAAGTGACTTGAGTAAGTTTTACAATTATATGGAATCACCCTCCCTCTTTTTAACACAGGCAGGCACAGTATTTTTTGTTGTTGGGTTTTGGTTTGTTTTTCTGGTAAACAGAAGTATTTGCAAAGTGGAGGTTAAAAACATTTCTATGGGAGATAGCATTTCCAAAGCTAGCAGTTCCATATGGTCAGTTCTATATGGAAATACACCTGACATCTACAGTAATCCCAGCTGCACAAGGCTCCAGTATTTCTCCTTTATCCTGTTTATTTCAGCTGAAAAGCAACATTTGTGGTCTTAGGGCTCTCCACAGAGCAAACACTCCAGAGAGCTGCAGCCTGAACAGAGCAGTGGGGCAATATGTTTTTCACAGTTCCTGTCTTACTCTTAATATTTAAATGTATATCCAAAGGAGCTGTTTCATTAATGTTTTATTTACAAGTGTGCTATTAAGGCTCAGAGGATTCAAGTGTGAGCCTTGAACTGTGTGGTCAGTACATACTTTCCCTGACTGAGGATGATACAACAGGCTCCCATTCCTGTTCAAAACTCCCATTCCAGCCTTCCCAGCCTAGACACCTTTTGCACAAAATTATCTGTATTATCCCAGGTTAAACATTCTCTGTGTGCTGGCATGTTACCCAGAGCCTTCAGAGAGCAATCTGTGTTCTAAAACAGGAAGAAAGTGATCCTTTGTCCCCAGAATTGTCCTAGCATCCAGGTCCTGGAGCTTAACTCCACTCCTTGTCCAGCACTGAGTTGGGCCAGCACTGAGTTTTTGTGTTTTCTGCTGGGGGAGCAGAAAGCAGTGAGACATCCTCCAACTGGGGTACTATCTCATTCAAACCTGTTTTTTCCCTCATATCATTAACCATATTCACAGCCTCCTGCCACATGATGACATCCCAGGCAAGACTGCTCTAGCTATCCATATTTCCTGTATGATGACCAGCATTTCTGTATGACATCTCACTTCTTCTTCCATCATGAACCTCCTGGGCGTCAGTCTGAAATAAGGTGTCTGTGTTAGTGCATCCCTCTTTTAGACATACAGCTATGTCTTTTTCTGATTTAGCAGATAACACACTGCTTATGGCTCTTTTCAGCCTCATATTCTCTTTTATTTACTATTTCCCCCTCCCCCTGCCAAAGTAATTGACCATAATGTTACTTTTCTTCTCATTTATCACACCAGGAATTTCAGGCATAACCCCAAACTTGCCTGATATAATGTGTTCTGTAGTGAGAACTTTACAAACTCTATCATAAGGCATACAAAACTATTTCAGATATTTCCTGAAGGTAGCATCTAATTATTTATTAATAAAAAGTATGTCTGGCTTTGTTTCCCCTTGCTGCTTATTATGACTTAGTAGTGGTGTGGATTCAGGGTTGTTATACCACTGAAATCAGGAGGAAGGGAAAAGAAACTGGCTGCGGATTTCCTTTTTTAGTCTAATGAAGAGCATGCCTGTCCATCCCATGGTCATGGTCTCAGCTTGAGGATCCAGGGGGATTCCTGCTCCTTGCACTCCCACTGCAACTTCATCCAATTTTTCACACCCTGGGTCTGGCTGCATACTTCTGCCACCTATTTCACATCCAACCTGGGCTCTACATTTCTTCTCCTACTGCTGAAAACTTCAGAGGTGTAAAAGCTGAACCAAGCTGATTACCTCATAAGTAGGAAAAAGAGGTTTCCCTTTGCCAGCAGTGTGTTTGGTGTGTGATCTTAATGCAGGCACTTGGATGCAGTGCTGAAAAAGTAGTACAAAAGGGATGCATGTAGGATGGCACCGACTGCTGAAGCTTAGTACTTTGAAGGCTGAAAAGTGGAATGTATGAAGGAAAAGCAACAGAGTTTGCCTGAGCTTCGGGTACATCCAGTTGGCCAGCTCAGGATTGTGAGGGACGGGTCTCTTTGCACTTTTGGAGTGTTCATGTCGAAAAGCTCTGGGATAGCTCAGCCAGCCTTGCAAACAAGCAGTCATAGCACGAAACAGCAATGTGACACCAGCCTATTTTTATCCATGTCTTAGGTGAGAGGCAATACAGTAATTACTGTCTCTCTCTAGATGTGAGACAAGTGGGAGAGGAAAAAAATCATCATGAGCTATACAGTACTTTGTTACCCTTCAGATTTTCAGGCTGGGGGGAGGGAGGTGGTGGTATTATGTGTGTGATTTTTTTTTTTTCAGAGGAAAAGTGGGAGTTATCTGTTAAAGAAAGGACTGTTCCTTGTTTTGGTGAGGCTTGAGAGCAGCAGAGACAAAGGTCTTCGTCACTGGTACAAGGCAGTGCTTTGTTATAGGAGAATGCTTGTATGGAGTTGTGTGTATCAATTCAAGTTAGCACACAGTAGTTCTTCCCTCTGCAGAGAAATAAAGGGGCTAGGGGTAAAGCCACCAGATTTCACAGAGAATAGAAAGTGCTCCAGGAGTCTATTGTGTTGGGTCAAGTGCTGTTCTCCTGCTGTAAGGCTCTGAGTCTTGGCTTACAAACTAGACAGCAAGTTAAATAGTTTATCCCAATAGCAGTCCTTCTATAAAAACAGGAGTATGTGCACCTCCTGTCATCTGGCTGTATGCATATATGCTTTATGTCCACCCACCCCCAAAGCACTGCTCACCATCCCCACCACCCTCATGTGTGGAGGTCTCCTGGAGGGACATCTTGGTGGTTTGCATTGCTGCTCCACTTGTCTGAAAGAAAAGAAACAGCAGGGAGCTGCAAGAGCAGAGCTGTTTCATGAGAGAGAACATCTGGGAGATGAGGGGGAGTCAAGCACAATCCAAACCCTCACTGATGGTTCATTGTGCCACAGGGGCTTAAGCCAGGAGGCAGAGCCCTGGACAAGGTGAGGGTATGAACCTGGTGCAGGGTCCAGCCCAGACCACCAGGAGATACTGGCAGAGACAGGGCTGGAAACTGAGCTACAGCCCAGGTCCAAGATCCAGCCAGGAGACAGACACAAGGCTAGGACTGCATGCACAGGGCCAAGCAGGGCTGTGGGTCCCTGGTGTGTCTCACTGAGATCACTAAGGGTTATGGGGGTCATAAGGGCCTCAAAAGTTGTTGCAGATTGGAGCTCAGGACCCCTGGCAGCGAAGGATGGTAAGTCTTAAATACAAATTCATCCATGTGGTCTTAAGGGTCCATTCATGTGGTAGCAGGCCCTTGTCAGCAAACCCTATCAGAGTCATCACAAGGCCCTCAGATCCCCAGTGTTGGCACAACAGATATTATCCCTGACTAGGAAAGCCGTGTTCATTCCCTGTTTGCTCCCATGCAAATGGGCTGAAATGGGAAATGGAAATGAGGGTATTGTTTGTCCCTGCCCCTTGCTTTTTCTTCCCAAATGCCTAAATGCCATTGCATGTTTCCTCTTCTGGGTAGCGTTCCAGAATAAATACTTGATTTCCTTTTGCTTTATTATTTCTCCCCTGCGTTTTTATATCAACCACAAAGACTTAATCTGAAACACACACAGGAAAAAGGGAAATTATTGCTACTGTTTTCAGAGGTAATCAGTTTAATGTCAAATTCATGTGGATTTCTTCATAATGAACAGAACAAATTGAGCTCAAATTCAAACAGTGGGAATCTGAGTCAGAGAGGAAAATTAAAATGAAGAACATTAATATCCTGATTTCTAACCCAACTGAGACCTGATTGTTTCCTAAATGAAATCTCCCATCAAATTCCTTCCACCCACCCAAAAATATAATTAAGCTGTGATTTCCAGGCTGAAATCGTATCTGGACTGTGAACTCAGCAGGGACAACTGTGTGTGTTGCGGAATTATTTTCAGGTGGATATATTTTCTTGCATTTTTAGGAAGCAGTTATTTAGAAAACACCAGCAGGTTAAATTCTTCCTTTGGACTTCCTTTGGACTGTCACTCCAGAATACAGGAGGTATAGGTTAGCACTCAGACAGTGCAATGAGTCAGCTTTGGGTCACTCTCCCCAGATCTGCCCTCTCTGCTGAGAGATGAGGGCTGCTGGATGTGTCTCAGTGTTGCAAGATCAAGAAGTTCCAGTTTAGCTGTTTGCAGGGGTGGTGGGTGCCATGGTGTGGACATAACTGGGCAATAGAGCAGTGAAAAGTGGTTAGAATTTGGTGTGGTAAAAAGCACAGGCAAGCAGGGGAGGAGGGGAAAATAAAAAGGGAGAAAAGAAAGGAGCAGAAATGGATTCCCCAGGGATCTCAAACCCCTTCCATGGTACGTTTCACAGTGCAGTAGCTTCTCATTACAAGCCATTTGCCAATGCTGACCCTTTGCTGCCTAGACAAAGCAGAGAGAGGGTGGAAATTTGGACAGTGGAAGTGCTACCGTTGTCACTCATCAGCCTTTCTCAAAATGCTTGTTTGCTCCTTGATGGATTAATGTGACCGGCGTGACAGAGAGATTTCTGCTAAATTTATGTTGCATATAAAACAAATAGCAAGCAGCCAAGCTCTGGCAGAGGTGGAAGTGCCTCTGCTCATCTTGATAGGATATTCAGAAGACACCACCAAATGATCAATCACTGTCTGTCTAAACACTTCTTACCTGCTCTAACACCTATGACTTTTCTTGTGGCTTAAAGACATTAGAGACTAAATACTTCCTCTGTTTGTTGTCTTCTTACAGTTGGCAGCAAACTATGCCCCAGTTTCTCCTGTTAAGTCAGTCTGTTTTCATGTCATGTCTTTCAGAGAGATCATTTTAGGGTGTGGGGACCTACTCATTTTGAATTAGTGAGTTGTGGCTATATGAACATTCATGCTGGCAGCAGTATTAATGGTCACTTTTTTCCTATTATTTCTTGTTCCTGTTGTGTTTCTGGGGTAAGCAGGTTCAGTGCAGAGGACTCACAGGATGTCCAAGGTGCCCACAGTTGCTCTCCTTGTTCATGAATGCATCTGTAGATGCCTAGAAGGAGCTCAACAAAATATTTATGGATATAAAAATACACATTATTCTTGGTTTGTGAGCACTTTACAGCTCAAAGACAACTGGACTAAAGAAAAGTGTGTGTCTTCTGCAGACACTTTGGTCTTGTGAGTACCATCACTGGGCAGCTGGATATGTGGTGTAGAGCAAGAGGCGTGTCTGTTCAAATATGAACACGCCCTGGAGATGCTTTAAAAGCTTTGAGCTCTGTTTTCAGTGATGCTCAGGGTTTGATGGATGTAAATGCAGAGGAATTATCAAAGCTGAACCTGGGATGGCCCTTGGCAGGGACAGCAGCTTCAGTGACCATTCAGAGACCATCATCTGTCAACGTGCAGATCTCACTTCTTCATTGTCATTGCTTCAAATCTAAAGCACAGCCCTTTCGCCCCGAACCTGTCCCTTTGTGCCGAGTGCTGAGAGGTGTCAGTGCCTAACATGTCTGTGCTGACCATTGCTGGATTGGCAGGGACAAGGTGCTGCATGAACCTGAGGGATGCAGCAGTCCTTGCCCTTGAGCATCATCCTTCACACTGCAAAGCTCTCAGTCCTGGGAAAGATATTCTTTGTTTCAAGGGGTCCATCAGTCCTGGAGCCTGGAGGCCTCTGGTTTAGGCACAAACAGACACCAGTGCTAGTCTCTTCCCCCTCTAGAATATGATTAGAAGTTCAGTTTCTATTCTTTTTAAGTCCAGGCTGCTACTTGAGAAGGGGATTTCTGGAGGTGTTTAAGTGTCCCCTAGCTGTTTGGTGGAAATGAAGGGATAAGAAGAATAAGAAGAATAAGAAGAATAAGAAACAGCCTGTGGGCTGTTTTCTAGCATCTCATCCAGCCACAGCTGCTCGAGCGCTGCAACTCCTGCTCCTCACTGGGCAGATTGGTGTTCAAGGGAACTTGGTGTTCACTGTCCCAGCACCCTGGGTGCTTGTATTAGTGCTCACAACTCCAGGGAGAGCCTCCAAAAAAAAAAAAAAATAAAGCATAGTTAATTTATATCAGGACTTTAAAACTTCCATTTTACCCAGCGTAAGAGGCTGTTCCTTTACCTCCCCATCTTACCACCACTGACATTTTCCTAATGAAGCTCCTTGGTTTCATCCGCCGTGCCCTTCTGCTTCTTCTGTTCCCTGTGGTAACTCTTACAGACACACTTATCCTCCCCTGACCCCATGGATAGCCCTTCCTGAGGCCCATTGCCCAGATGGAGGGCGTATTTGGAGGAGTAGTCCACATGCCATTGCACCAGTTCAGTCACAAGGGATTGCTGATAAGCCAAAAATCTCTGCAACCCTGTTAAGCAACTGTTGGTTTGGCTAAATGTCAGCAAGTGGCCTCAAAATGACCCATCCTGATAATCACATATGAAGTAGAGACAAATTCCAGATAGGTGACAGCAGAGGAATATTTTCTCTTTGTAAGGGAAAGTCATCAGCCTTTTGGACTAGCAAATTGCTTCTGGTGGTTTTTATCTTTTCCCACCCCTGTTTTTCAATCGGCTGTACATTTTATGCTAGAAAAATTATGATTTTCTGCATCAAGGATCAAAACTTAGGGAGTTTAACTCCTATTTCTGCCTATGTGCAAAATTAATCCCATTGTTGATATTCTCCCGGTTTATTTTGCCTCTCTGCTGCCTGGGACTGAGTTAGCTGAGATTTGTTGCAGTGATTTCAGTGAGTGACATGACATTCTTCCTTTGGGAGATATTATGAACTGGCTTTGATTTTAGGATTGACAGCCATATAATTGGAAGTTCAGTCATTAGGTGGATCAGCTTTAAAGAGGAAAAGTAAGGGCAAGGCAATTTCTGAAATCAGAGCAGGCTTTGGGGAGTATTAGATCTGGCAGAGTACTGCTGCAGAGCAGTCTTAATATGATGACTGTGAAGGAGGAAGGAAGAAAGCATAGCTGCTTTTATAGATTCCTATAAGCATTGTCCAATTTTCACCACAGGCAGGGCTCTCTGCACATCTTGGGTAAGGCCTCAGGTTTAGTGAGAAATAATTGTAAACAGGAATAATTAGGGATAATGGATGTTTGTATAGTTGAGATACAGTGTGGTATAAACCCTTGGAAGGGGTCATGGTGTTATAAAGAAATGTCCCATCCTGGGACAATGTTTCTGCTCCAGGCAGTGAAAAAGTAATTAGTGAGTGAGCAAATATTTATAAATTGATGTGGACTAGCTGTGTGTTTTGAACATGGCCTGCAGATTATAATCCAGCAGAGGTTTGTCATCTGAAATCATTGCCGAAGGAAGAACGTGGAAAAAAAAGGGGCAAAGAAATACTTTCACTCCCCTGTCTCTGCATAAAAACACGGGATGTTTCATTTGGCAGAAGATGGCCCAGAGCTTAACAACCTCATTTGCTGAAACTCCATTTCACTGCAGTCAGTATTAATAGCTTCACAATGAATAGATTAGATGCTGCAAGTGACAACAAACCTATTTGAGAGAAATTTAATAGGGAAGTTTACAGAAGTTTATTAACTGAATCCTGTTGGCTATTATAAGAACACAGCTCGATAAATCTAACTGTCAGAGCATTCGTTGGAAGGAACTCAGAAAAATGCTGAAAATACCTGTTGTCCTCCAGCAAATATGTGTGATTTTGCTTTTCATAATTGCATTTATTGTTGGAACAAACTGTGAACACATGGAAGACCAGGATTCTTTAAATACTTGAAAACTCTACCTGTAGAAAAGGACACTGTGGAATGCTGGTAAGGAAAGTCTCAAAGAACACTAGAGCTTTGACTCCTACAAACCTACTTTTGTTTCCCTGGGAGCAAAGTGGAGTAAGTTAATACTAAGTGAAGTATAAAACCAGCCAGAATTTACAAACTGAAATCAGTGCAGAGAGGCTATTCCAGTGACATTCAAGTCTGAGTTATTTACTACATTTAGGGTAAGGCAGCATGTGTTGTGGGGTTGTTTTAATGGGCACTTAAGGAGAGATTGAGCTCTTACCACATCGTTTGTGTCCAGGCTAAACCATGTGCCCTGATAGCTGAGGAACTGCACTACCTTCAGGGAATGGTCCATGTTCTTCCTGGCTGTCACTTGTCTCTGCAGGGTAGTCTGAAGTCAAGGACATGATGTGCAAGAAGCTGATCTGGTTCATGGTGGTTGTGAACCACGAGATAAGTTGAGTGCTTCAGGAGTCAGAGCAGGCAGGAGTACAGCCTGTGCCCTTACCTTGCAGAAGGGGAGATGTGTTGTTGGCAAAATAGGGAGGAAACAGGACTGAGATTGAAAACACAGCAGTACATATATTTTCTTCTGAAACAAACAAAAAGAGCCCAAGAAAATCTACATTTTGGAATTG
The DNA here is from genome assembly GCF_017639235.1 of Corvus kubaryi. NCBI lineage: Eukaryota > Metazoa > Chordata > Aves > Passeriformes > Corvidae > Corvus > Corvus kubaryi. The sequence continues at coordinate 14,689,511 of NW_024582059.1, read as the reverse complement.
CTGGGTCAGAGGCAATGAAACATTTTGTTATGACTCAGATGTGCTTTTTCTAAACTATTTGTTTCTACTCTAGTAAAAAGTTGACATAATATGAAAAAGGCAAAGCCAGCTTTCATACAAGTCACTCTTTTGGAACAAAAAGTGAAAGCATTTAATTTGGAAAATACTGATTTCTTAGGGACATTTTTAAGAATTCACTAGTTCATCCAGTTAAATTTGTAAGCTGGTCCGTTCTCCTTTCTCAGCAAAACTGCTCTTCTGTCACATCTGCTGGGTGTTGGGGAAATCTCTCCATCCCCTGCTAAAATGCATGTAGCCAACATAGAGCTGATTTTGGTACACAATTGAGAAGACCAGGAGTCAGAGAAGACAGTGGTGGTGTTACCTGTGCAGACAAATGATCCCAGTTAAAGCAGTGCTGCTCAAACCCTTTCAGCCAGGCAGAGCCATGGTGAGTGACAGTATCATTCAGAAAATCTGTAGTAGCAGTTGAATCCATTTCCTTTCCAGCTGGGTAGGCCATGCAGATGATTCAAGGTAACCTCAGTGTCTTTGTGTGGCTTTGTCAGCCAGCTGCCCACAAGAAATTTTTTTGAATTTTGTTCCTGAGTGATGCAGTCTAGAGTCTGGCAACATGTGCTTGTCATCATAATTTTCATCCTTTCAGTGAGTGAATAAACCATACTTGTGTTTAACAAGATACAGTTTTCCCATGCAGTCATTACACATATCTCTTCCAAAAAATTATTGCTACATTCAGTGTTGTTGTGCATCAAGGACATCAATTTCTACCTTAGAAAGGAAAGAAAAAGGTACCATTTGGTTGCATACTGTCATTAAAATAATACCTACTTTCATAGGCACAGAAAGCAGCTAACTGTAGCTATCTGAATCCTTTGTGTCTGGTTACAGTGATGTTAAAAATTGTGGGATTTTCGTTTTCTTTGTCCTGGTTGGTTTTCCTAACAGTTTTTCTCAGTTTGCAAGTCAAAAGTGCAGCCCTCCAGATCTCTCCTGAGCACAGGCCATGGCTTCTCCCAGCCTTTTAAACCCAGTAAGGCTAGATCTGTGGTGCTTGAATCATGAGGATCACTGACGCTGTGAGAGGGGCAGGAGCATCTGTGTTACCCAGCGAATACTTGCCTTCTGAAAGACCATCATTTCTTTCTCCTTGTGATTACAGCCTGTAAATCCTTCACTTGAGGAAATCCAGTGTCAGGAAGACTTGAACTGAGCACTGGCCTTTCCAGAGACCCGAATTTGAATGTAATTTTGGATATTAGGGCTGACCCGGTAGCTGTGTTTTGCTCTGAACTTTGTTGAATACCAGTGGAAACAAGGAGACTTGGGACTCTAGTTGTACCAGTGTGGTTGCAGGGAATGTTTTTGTAGAGGTGTGAGTTCTGCTGTTAAATGTTTGTTGGTTGTGATGGTCTCATCGTGCTGTAAAAGGTGAACCTGTGCGTTTGAACCCATCTTTTTTCCAACCCCAAATTCGTGCTCCCACACGTGCACAGCATGATAGGGGTTTGGAAACAGAATGCATTTGCTTTCAGTTGGGTACCTTTGACTAGCAGAACTGAAGGTGATTCAGCACAGCTGGGTAGAAGGCAGTTCCCCTGACTAAATAAAGAATGGTGGCTGTGTGCTGGGCTTAGGTGGTTCAGCAGATGGCAAAGGAGGGATCTGTACAGGGGCTGCTATTGCTGGAATGTAGGAAAGCAAGGATGATACAGAGCTGTGGGGTTTGCTGGGAGAGCTCTGCGTTGCACCACGGATGCTGAGAGCCGAGGATCCAGCAGCAAGTGAATAAATAAAAGTAAGTGATGATAACTGGTGCCTGCTGAGGATATTAGGCACATTGCCAGCACTGGGCCAGACAGCTGCCAAGGGTCCCATCCCAAGAGTGCTCTGCCAGGAGGAGATTCCAGGTGGTTGACAGGCACTTGCAGCCCTGATCTTTCTGGTTTTTGGGCCCCTGGACATGCACTGACCTTTGTAATTGCAGCCCCAGTGATGCACACCCAGACACAGGACTGCAGAATAATGCTCTCTGCTTTTCCCCGTGGTGTTTTGGGAGTGTATGCTGCTATGATCCCGTGCTTACTTTATTGGGGTTTTGTTGGCTTTCTATTACCAAGGCCATTTTCATGCAGATGAGGTGATAGTTCCGTAGTCTACCTGCTCCTTCTGCTCCTGCCTCATCTGCAGACCTAATCTGCTCTTCCTAATAGTCCTGTTGGTTGCTATAGCAATGATAAAGTGGTATGAAAAAGCCAGAATGATACTTAAATGCATGGCTGGTGTTACAGTTTTCTTTCTTCTGGGAAAGAGAAACCAAATAATGAGGGTTTGGATTTTTTGGGGTTTTTTTTGGTATATTACTGTTTTATCAAAAGCTTTAACTGTAGGCTTTTTGGAGCCTGGATGCAAACCTCTCTCAACACCCTTTTAGGCTGGGAATTTTGCAACTCAAGAGCAGTTAGTGAGAAACAAGAGCCCAAATTTATGAATATTGGGTACTTTTCATTTTGTATTTAAGATGGCAAAGTTGCATTTATTGTGGCATGTAGAGAGTGTGAAGTTTGCCATGACGGGAACCTGCTGCAGAGTGCATAGGGCCCAGTTGGGTCTCTAAAAGTATTGAAAGATATAGCAGAGGGTTTGTTTTGGATTTGCACCAGGAGACTTACTCAGCACTGGAGTATTGAAAGTGGCATTTTGAATAGTAAATTAAAAAATCTTAATGTAATCAAGGGCGAGGAAGGCAGAAGATGGAGTATTTTTGCTCAGCTCCTGCATACAGGAATGGGTGGCTATAGTACCACCCCTGTCTTTTACGCACCCAAGAGCAAAAATTATTTACTTATTCTGTATTTTCAACTTTTTTTGCAAGTTTGTAGTCAGAATCATGGAACCGTGTTAAAAGTTGGCTGAAAGAGGCGTATTTGTGTGAATTCAGCTCATTCCAGAGCCCACCATGCTGGCAAATGCAGGCAAGCAAAACCTACATTTAAGTGCTGACACAAGTTGATCCCTTCTTTCTTGTCGCAGCCTGAGAGCATCCCGCATGCAAAACATGCCCATCCATGGTGGGATCAGCTTGTTCTTGCCTGCTGGGGTTCGCTAGACAAGATCAGGCCATGGATATATTGAGATGCTCTTTCTGGCAGCTGGCATTTAAAGACACCTCAAGCTAAAGTGCTGAAAAGCCCACCGTGGGTATATTTTTCATACCAATTCTCATAGGGACTGAATTGGAGATTGGGTTAAATCTCAAATGGGAGGATTATATCACTTCTGAGTTTATGGCTAGCATTAACTCTGGACATTCTCATTACCTATATAAAAGTGAGTCCCTTTTTGAATCTTTTATGGCCTGGCTTGATTAAAAGTGGAATGAAAGCAGAAACAATTTTAATGGACTTAGTGCTTACTGGTATAAAACCAGTGCAAGAAGAGAAGTGGTTCCTACAGTCCCTCATCCCAGATGTATGTGAGATTGAGAGAAAACATACTACCAGAAAGAAAGAATTGACTCATTTACCTATTAGTTACATTCAAGGTTACTTAGTTAAGCGTTCATATAATGTTTTCTTACAGGAGACAGCTTTGTTTCCTTATTTTCAAACACAGCAGCTCATCTTGCTTTCCATCAGCATAAACAAAAACATCAGGTGAGAGAAAACAACTCTTTTTTTTCCAGCTGCATGTGTCGAGGAACCTCCCTGGCATGCAGCCCCCATACAACGCTGCCTTCTACTTTGTCCTGTGCTCAAAAGACCGATTAAGTGATCTGCTGATGCCATACGCCTGGGCTGGGAAGTGCTGGGGGATGATGGGGGAGAGGCAAGAAACAGTCTGCTCTCTCCTCTACCTACACAGACACAGGGAAATGCCATCCCAGGCCTGCATACAAGCACAGCAGGAGGCAGCTTCCACCTAGCCTGAGGTTTGGCCAGGTTTTGCCTTTCTGTAAATACTTAGTAGATGTGCGCTTTCAGAGAACTCCCTGCAAAGGGGATTTGTACTAGCCAGAGACCCTCAGGGCTTATATATCCTCAGCAGCTCCATCCAGAGAAAGAGATTGTACCCAGTGCCCCACATGCCTTCCAAAGACAGCCTTCACCTTGGCACGGGGCCACCTCCACACCTCAGAGAGGCAAATGGGGTCACCATGCCTCAGACACTGGTAAAAATATTCCTGAAAGGGTTACTGGTTTTGAGGATTGGCTTTTTAGTTACTTCTTTGGGTTGAGGCTGTTGGATGTTGGTGACAGCCAGGTCACCTGAGCCCTCTGACAGTCCTGTCCTAACTAGTTCTAGTTGCCCTACCAGTGACTTACTTTCCTGGCGGAAAGGTTTTGTCTTAAGAGTTTAGTCCTGGCAGTTAAAAACCATGGTCATCCTTCCTGCTCTAGACCTCCGTGGGAATGGCCCTGAAGGGCAAGTTTTTTAATTTGGTCATGTCTCTGGAGAATAGAAGAGGTTCACAGCAAGGGCTTAAGGGTTTTTCATCCTGTAGGTCAGCTAAAAGGTAGGGGGAGACTTTGCTTCCCGGGTTGATGCCTGCAAATTGAAATAGTAGGTAGGTCTTGGTAACCAAAACCAAAGAGCAAAGGACAACTGCTGGCTGAGTGCTTGGAAAGAGCAGCAAAGAGGTGCGGGAGTGGGGAAACAAGGTGTTTGTGGGGCACGCAGAGAGCCTTGAGACATGCACTTCGTGGCCCCTCTCATTCCTGGTAGAAATGCCTGACAGAGCTGTAGTGCTCTCACCTTCCAAGATGGATTCAGGTGGTTGTGGATGTTCTTGACGATGGTATCAGAGAAGTAGTTGAAGTGAAACTTGCCCTCTTAGACATGAGAAACAGCTGCTGTCTGAGAAATGCTGAGAGCCTTCGGCGAGGCTGCTTTCTCCATCCTTTCTCTTTAATTCTGCTTTTTTGATTTAGATGTGTTGTGAGGGACTGGTAAAAGAGATCCTAGCACATAGTGGGAGTTGAATGTGCTGTTGTCTGTTAGTCATTATATATATATTTTTTTTTTTTTTTATTCATTTGGCACTTTCCGGAGAGTTTTTCCCCCCACATTGTGTAGGCTGCTATCTTCCTTTCTTTCTTTGTAGCAAGCATGTGGGCGCAGCCTTGCTTACACTCCGAGCAACTGGGGAACCACCATAAATGTAGCTTATCTGCTTTCTGATACATTTTCTTTTGCGTTGGTTTGGATTTGTGCATCGTCAGTAACATCTGTTCTGCTTTAGTGGCATACAGTTTTCCAAGTCTAATTAGCTGGCTGCTTGTAATCAGGACTATTTCAACTGTTGTCATTCTGAATGTTCTTTTTCCCTTTTTTTTAATACCACATTTGCCTGATTGACCTTTTTTGTTGTTTTTTTTCTCTGTCTTTCTATTGGGCTGCTCCAGGAGCCATGGCTAATCATCTTATAACCAATGCTCTGCTTCGTCCTCATGGCACTAACAACCCTTATAATACATTGCTCGGGGAATCGGCGGTCTATAACAACCCTTCTGTCAGCATGTACAACGCACAAGGTGTGCTGGAGTTTCTCTCTAATTTTTCTAGTGAGAATTCCATTTTCTGTGGCTTATTTTGGCCCATTTCTTTCTTTTTTTTTTCTTCCTTTTTCTTTTTCTCTCCCCACACACACACACTTTTTTTTTTGGAACTGGGCACAAAAAAAGATCCCCTCCCCTTCCTTTCATTTCAATGCATCTTTCCATCTACCAGATGCTATTTTTCCATGAGCGATCAAATTCACTTTGAAAGACTCTTGTCAGTTTTACTCAAAGCATTCATAGTGTTTTGATTTTGACTTTTTTTATTCAGTCTCCTTGCTTTTGTATTGTTTTGGTCTTGTGTGTGTGTGTGTGTGTGTTTTGTCGGACGCATCCATTCCTCTCTTTGTTGTCAGCACATTTCCTTGTTAAACCATTCATTTCAGAAACAGGAACACCTCTGAAGGTAAGTGAAGCTAAACTGGCCTTTGCCACCAAAGCTGCTTGCATTTGAAATGGCCTAGAGAAATGTGGTCAGCAGTGCACTGGTTTGCACAGGGTGTAAAATGCAAAATAAAACAAAACTGCCCTTGATCTCTAAGAAAAATAACAGCTGAAGCAAGAAGTGAAGGCCAGGTCCAAAGAGCAGAGCTGAGATAAGAAATGTTTTGCCGTTTGCATTTATACATTTTGTATGTGCTACTAGGGAAAAAAAAATAATAGAAAAAAGGTGTAGTAAATCTAGATAATCTTTGATATCCTTCTTTTGGCAACAGAAAATAGGCAGAGTCAGTTGTATCTAATGGAGGTTTCTGCTGTGGAAATCACTCTCTTGTCACCTACACGTTTGTCTCTGCTCTGGCTTCTGTGGGAAGGGACAGTGTTTGTAAGCTGATGTCCTGATGCTTCCATGAGGGAGAGGCAGATGTGTTTAAGTAGGGCCTGAGGAGGAGATGGGGAGTGTGGAGCTCTCACAGCTCCTGTCTCTTGGTGGCTCCATCCTTCTCTGCCACTTCCGTGGGATTTTTTTTTTTTCTTTTGTTCTTACTTGTAAGGCGGCTGAATAGTTGCAGAGTAACTCTGCGTTCCAGCACAAGTGTGCCAGCACTCTGTCAGCTCTCCACTCTCAATGAAGGCATCACTTCCCAGTAAAGGATTTCCAAGAGAGGGAAAATAATGATGGTTATAATGCAAGCAGGAAAGCCCCCTTTGTACTCTATGGCAGTATGTTGTTTCTGACAGAAATAGATGTTGAACTGTATCACTAGGGTATTTGCATTCAAAGCACAAGGAAAGCACATGTGTTTCTGACCTTTTTGCTGTTTATTAATTTCCTAAACTATGCTAACTTTGTGCAATAAATTTGCTTCCAAGAATGCTTTTTTAAAAAGGGGCTACTGTTAAACATGTAATGCTCTGAATTCTAAGAATTTCAGTGTACTGCACATGTTGAAATGAGCTTTGATGTTCTGACTAGTTTGTTGCATGGTAACATTGAAGTGTTGGAGACTTCTAAATCAAATGGCAACAGGTGATGCTGGGTCAGCATTTGCCTTAATAGGAGCCCTGATGTTCAGGTCTAGGTGCCTCAAATGAACCCAGGTGATTTGGGCAGAAATGTGTGTTACATGTATTTTAATAATTGTGTGTTCTTCAAATTTTTAATACTAGAATCTGATACAGTTACCTGAGCTAACAAAATGTTATTCCACAGAAACAGCATAATTTTTTTACAAGTGCTATTCTGTTCAACACAGTCAGATGAGTAACAGAAACCTATCCAGGCTTCATCCATGGGAGGTGAAGAAAGAGAGCGGGACCAATACTGGTCTCATTTAAACTCCTGGAGCTTTGCCATTGACTTCAGAGGGAGCAGAACCCATCCTTTTCAGGAGGCTGCAAGTTAATTAATGACCATTTAACTGGTATAGGTATTAGTTTTCAAACTGGTTAGGTCCCTGGACAATTACAAACTGTAAATATTAGGAGATCCCATGGCAGAAATAAAGAGTAGCAAAACCAACCAGGCCTGGTGGTCTTTGTGGCCCTGTGGGGTTTACAGATGCTGCACCAGCAGGAATGCTAAAGCCAGGATAGTGCATTGTAAAAGTAGATGCTGTCATCATCTCTGGGTGTGCCTTGGCTGTGGTTGGCATGCAGTGAGGCATTGTTAGCTAACACCATCCAGCTAACTCATTCCACATCACTAAGGATATGATTTTTTTTGCACCTTCATATACTACTTCTGATGATGGCTGTGGATGGGGCAGGACACCCTAAGGAACAAGGGACTAATCTGGTCCACCCATTTCTTTTTCCCTCCCCAGTCAGGTGTTTTAAAATACCTCTGCTTAAGCCAAATCTGTGGCAGAGAATCATCAGGGGCAGGAAGTCCTTAAAATTACCCTTGGAAAGAGGTGGGGAATCAGACCCTAAAAGGCCAAAATCCCATCTCCAAGTGGCATAAGCAATTCCTGATACGACACAGAGTGTAGAGGAAGGAGGCAGTGGTAGGTGAGGGGCTGAGTGCTCACTGCCATTGGAAGCTGACAGTGGCTCAGTCTCTCCAACGAAGGAAAACATCCTAACACCTTTTGTCAGAACTAATTTTGAGAAAAGGTGTTAACAAGCATTAATGACCATTAACAAGCTCTAGTTAAAATCCAGCGTGCCACACACCACTGAGGAGTGGGGGAAGCTGAGCGTTATCACTGCCTCTTCATCTTATTCTCTGACTCTTCTTGTTTTAAGCCTTTCTTAACAGCTTCATTTAGCAATGCCATTATTCAAACTACTATTCCTCTTACTTTTTTTTTTTTTTGCCAAGTCCATGTAGTTTGCCATATGTTTGGTTAAAGTAAAAAGCAGACTTACCAAAGTTTGTAAAATGCCAGCAGGCCCATGATGAGCAAAGTCATACTCTTACAAAGCACTGTTGCAAAAGATGGACGGCAAAACATTTTTAGCAAGGAAACAGATTTCAGTTTCAACTGCCGGGGTTATTATAACTAACAGTAAGTAAAGCCATTCATTTTAAGACCTTGGAAGTGACAATGACAGTGCCTGTCTTTTCAAGCATGACCGTTACCGGCTTTAGACTTTTCTTAAATTTCCTGGCATTATTTCTTCATTTGTGTTGCACGCTGAACATTTTATAATGGCATTGGAAAACAGTTTAAATGTGATAATTTTTTAAATAAAAATGTAGACTACTGAATATTGCGCGTAAAATATTTTTTTTTCTGTCTAAAATGTCAATATTTTTAACCTGAAATAAACCTTGTAACAAATTCATGTATTCTGGGCAGTGGAAATTATTTCCGTTAACTCTCTTTTCTGCATATCATCAATTTGCTTTTTACTCATGTTTCTCCTACTGTCGCTGTAAGCTTACTTGTTGTTTTTTCTTTCCTTTTCTTCATGCTGTCGTTTAGAGCCCTACAGAGAGACAAGTATGGGAGTAAAGCTAAACATTGCATATCAAATGTAATTTTTTTTAGTTCACTTTTATTGCATCACATATAGATGATGTAGTTAATAAAGGAAATTAATCTCACAGTTTTGAAATCGAAAGACTATGAATATACATATGTATATATATGTGTATGCGTGTGTATGTATGTGTGTATATATATATGTATGTGTGCATATATATATAGATGAGATTAGATTCTGCTTTCTTTATTTCTCGTTTTTGTGGTATCGTTTACCCAGCATAGTTTCTCATTTAGTTGTGTATGCTTTTTTTCATTTTTTTAAACTTCACGTTTTTATTTGCGAGGCCATGACATTTTTATACGGCGGGTTCCATTGCAGCCCCCCCTCTGTTCTCACCGGCAATGCCTCCCATTTTATTTCTGCACCAAACCCCAGATCTATGCATTGGCAGCAGGAGCACAGTGCTCAGTGCCTCAATGCATACGTTACTCAGCGTAACCATCAAACAGATGCTGTTGTACCTGTCACCCATTACATATGGCCCTCCCCCAAAAATGCTCACTTTCCATTTCTCCCCAAGCATCGTGACTCGGTTGGAGACCTTTCACCATGAAAATCAACGGCTTTGCTCTATGTCTGTGATGGCTAGTTGATTTTTTGGCATAGCTCCCTCGTTTGCTGGGGAACCCAGGATAGAGCAGCACCCTGTAAGCTTCAGAATCCTAAAAGGTGACCGACACATTTGGGGCATTTCACTCAAAAGCAAGAAGAAGCCTTCAGTAGCGCTTTCCAGTCCTTGACATACAACAACTACTCCATCGCAGATATAGACTGAATCCTGTATTTTCAGAAGGTACACATGCCATGTCCTAGGCATGGTATGAGCAACTGTTCATCTGAAATTGTCAGTTTAATGGCTTCTCTGATCCACTGTGCCTTGCTGGGAGTTGCTAGCCAGTTTTTGGCAATGCCTGAAGCCCTTAGCTGAGAGGTCGATAAGTTATTTCATGCATCCCCACACTGCTCGCCTTCCAAGGAGGCCAGTAACCCCAAAAAAGAAAGCATGGTGGCTTAACTGCTGGGCCTGATTTTCTTCTCCCTTGCCCACTCATGCTGGCATTGCTCTCAAAGCACTTCCCTGCCATCTCCTGCAGTGCTTTGGGAAAGAGCTGAGCTCCAGCCTTACATTGTCAGCATTGAGACACGTACGGAGATGCAATAAGCAGTTAGAGCAGGGCCACCCTGAGACCCTGTTACTCCTCTCAGGTTCCCACGAGCCCATTATACCATGGCAGTGATGGTACTTGCTGTACCCTCCACTGAACCCACTGCTTTAACTTTGCAGGTGGAATAGGAGCTATTTTTAAAGGCTTCACAAGACCCCAGAACAGCTACCTCCAGCATCAGTTGTATTAGGAAATCCCCACCTGGCCAGTGTGGAGTAAATAATTTTGGTTTTGCCTTGCGGCAGAAGAGGTAGGGCATTTAGCCTTGTTCCAGAAAATCCTGGGCCAGGAAGCACTTTGTGCCTCCACCTTGCTAATCCCTGAATCCTGCCATTCAGTCCTTATGTCTTTATTTATCCTGACAGCCTACCCAGCGAAAGGGGAAAGCAGACTTTTTTTCCTCTAGGAAGGATACACTCCCAAACAAAGTTTTGGTAGTGATTAGCATGGGCTGCAAATACTTCTCCCTCATCTGGGAGGAATTGCCCCCTTCCTCCAAAGCTCCTAGAGCCAGGGCAGTTGGGACCAGCCCAGGGTCATCTGCTTTTCAGCTCCCCCAGGGATACATAAAGCACAAGAGGTGTAGGAGAATGCTGGCCAGGAGAGGTTATCCTTTCAACTAGATGTTGCCACATCAAGTCGCACACTTGACAGTGCTTTTCATTTTTTTTTGGTGGGAAGGCCTTGACCACCAGCTGGTTAGATGGAGCTGCGCCCTCCCATTTTGGCCGCAACGCTCTCCTTGCTGCCCAGCCCCAGCATCCGTGGCAGCCTAGGAAGGGGGTTTGAGTGTGCACGTCCCGCATGAGTGTCCTGTTTGTACAAGTCACCCTCTCTTGTGTAATGTTTTTCAGAGGGGCTTCTGAACAATGCCAGGGATACAAGTGTCACGGATACTCTACCACTGAATGGTAATCACGGCAACAGCTACAGCATCGCCAGCGGCGAGTACCTCAGCAACTGCGTGCAAATCCTTGACCGCGGGTACAACCACACGGAGAATGCCCTCGAGAAAAAGATCCTGAAGGAACTCACCTCCAACTACATCCCTTCCTACCTGAACAACCATGAGCGCTCCAGCGAGCAGAGCCGCAACTTGATGAACAAACTCGTCAACAGCGTGGGCGGTGGGAGCGAGGATGACGCCATCGTGCTGGATGACGCCACCTCCTTCACCCACGAGGAGAGCCTGGGCCTGGAGCTCATCCACGAGGAGTCGGATGCCCCACTGCTGCCTCCCCGGGTGTACTCGGCAGACAACCACCAGCCCCACCTCTACAGTCGGCGCCGCATCCCGCAAGACAACAGCGAGAGCTTTTTCCCTTTGCTGACCAACGAGCACACGGACGAACTGCAGTCGCCCAACAGGGATTCTCTCTACACCAGTATGCCCGCGCTGGCTGGCATGCCCATGACGGAAAGCGTCACCGCCAGCACCCAGACCGATCCTCCACCAGCGAAAAGCGGCGGTGGCGATGCCGACGATGTTTACTACAAAAGCATGCCCAATCTTGGCTCCAGGAACCACGTCCATCAGCTACACACTTACTACCAGCTAGGTCGAGGCAGCAGCGACGGTTTTATAGTCCCACCAAACAAAGAGGGAACCTCCCCGGACGGCAATGCAAAAGGACCCGCTCACTTGGTCACTAGCCTATAGAAGATTCAGCAAAAATTAAGCAAAGAGACAACTAAAAGCCTCTCCATAATGCTCGGTTTACTGTTCTGAGTTAATCCAAACAGTGGTAATATTGTGTGTACTCCTAAATCTTCATGCTGTTCAAAAGGAAATTCTCAGACTTTTTTTACTGGAATTTTTAGGCCGGCCCGGAGAGGACAGTAACTGCTGCCCCCCCCTTATCTTCCCATCCTTCTTCCCTCCAGACAGACTTCATTATGTTAATGAAAGAGATAGATAACGGCACACTTCGTGGCCTTCTCAAGTTATGCCGTGTTTGTTTAAACAATCCTTGATGCTGTGTTGCTCTTAATACCGAGGACCTGATTTAAGAGGGAAAAAAAAATAATAAAAGGCCAAAAAAGTGCATTTGAAGCTAGTAGCGATGACGCATCTAGGTGGGAGCGCTGCGTAAAACAAGCTAGCAAAACTCTTTCTTACCAATCCAGATTACATCATGGGTTATGGTCACTCACAACTTGGTTTCACTGCAGCGCCCTTCACTGCGGGAGCAAACAAAATATAAACAAATTTAATGAGACGGAAGGGAATCCTAGAATCCTGTGCTAAAGGCATATTTTACATTTTGCTGTATTAACGGATGATAAAAACTAATGGCAGAAAAAAGAGAAGCAAACAATTTCTATGTAATGTACAGATACTAGCATTGCACATATAGTCCGCTTTCTGTTCCTCCAGAACTTGCGTCCCTGTTAATGTAGTGGAAAAAAAAAATTAGAACTTTTTTCTGTTGTGCTGGTCTTGTAAGTTTGTCTACCAGTAGGAGCAAGGTTTTTCATAATCTTTCTTTTTTTTTTTTTTTAGATTTTGTTTTGCCTCTTCCACTGCTCCTTCCCTCTGTCCCCTCCCCATCCCAGTTAAAAAAAACTCACTGGGCAAAAAAAAAAAAACCCCAAACATCACTTTCTAAGGACCATTTTTAGTAACACCATCACTGTTTCTTTTCAGCCAAGGCAGTCTTTTAATTTCCTCGTTGTATAACCTTTTTCAGCCGGCATGTTGCCAGCAGACCTTTTGGCAGACTAAAGCAGGGCAAACTTCCTCGTTGTCAGTGCACAACCGATCGTGACGATAATCCTGTGAAGCATCTCTGGCGAGCAGCCCCTCAGCCAGGCCCTCGGGTCACATCCAGGGACTGACGGGGTTTTATAGTCGTAGTGGGGGTTCTACAGGAGACGGCCATTTCCCTGGAGGAGCAAAGGGCCTTCTCGGCTCAGTCTGGTCCCCGGTTTAGGCACTTGTACTGCAGTGGTTAAGAAGAAAATAGATTGACGCGTAGTGAGCTAAAAAGTACTTTGCAGTGATTTTTAATAAAAAAAAAAGTCCTCTGTTCATTATTTTTCCTAACAGGAAATTTATTTATTTGACCAGATTTTTAAGTAACATAGGCTTTCTGGAGGTAAATTAGCAGCACGGAGTATGAATTCTTCTTCTTTTTCTCTTTTTTTTTTTTTTTAATTTATGATCCATTTTGTACGGTCTCAACAGTTGAATGACCTCATTACTAATATTTGTTGTAAAAGTGAAGCTTGTTTGCCAACCAATAAACAACTGATCACGATTTAGAAGATACTGTATGTATGTACTGTACAATTAATCTCTCTTTTTTTGTCGTTCTTGTTCCTCTCTCCATTACTGTCTTCAGTATGAGTCTCCACTCCTTTACGGCATGGGTGAGCAATGCCAAAGAAAGGAGGCCTAAGCTGAGAAATTTAAGCACAAAGGTTATGCAGCTACAGCTGACTAGAAATAGCAGGCTGATGGTACTTGTTTAGGGGCGAGAACAACACTGGTTGACATTTGTTGCAGGTGATTCTAGGTCTGTTTTGTGCCTACTGTATAAAGTAGCCAACGACACGCGGATGATTTGAGTATAGTGTTTCATGTGTCGTATCTTTTAATCATTGTAATGATTTCTTTTTTTTTCTTAATTTTATTCTTTTTTTTTTTTTTTTAACCTGGGTTTTCTGAGATTAAAAACTGCTGGTAGCATGTCAAAGAGTAAAACAAGTCCCCGTTAGGCCTTCTTGGTCGTTGTTTGCTGTCTCTTTATTTTCTTGCTCCAGGCGTATGCCAAGCTCCATCACCATCCTTGGCCATGTCGTCCTTCCCGTTCACCTCTGCTGATGGCCTACTGGCACTTCACTGCTCTCCTCCAGCCTCCCCCTTTAAAATCCCTTGAGGGCAATCAGGAATACAGAAAGCCACAAAATAGACTGGAAAGGTTGACGGGGGAAATAACCACCTGTGGATATGATTAGTAATGAATTTTCTGCATGTGATTTTTCACAAAGCCCTCCCATTCCCTGGGCTTAGGGACTTGGTGCTGCCTCCATCTAAACTGCACCCTGTCATGCTGGGTAAAAGCCAAAAGATTTGTAACAGGTGGGTGAGGCACATGTTAGACAAGATATTCCCAGTGCTGGAGGATATATGCAGCAGCAGAGCAGTGGAGCAATTCCGCTCCATCCCAGGGTTGTTCTCACATTGCTGCTCAGTGCTTCTCAGCAGGAAGAGAACCAGGGGTGGTGGTATTTGGTGGTATTCATGGCCTAAAAGAGTCTGGTTTGAGTCACCTGAGTCCTTCCTGCAGCCACTCTGGCCAGAAGATCTTGGGGAAGAAACTCCTTGTGGGACCAAGCACTGATCACGGCAGTGCTTCTTGCCGGGTCTAGGTTTCCACAAGGGAGCATTTCCTATTGGAATATTGGGGAATCACCTGACTTCACAGCAGAACAGCCGCTGGCCAGCCAGGTCGTGCTCTTGCTCTTGATGCTGCCTTCCTGTTCCATTTTATTTTCCATACCAGCAGCGATGGAACTAGACAGTGCATGGTGGACCCACTCTTGCAGGCACAGCAGGCGTTTCGCACCCATGTGGTCACAACAATCCATGTAGCAGCCCAAAAGAGGCTGCTGAGGCTTTATATAATTGAGGTACCTCTTATTTTGAAGAAAGTAAAAACTCTTTTACTATATAAGACTCAAAAAATAGTTTTTCAGGATATGGTGGAATTGGGTTCATGAGGAGGGTGACATACACACTAGCAAATACCATCGTGGTAAAGTGGGAGGCAGGTGATCACCATAGCATTTACCAGTGTTCCTGAAACTCCCCAAGAACAAACCAGTGGTGGATTTGCTATGGGGTGGTTTTGTCCTACTGAAAAATCTTTAACTTCCCTTACTACAAATGGTCGTTCTTCCCCAGCCTTTCTGTGTATTTCAGGTTTATCAGTGTGCAGGCTGGTTTTCCCCTCTTCTCCATCCCTTCTCTTTGCCAGCTTACCCGTGCCTATTAGCGCTTTGATTGCAAAAAAATGTTGTTTATTTTCAAGCTGATTATTTCTGTCCCCAGGCTGTTCTGACATCACAGGATTCACTGTTGGTGCTTCTCGCAGCTTTGGAAACAGCTGAATCACAAAATAGAGAGAAAATACATTACTAATTTTATTAAGCCAAAAACCAGTTTAAGAGTGTAATATAGTGGGGGGGTTTCATGGAGGGGAGCAGGACGCAGATTATTTACAGCATTCTTTTCCCCTTGAGAACAGATTTTGTTGTGTCAGTTGATTGTGGGCACGGTGATGGTTGGTGCTTTTTGATAAGTAGCTCTCTATATACAATTCTTATGTGAGTGGCAATGGTGTCTTCTGTGCAGACTGCAGCATGTGAAAATCAACTCACTGTTAAGTCCTCGGTGCCTACAATGCTCCTGGGGTATGAGGGAAAGCTACAAAACTTCTAAGGCATTTCTTAATGCTGAGCCAAGGCAAGAATGTGAGAAAATAGCTTGATGAAAAGGCAGTAGTGATTATGGTATTAAATCCATACTCATGCTTGGGGCACATAACTTTGTAGGCTGGGTTGAAGGGGATAATCAGCCCTGTACTCGAGGGATCTTTTCTAGGGCTCCATTTAACAAAACAAAGCAAAAAAAAAAACCAAACCAGATTTGCCTTATAGGGAGAAGATTAAAGCTTCATCATTCAACTGCAACAAGCATCCCACTTTCAGCTGAAAACAAACAAAATAAGAGGCAAACAGGTAGTGCTTGATCTGATGAGAACGTCAACTGACATACCCAGACCATTTGCTGAAACACAGGGCCACCTTTGAGAAGCGTGAGCTGCCAGGCAGCTGTGAGGTTTGGAGTGAGGACTGGAGTGAGGATTGCTAATGTTGAACTGTTGATTGAGTTGTTCTTTCAGAAGGCCTTTCTTGCAGGTGGGAAGAGGGGGATGGAGAAGTGCAAGGCTCCATGCTTTGCATTTTCCTGAAATTCATCTTAGGGTGCTTTACAAGTTATGAATCCCTTTTTTCACTCACTCCTAATTAGTGCAGGACTGGGTTATTTTTCCTGTGTAACACCATTGCAGACTACCCCATAAAGAGCTGACACATCAGTTTACTGCTTAAGGACACTGACTACAGCAGGCAATTCCTACCCATTTTCTGCAAGAGCCATAAGAGACTGTAAAATCTCCCTAAAACATGAAGGAGAAACACAAGGCAAAAGACATGCCAAGAAAGACCATGTAGGCTGGAGGGTTGCTGGGGATGGGGGCGTATCATCACAGCTTCGGAGGCACTGTGTAGGCAATATTACTTACCATGGTGCTGTTCATTTCTGCCTGTTGATTGCTTTTAATTCCTTGACACCTGTAGTTGTTAGCCCATCTTTTTCCTTCCTCCCTGCCCCCAGGTAATAAGCAGTGAGATATCTCAGACGGCCAGGGGAAACAGTAGTAATGGTGGGAGGCACTGAGCTCCTGGGGGTCCTTTTGTGTCTCTGCGTGTGTCCCTATTGTTTACATCCCCCTTCCCTGACCAGCTGGGCTCTCTGTCACACCCCCATGTGCTCTTGATCTCACTAGGTTATGAAGAATATAATACCCTGCAGAATTGCCTAGTCAACAGGGATAGAAAGATAGCTCATCTTATTAAAAACCTGTCTCAGGAAAGCCTAAGAGCATGGGCTTGGTCATCTGTCACACTCTGATCTCCTTTCTTTTAGAAAGAAAAGTATTTTATTTTTAGCTATTTGCTGCATTCAGCTAGACTTGATGCAAATTTTATTTAATTTTTTAGGGTTTAAATAGTCTGGGCTCACGAACATTATATAAATGTCATGTTGTTGCAGGCTCTCTGGTAAAGGCGTGGAGGACATCCTACAGTGTAAAGCTGAAGCCAGATAAAATCTGTGATTAGTGCTTCCAGGGAAGGCAGTGAGGGATTGTTCAGTGGCTGTCCTCCGTGGGGCATTAGCAGTGCTGTCAGGGGAGGGCACTGGAGTACCCCAGGAGGCAGAAGCACTCCCCTTTCTGGACTGAGGGACATTTTGTTCAGCACAGGTAGCTGGCTTAGGGCCAGTTCTGCTCTTCCAAAAGCCTTGGCAAGCCCTGGGGATGCATGGATCATACACCAGATCATTTATCATCCCAGTTCAGAAGAGGCAGTCTGTTTAAAACTGAGATATTGAAACTAGCCAGGATAGCTTGGAAATCTTCCTTTTTTCAGATCAAAATAGCTTTTTACAGGTGCTTACTGTTTATTGTATTCAGTATGCCAGACAGATGGTGATAGTCTTCAGGAAAATACCAAGAACAAAAAAAAATATCATCCTACGTATTTGCTATCTTTTTATTTCTTTACCCTCCACATATTTTCTTTTCTTATATTTCTACTCCTTAAATACACTGTACACATGTAAAAACCCAAGCTAAAACCTCAATAAATAAACAAAAAACGTTGTTATACAGAGCAATTTTTATGTGTTGTAAGCAAATGCTTGGTATTTTAGCAGTGCTGCTTAAAACCCCAAACAGCAACTTTGAAGACACAAACATAGCTGCTGCACAACCTTCTCATCTGGTGTGATGGGATTATTTGTACAGATGACCAAATATCTCCAACTGCCACTTATCATCAACTGCATCTTGTGTTACAACTTTGGAGAGGTTATTTCCAGCAGAAGGGATCTCAGTGGGTATATTATGGCAATAATAAAACTGTTCTCAGCCTGTCTTCTCCCACTTCTCTTGGAGGCATCTCAGGCAGAGTTAAATTTAGGTCCCTGTGGCAGGAAAGCTCACTCCAGACAGGAGCCCTGTAGCCTTTGTGTCCCACTGGCAGCAAAGGCTTCGCCTTTTAGCAGGCACGGGCCTGTGGTAATATCCGCTGATAAATGGTTTTGGAGGAAGAATGTTGAAAACCAAGCGGTCAGCAAACTGGGTGGAGGATGTCTGGATATTCCACTTGGGAAGCAGCAGCACTGCACCCCAAGCATCTCTGAGGACTTGGTTGCACAAAAGCTGCAGAGGGGGTGTGGGAAGATGGATTTTGAGTGGGGCGAATTGAAAGAAAAAGCCCCTAATTTGTGGCAAGGCTTTGTCCTTTGGCTGAAATATGCCAAAAAGAGTTTCTCAGGTGCTTTCTGTAGGCAGCTGGAGAGAAGTGCAAGGTCATAGGGAATTAGAACTTTGTGTGATGGGAGGCAGATTTGAAGCAAGCTAAAGCTTTACTGTGGCACTGTTGGGTGCCTGCTCTGGCCAGCCCCTGGTTTCCTCACCTAAAAAAATAAAAGAAAATAATAAGGTTTTATGGTTTGTCACAAAGCAGCCTTTTGGTCTGTTTTGGTTTTTTTTTTTTTTTTTTTTTTGAGAGGATCCCTTCCTGATAAATAGAAGAAGATTTTTTCTCGATGCAAGCACCTCAGCTCTGCCCTTTGGTCACCTTCCACTCACACATCTCCTTGCTTGCTTATTCAAACTTAGAGATAAAAGGCCTCATTGCTTAAGCTGCTGTTGATATCAGCCAGGAAGAGTGCTACATATTAAATAGGTGGGATTTTTGATTTTCTTTATTCTTTATACACTGTGTACCCAGGCATTTTCTACTGCTGGCAGTTTGTGCTGCAATGCAGAGCAGCCCACCGAGCTAACAGCAGTGGAAATGAAAGGAGAAAATGCATCCCACTACTTAGGAAAAAAAGAAAAAAAAAGAGATGAGCAACAAGGAAAAGATGAAAGTCCCTCCTCCTCAGAAAAACCCCAAAAATCAGCCAAAATAGCCAAGCTGGGAGATGCCTGAAAAGTTGCTAGTTCTCCCCCACCACTTTTCCTGTGATAATATCTATGATGCTGTAGAGAGCAGCATATATTTGGGAGGGTGGGAAATAGGGTGAAATGATTTATGCTTAGAAAGTGGTTCCAGAATAACTCTTGATTCTTCTTGAATGTGATTAGCCTATCTTAAGATCTCCCTGAAACATTATTTATAAAAAAGCCTGCATGTGGTCACCCCAAAGTGCATGTGGCTGTGTCCTCCCAACGTGAGCTTGTAAAAGGAGGCACTTTCCTCCCTGGGGCTGCACTGATTATAGAGGCAGCTGTAAAGCAGAGCACTCAGGATGTAAAGTGCCCTTCAGATAATGTCTGATATCAAAACAAATCTGTTTACTTTGCAGTCATTTATACTGAATATTTATTATTAAGGGGCAGGGGGGCACAACAGAAAGCGCAGTTTGCTCAGACAAACCCTGTTGGGTTGATACAAACTGGTGGCTGCAGCTCAGCCCTGTGATGTGCTAAATCCAGAGGAGCAAGGAGGCACCTCAGTGTCACTCCTTCTGTAGAGCATTGGGCAGCACTGGCTGATGCTGCTGTACAACAAACAACTGGCTCATGTAGGGCCAAAGCCAGGCAAAGCTGTAGCCCCAAATTCAGAAAAAAGGATGGGAGGAGATTCCAGATAGCATGGTCACCCATAAATACATTCACCTTCCCTGAGCAAGCCTTCATTTTCAAGGCAAGTCCAGGCATCCCATACTTTGTTTGGGGATAGAAATGATCTTGAAAATAGCTGGTGGTTGTTGCAGGGTCCTGCTCCAGGGATTTACCTGCTCTCCCCTTGTTTTTCACAGAAAGCGGAAGGACGCCCAAGCAGGAGCCAGTCTTCAGGCGAGTCACCATGGAGGACAGTGTCATCTAGTGCCTGGGGCCCCCGTGAGCCTGCCCCGGCAAGCCCGTGCCAGTGCACCGCCTCAGCTCCTCTGTGCCTCAGTTCACCTGTCCCTTACTTGGGATGGTGCAACAAGAGAGGCTGGAGAAACTAGTCTCGACCAAACCCTCAGCAAACCCTTGCATCCCCGAGGAGAGAACAGCCCGGCTGAGATTCCTGCTGCCCCGTGCATGGCAGCACCCTGGGAAGTGCCCTCGCCGCTTGGTCGCTCGTCTCTTTTTTTAAGATGAGCAGAACGGGTGAAAATTGTCTTTTGTAATAAGGAATTAGTTTCACCTGCTCCGAACATTGACTGTGCAACTTGGTAACACCTAAAGATGGCTGAGTGTGCTTAATCCACCATCCTGAGTCCTTGTCCATGCTCACAAGCTGGGCTCTGTAAAGGGGAACCTGCCGGATCCAGGTTGCTGTTGTAAATACAGACCTGTCAGTGCGAAGAGCCACCAAGGGAAGGACCAGGGGGACAGAGAAGTAGTCCTTACACCAGAAGAAGCTGAACGTGCCAGCAGAGTACTGTCAAGCGAAGCTGTTGCTTGTAAATAGGGACGGCGCGTGTGTCCAGCAGCAGCTCCACTTGGCCAAAGCTTCTCGGGGGAAAGCTGCTCAGATTTTATTGTCTTGTGTAAATAGAGATATTTTTTGGGGAAAAAAAAAAAAAAAAGAGCCTTAGTATCTTGAAGATAGCGTTTCTCAATCAGCTCAGCTGGGGATGGATATATGGGAACCCATGGGGTCTGCCTGCTGGAGGCTGGCATGGGCTCTTCTTGCAGCCAAGCTGTGCCATCATCACAGGTGCAGGAGGCACCTGAAGGAGGATGGACCTGTCCAGCAGAGGACTCGGCAGAGATTTCTCCCTAGTCCCTGTAAACAGGGTGAACTCACTGGTCCCATGGTCTCCGCTGGTGTAAATACTCAGCTACAGCCCACAGAGGACTTGGACTGCTTGCTGCAGTTGTGGGAGGTGGGAGGGTGGGAGGTGGGATGGGCAGAAATCATCAGAGGGATGCAAGCCCCATCAGTGTGGTGATGCCCAGGCTTTTAGCATTAGTTAAAAAAAAAAAAAAAAAAGGAAAAAAAAAAAAAAAAAAAGAAACCCTGAAGGCTTATTAATGGTGTTGGGCCAACTGTTCGGCTGGGTAAATGGAGGCATGCCTAGACATGTTCTGTGTTCATGTCAGCCAGTGCCTGTCTGTGCAGTTCTCTGTCTGTGCAAACGTGTGCAAGGCTGTGTCTGGTTCGGGGGGCTGCCAACCAGTGCAGGTCCCCGTGTCTGTGTAGCTGTGTCTGTGAGAGAGGAGAGAAAATGGCTATGTGTGTTGTACTGCCCTTTATACGCCCAAACACATTCGAGGAGTCACAAGTAACGCTGCCAGGTCTGGCTTTATTCGCATGAGCGCGGAGTAGTGTCCGCACCTCTCCAGGGAATGAGGCTTGGCAGGCAGGGGGGTGGTGTTAGCCGAGTGAGAACCGATAAATCGCTGCTCTGCATTGAGTTGTCATCCTCTGTCCCCTGCCGTGGCACAATAGTGCCCATCTGCAAACACTGCCAGCACAACAGGGCTGCACTCGGGCACAGGCGCTGGCAGGATGGTACCTCCTGGAAGTTGGACCGGAGCTTTGGGGTTTCCCTTTCATCATTCACCACCCAAAGCTTCCTTATGCCTTATTTACTCTGAGTCCAACTGTTCGGATTCATACAGTGCAGGGAAATTAGGAAAAAAGAATGGAATTAGAAATCGAAATCAGAAAAAAGCCCATACTTGAGAAGAAAACAGGTATTTTTGAAAATTACCCCCAATAACTTTCTTTGGACGTAGACGTCTCTCTTCAGCTTAGCATTTTGCAGGAAAGCAGTGCCAAAGTGACATGTCTTCCCCATGAAGAAGCCAGACAGCCTGAAACAACTGTTGCACGCATTTAGCATAGCTCTGGGGCCAAAGCCCCTTTACCTTTGCAAGGAATGGGCAGTGGGCAACCAACAGAAGTTGGAAGCTGCCTCAAATCCCTGAGGGGTGTGGGCATCTAGAGTGGTAATTTGCTTGCAGTGATCCAAGGTGAGCTGCAGGGGTAGACTTTTCCTCTTGAGTACTTGAATACCTCCTCTGTCATCCAGCTCTGTGTGGCTGCTGTTACCATTAACACCTAACAACTGCCAGTGCCAAGTGATTTATATATTTTTTCAGGGCATTTGTTTATTTATCAAACCAGTGCACAGGAGGCACTGCGCTTTCATCTGCCACATGTGGACGCCTCTTCCTTTGCCCAGTTCTCCAGCCTTGTACAGTGT
This sequence comes from Corvus kubaryi, assembly GCF_017639235.1. NCBI lineage: Eukaryota > Metazoa > Chordata > Aves > Passeriformes > Corvidae > Corvus > Corvus kubaryi. The sequence continues at coordinate 14,667,321 of NW_024582059.1, read as the reverse complement.
CCCCAGGCAAGGTGTCCATCATCTTGGGGAGGCTGTGGTTTCCTCCACAGTGAAGGCCTTTTATCCAGGGAGAAAAATAATGAAAAATATGAGCAACCCACCCTGTCTTTGTGCTGGAAATGTGCTGAAAGCCAGCCAGTGCATTAAGCAAAATAAATACCTCCAAAACATTTGGAAGTCCACAATCTTGGGGACGTGAGGGGACCATTCATATGGTTTCTAGAGCCTCAAAGGGCAATGCTAAATCCTGAGCCTGAAGTTTCCTGACCCTGGGGAGGTTTGAGGTGCAAAAGTGGGGGCTGTTGTGATTACAGGAAATAAGATATTCCCTGGTTTTTCACTAGACTGCAGGAAAGCAGAACTCGCCTGTGTTGGGTTGAGTGGTGGATTTTTTTTCATTGGAGTGTTCACTATTAGTTTCTCTCCCCAGACAATCCCATCATCCCGTACCTTAAACCCTTGTCTTTATATCTAGAAGAGTTATTCTTGGAGGCAATTACAACAACCTTCAATGTTTCTCTCTCTCTCCAGCCCCAAAGAGGCTGACACCCCGCAACTGACAGTTGTTAAGATGAGCCAGACCAACCCCAAATCCTAATAAAAATGATGAATCCCGTCCACTGCATCCATATTGATGGCGCAGAGGTTACGCATGGAGATGAGCAGTGAGGAGAGGGAGGCAGACATTCACTGAAGATTGTGTGTGGGAGGTGCTGTTACCAAACCCACCCAGCAGAGTTTTGATTTAATCCAGCCCTGAGTCAATAGTGATTGACATTTCACTTGCTTTCCGTATTGTAACTGGACTTCCTTACTCCTCAGGCATGGAATGAATCTTGATACATTGTAATTACTGTACTCCTGGTGGTGAACCGGTATGAAAAGCTATCACAGAAAGCATTAATAAAATGTACATTATGAAAAAGAACTCGGCATTGTCTGAAATTAATAATGCACCAAATTTTTCTCATCCATGCCTGCTCATTACAGGCCTGCCCTTGAGTTTTCTATTAAAATGACTTATTCAAGCTACTTGTATAGCTGTGTTCAGTGTGGAGTTATCTGCTGTAGGTTTGCATCCCAGTTAGATGTACCGCATGAGGACTGACTAATCTGTTATATCTCTCAGGCATTGATTTTGGTGACATTTATATAACTCTGGTATGACTAAAATGAACTGATTGATTCATGCGTATGGATTAGTTTGCCTAAGACTTTGAGGCTAGGTAGCTTTATCATGCACTGTAACGCCAGAATTCATCACTGTATTATTTACAAGAGACTGAACTGGCTGCATCTCAATAACTGAAGAGATCTTCACTGTTTTATTTATGTATAAATGTTTACTTAATCAGCCGCCAATTTTCTTTAGCAGAATTTGTTCGCAAACGGAAATTGTAAACGATAACGTGGTTTCTATTTTAAAATTTATAGGCTTTCATCTATAGCAAAATCCAAGATTTCCAAAGTGTCTTTGTCTACTGGCAATCAACAAGCTCTCTTGTATATGCTTTCTGGTAATTGCAATTAGCTGCTGCAATATTTCACATAAAAAACAATGCAACCCTCATACGGGAGATCTGAGTGGTAGTGTGTCAAAGTCAACATAAATATGCCAATGCTTAGAAACGTTGCTGCAGGTTTAACAAAACAACAAGGAGCCACCAGCCAGTGCAAAGGCAGGAGCTCATGGACATGTCTGGTGAGTTCTGCTGCCTTGTCTTCCGAGAAAATCCCAGTGCCAGGTAAATTGTGTCTCAGTCACATGGGCCATATCCCCTGCAACAGCTTGAGGAAAGCCTGGTCAAAGGGGGCTAGGAAAACATCTGCTCACTGTGCATTGCAGCTGGGAAAGTGGCTGGGCTACAATGGGGGTTTAAGGGTATAACATTCCAAGGAGGCTTAAGCCCAGGTTCCCAATCGATGGCATGTGTTTTCTTTGGACTGCGCTGCTTCTCTCAGGGTCCAAGGAACAAGGAGACGAAAAGGATTTATTAAATGAAAGCAGAGACTTTCCTGTTAGGAGCCATTTAGAAATATTTTTAGTGCAGAGGCATAGAAGAAGTGACATGTTAGAAACCTATAAAATAATAAGTAGTGCCCAGAGAAGGTGAATTGAGTGCTGCAGTTCACCATAGGTAATACAGCAAGTGGCACTATGTGGGGCAATGGAGAGGTGAAGTCTTAAATGTAGATATAGGTAACGCTTCATTACCCATCATGGTATTAAACCAGGGACTCCCTGACCCAATACCCCATAAGGTGATGTACAACGAGCTCTAGTAAGATATTATGCTGTTTTACAGTTTAAAGAAAGAAAAAAAAAAAAGTAAGAAAAAGAAAAGCCTGTCACCTACAGTCTCTTGTTGCAGGGGCCGAAAGAATTGCTAGCTCGCTGAGGAACTGAAGAAACACCGCTGCTGAGTCTTCAGCCATACTTCACACTTGCGATTTTTTTTTTTTTCAACCATATTTTATTGACATAAAAAATTACAATAGTATTAGGCAGGCCTGGAAAATTACTTGCCAGCTGGCAGTGTAAAGAGGGGAGTAGAGTTTGCATGTCAGCACCCTGGGCTATACCTTCAAGAGCATGGGCTCACAAGAGAGGGATGCTGAGGGGTACCTCTGCCTCACAACCACTGAACCCATCACTGCAGAACTGGTAAGAGTCAGCAAATAGTCCCTCTCCATGTTTCTTTTGGCTCCCTCAGGTACCAGAAGGCTGCAATTACATCACTCCTAAACTTTCCCTTTTACAGACCAAACCAACCAAATTCTCTTAATCTACAGGTTTGTTCATTATTCATTTAGGGCAATTAGGAGAAGCACCTGAATGGATGTAACTGGGTGTAACTCTGTCCCTAATTGGAGAAGTAACAGCAACACCTGTGGATGTTGCTTAGAGGCCCCTTAGCAAGCTCAGGGGGGTGTGCTGAGGAGGGTTTTCTTCATGTAGGCCAAGGTGGTGAAGATGATACTGTTTGCAGCAAATTTATGCCTCCTGGCTGAACTGGAGATTAGACTTTAGGAAGATGTTTCAAGAGTGACTGGAGTTCTGAAGAATGATGACTATGTTGGACCCCTTGGTAAGACACCCTACATGCTAACTGTTTCTGTTGACATGCAAGTATGGCACTTTGACTCGTGTCTCAGCAATTAAATTTTATTTCCTGTCTTATTCCCTCTTTATCCATGGTAATAGCTCTCTTAGATCTTCCTGGATAACACCTGCTGTGTAGGAAGGCATAATATTGTAGGAAAGGCTGAATATTTGTCACTGTAATGTCGTCAAAATGGTCTCGACTAAAAAGTGTTGCTGCAGGAGTCTGGGGTTTTTTTTCTCAAGCTTCCCTCCATGTATATGAGCTTTTAGTTAGTCATGTTTCAAAATAAAATAAAGACATGCCTTTTTTTTTTTTTTTTTTTTAAATCTGTAAAGCTAAAAAATGAAGCTGTTATGTGTGTGCTTCCTTCTGCTTGGATGCACTTGCCAGCATCTGCTGCTGTGGGAAGCTGAAGCCACTGATGGCTTCAAGGTTAAATTCAACCTCTCCAGTGTGTGTGTTGAGGGGGCATAAACCAACATCTGCAAGGTGGCTTTGGGGTAAGGGTAGCTGACCCTCCGGCTGATGTGCCCTGCTTAGAGCTTTGCTGTCCTGGAGATGCAGCAGCTGCACAAAAATGAAACTTAGAAACCCCAGTTTTCTTTGCAATATCCTTTATTTACCCTTACATATGTGTTATTGTATGGTGCACTCCCACTTAGCACCACCTAAGAGGACCAGTGGCTGCCTGCTGCTCTGCTCCTCTGCTCAATATTAAGCAGCTTCCTAAAAGTGATGAGGCTGTTACGGCTGAACAGCTTCACCATGTGCAGCCTGCACAGATATCCAGCAAAGAAATCAAAGGCATGATGTCACTAGTATTTCTTATCTAAAATTAAATATCTGTCTTAAGTCCCCAGACACACAGAGACTTTGTATTAGAAACATATACTGAGAGTTCAAACTCTTGAGTCATCTCATATATATTTCACTCAAGCCAAGGGAATAACAGTGAGAATAGACCTGCAAAAGAGCAATTCTCTATCTTAGCAAGACAAGGGAGAAAAAATTGTTCAGGGAAAATACTAATGGGTTCACAAGCAAAAAAAATCTTGCCAATGAAATTGTGCCCCTAATATTCTGTACCTTTGCAGAAAAGCCATGATTTGCTGTGAAAAATGCAGCACAGACTAAGTGGGTCAACTCACGCTCATAAATGACAAAGACAGAGTAAGTGGCATTTAAAACAAGTCCACTCAGAGGGAAAGTGAAAATTATTTATTCTGAAGGCATCAAACGTTTGTTGTCACCATTGGATTTCAAGAGCGAGTCAGAAATGCTTTGGGGTGCTGTTGTCCAGGCAGGGTTAAGCCAAGTTCTGGATGTGCTGGAGCCGAGGGCTGCATTTCCACTGCAGAAATGCTCTCCACTGCATTGCTGGGCATGCCAGGTGGCCATTGCTGTGCCCTTTCGAGCATGTGCCACAAGTGTTCCAGCCCAGTCATTAGGGGCTAAAATGGGGAACATGATTCTGGAAATTACTTGGCCCCCTCTGTGCTAAGGGGTAAATTGTGCCAGGCTCTGTGTCAGCCCACTCACACGTCAGCAGCTGCACTTGGGTGAGGTGAATATCTGTGGATCAGGAGCACTTTTAATACCACTCTACCTTTTGCCTCCTTAGTACCCCCTTAATGGGCCCTGTGTAGTCCCTGGTCCCATGGTGGTTCATCTTCCCTCCCTGATCTCAGGCTGTGCTGCTCATTTCCTTCCCAGCTGGGTAGGCTCATGTGTTGTGAGTACACATTAGCTCCTAAATGGTTTTCTCCAAGGTAGATAAAAATGTTCCCTACCCTGCAAAAAGGGGCTGTGTTCTCCTGTGAGCATTTCAGTCATGAAGGATCTGTGCTTGGGTTCTCTTGGAATCTGGTGATGCTGCCCATACAGGAAGGCATGGGGGAGGAGGAAGCACAGAGGCATTTCTGGAGTCACAGTGGAAAAAACCCTGCACTAGGCTGTTCTCCAGCTTTTACTGGATTATAGCCCAGACCTGAGACCCAACAGATGCACTGTCAGGTATGAAGTATTGGCCCAAGATTCGTGCTGGCTCTGTAATGGGAACCAATTCCCTTCTCTAATACACAGTTGTTGCATTGCATAAAAATCATTATTACACATTGTGAAATCTAATTACATTATTGCACACTGTGTATACACTCTAATAAAGGCAGTGGAAGCATTAACACTGCTAGTAATACACCATTCCACTGAAATTATTATTGCTGTCAATTTTACATTTGTTTTTTCTTGATTTACCCTGAAGAGCAAGGCTTTCAGCCTGCTTGCTTTGGCAGGTGGATGAAGTGTCAAGCCCTACTGTGGTAGGGAGCATATGAGGGGACTGCCATGTCCCAACTCTGATACCCAGTGGTGAGACAAGTCCCTCCTGATGGTTACAATGCTGTCCTGACATGGGTTCAAAGCCACCTGGGCTCAATTTCCCTTGACAGTCCCCCTTCTCCCCACTGATTGTAGATCCTTGGGCACCTGTGGTCTTAGATGTCTGAAACCAGATCAGCTCAAATGCCTCCACCCCTCTGTTGTTCTAGTATGCATGAGGAAGAGGAGGATATATGCTCCTTTGTCTTAATTCAGAGATATATATTTGCCAGTGTTGAGCTGGGAGGGATTTAGCTCTCAAAGAGTATTTTCAGTTCTCTGCTTCCCCACTGTTAACTTCTCATTGTAAAGCTTGTGTGTTGAATATGATCTGCTAGTGTCAACCTGCTGGTTTCTTACTCTCTGCTCTCCTTGCAAGCTGTCACACAAGCTCTTTTTAGTAGTGGAAGAGATGAAGAGGCGCTCCTGAAACACCTCAATGTCTTCAAGGAGGTGTAGGTGCAGAGTTACCAGCCATTGCAATACTGTTTGCAATGTGCCCTGAATTCATCAGCTGAAGAAATCACACTGGGAGCTGAGGAGAGAGTTGTAGGGCTTATGATGTTGTTCTGAAGATCCCTTCTTTTCAAGTGTGGCAAATGAGCCCAGGGTTCAGCCACTGAAGAAAAAGAAAGGAAAAGGAAAGATGTCAAACCACAGACTGAGGAAAAGTGTGACTTTGTATCTCCTTTCCTAAATGGTTTCAGACACTGGAAGGTGCTGTCCCCATCACAACCTCTTCAGAAGAAGAGAGTGTGAGCCTGCAGTGTTTCAGTGTGTCTTTACTTCTAAATGAAATGGGATACCAAAAGCTGGTCCCCAAGCAACAGCTAAGCATTTACAGGAGAAAAAACCTGGTGCTGCTTGCGTCTCCTGTAATGCCTTTTTGCCAGGCCAAAGGCTGTCCAGGGTCCTGGTGCTGGAAGCCAAGCACCACTTTTCCTAACGTGCCCAGGTTGGTCCCTGGCATGGGGTGGGCACAGTTTTGGCTTTTTCACAGTATGGACCTCTTTTACATTGGGTAAAGCACTCCAGGAACCCATGGGATCATCTCTCTCCTACCCTAGCACACAAAGCACCAAATGCACCATGTCAAGACTCTGCTGGCCACTCTCCTCCATCCATGGAGGTGCATCCATCCGTGTTTACTACTGAAGCATCTTGTAAAATGAGTGATTCATTTAGTCTGCCTACGAACTGCCTGAAAGTGGCCCATGGATTAGCTTTCGCCTCTCTGTCTTTTTCCAAGAAAATCTACATGGAGACACATATGTCTGTGAAGCACCTGTGGATCAAAATGTGTAATTTCCATCCCAATGTTCTGACTATAGAGGACCTTCTTCTCTTTAATGCTGCAAACCGTGTCTTACAGGTGTCGTGGAAAAATGTTTTTTGTGGTAGCCAGCAGGGTATGAAATGCATTCTGGCTTTAAATATTACTTTTCTAGTCTTTCTCTGCTGCCGGAGGCTCCTCAGGGAGAAAACTTTAAGGGAGCAGAGGCAAGCAGAGAGAAGGTGCTAAGATGAAGGAAATTATGGGGGACTATCAAGGGAGAGGAAAGCATTTCTCTCTACTGTACATATCCCACCAGTTATCAGACTGCATCAGGTAAAATACGTGTGCAGGTAAGCTTTAATTTAGTTTTAGCCACTGAATAGTTTTTTTTTAATCACCATGAGCTTGTAATAAGTTAATTAAAAGTGTCAGTTAAGTATTCAGCAGTCCTCCACTGGGAAGGTATGCCTGAACTTAGCTATGTCCTTCTGGCCCCCTGAATTCCCGTTCTGCATGCACATTTCCCATTAAGGATGTCACCACTCTTTTTCTGTCTCGTGCCAGTCCCAGAAATCACAGATCTCTGTCTCTGGCAAGCCGTCTGGCAATCCTTCCTTCAGGAGGTGGTTTTTTTCTTCCTTCTCTTGGACAGAAGTCTGGAGAAAAGAGAAGTGCCAAAAGCTATATATGCAAAATCTAAGAGAACTTGGGAGGCAACGAGGAGGGCAGTGACAGATGAGGAACAGGAGGAAAACACCGTGAGCAACCCTGTCTTCCTTTCCTGTGGGTAAGGAGGTCAAGCTTCCTCAGCACACAGCTGAGTGCTAGTTATAACTGTCAAGTTTGTATCGAACCTACTACCTGATTTTTCCCTGTAGTAAATTACTGTGGACCTCAACAGTATTTCTGCCTTTATTGCAGAATCATGGCTATCAGATAGAGAAGAGACAAAAGGGTTGCCTTGATAAAGGCCTCTCCCTTGATGCAGTGATTTATGAGCAGTGCTGGCTTTCCAGGCCCTGCTATAGCAGATATTGCCAGAAGGAGTCTGGTCTCAGTCTCCCCTGACCTGAAACAGAGGTGTGTTTGGTGTGGACAAACAGGGGCTTCCTGAACCAGTTCAACTTCATAAATCATCTGTGCTGGAATGCAGCAGCCAACACCGGACAGTCCAAGCTGACCAAGTCCAAGCATGAAGCAGTCCAACTCACAGTTCAAGCACAGAGGATGTTAAACTCTTGGAGACTGGGACTGGTCAGGAGACCTGGGATCACAGGCTTGGCATATGACTGATGTGCAGTGGTAATATTTTACAGACAGGTGCCTTTATTTTTCTTTTATTTTTTTTGATCACCTGTTGATTAATCTTGCTCCACACTAGTGGGCAATAATGCACCATTAGTGGAGATGAACTGCCTTGCTAATGAGTTAGACTGAAGGGTGTGTACAGACCATAACCTTGCTGTACACTTTGTGCCCTTTCCCTCCTTCACTACCACATCCTTTAGTGATTGTAACCTTTTTCATATTAGCTTCTAGCCTTTTTTTTTTTTTTTATGAGTAATTCCAATTAGTCTCTCATCCTGCAGGTGCAGTTCCACACTCATAGAAAGCTTGGTATCCTGCCAGTCTCAAAATTTAATGGTATCCTTCGCTAGGGTTCTGATGCTGGGGAGCAGTGACGCACCAAGACTTTGAAAAATGTTCTAGCTGCCAAGGAATGCTGCAATGTGGCATGAGTGGCAATCCCCCTCCATTTATATATGTCACAATGTTTGGAGGAAAACAAGAAAAATCTGGGCCCCTGGTAGAAACCTGAGCCTGTTGAGGAATTAATGAAATCACACCGTTCGGAGACTTGCAGATGCTGTTCGGTTGGGAGCATGCTGAGGCTGCCATTAAATCCCTTTGGATAAGACTCAGTAAACATCTGGCAGCTTTTTTAAAAAAATAAAAGCTGTAATTGTTCTAGGCCTTGGTGCCTGCCCACGCTGGTAATGTGCCTGTGAGGTCTAATTAGTTGACAAGTGACAAAAGAGGCCACTGTAGCGAGGGGGAGGCCTGGTGCCAGGATCGTTAGACAGGTTGGGCAAGAGCCATGAGAGCCAGCAGGTGATGGATGCAGGAAAGGTGTATTATCCCCTGCTTTGTTACAGATGCAGGGACATGAGGAAATGAGGCAAATTGATAAGCCAAAGGCTCAACATTTTGCTATTTGTCCTATGTAAAATTGGATCTGCAGTCGTCTGTGAGTAGGGTGGTTACATCCTGTAATAGCTGGTCAGTGCTAAAAGAGCCCTGACCTTCAGGCTCTACTGAGTACCTTTCAGTGCTTGTGGTAATAAGATGGAGAGGACTTGCACTTGAGTCCAGCACAAGTAAGATTAGTAAAAACTGATGTACACTGATGTAGCTGTATTCCTGTTTACTATCAGTGATAAAATCCCCACTCACTATCAGCAAAAGCTTGAATTCATTCAAGGCAGAAGATAGAGTCCCATCTGCTCTTATAAGTGAGTCTGTGGGACAGGATCATTAGTTGGGCACTGCGAAATCTGACCACTTGCTTTGCTTGTGTCTTCACCTTGAATTGTTGCTAATTCCTAAATTGATACATTTATCATATTTATTATCTATTATAATCTATATTATTATATATTTATGCAGATAAAATATATTAAAGATGTTGCCTTTCAGGCAAAGAGATCTGGGTGCTTCAGAAAGCTTTCCAGGTCTGGGGTGGACTGGTTCAGCTGGTATCTACCTCCTTATCAGTGTGAGGACTACGCTCTGACTGTCTACACCAGACCTGGACTTGGCAGTGTTGGGATGCCCAGCATGTGTGAAGCTGTGGGCTCAGGTGCCGTATGCAATTACTTTTGAGTCTGCCAGTCCCCATGTTTGGGCTTTTTCAGTGCTGTGGCTGGGCTGAACTCTGCTTGTTCCTTAGCTTGGCACATATGGAAAAGTATTTTTAAGTGTTTAAGCACTGCCTAGCACACTACTCTAGTTTTGTTTTGAGGAATTAGATTCTCTTCAGTTGTCTTTGCTCCTCTTGAACACTTCCCATCAAAGGGGTAACAAGATGGGTCACGGGGACAGACTAATGGTGGGTTACGTGGATACCTCTTGGTCTGTGTTTCCCAGCACTCATGCTGAGATTCCAATAGTTTTTCCAGGTCTTCTGGTAGATTGGGAGGTCTCACAGCAGTTAGTGTCATATCTACACCAACATCTGGCCCATCACTGCTGAAGTCCCAGACTGGGCTGCTGGAAGGGGATTTGATTTGTGCTGAAGTCACCTTGAATCTCAATTACCAATGGGAAGGCATGAATGCATGTGAACAGTCATGGATAAAATTGTGTAAAGAAGATCACCAGAAGTGAAAATGAGGTCACCAAAATATCTCCCAGCAAATTTGAAGTCATTAGCTTCATTTGTTACCCCATATAGTCAGTAGTTCTCTCCCATCTCCCCACTGCTCCATAGGGAGGATGTGCTGTGGACAGTAAGGAAAACCCCACCGGGGACACCCACCCTGGACATTTCACTACCTCCCTCTCCTCCAGTAAATCAGGAATAACCCCACTAAAATCAAAAAGTATTCTCCAGGGTAGAATTTTGTAGGTGAAAAAAGGAAAGGTTTCACGCTTGTTTTCTTCTGTCCAGAGCACCATGAAATTAACATTTTTGGGTTTAGATTGCTGCTAATCTTAAAACTATGTTCAGTATTAAAAAATAAAATCATATGTATGATATACATTACAAATATTGTAATATATATAATATATAAAGATGTCTATCATATACATTTACATATACATAGGAAGACTTCCAAGTTCATGTTTTGGCAGCCAGTTGAGTTCCCTGGTTTGGTTTTGGTCTGACAAATGGGGCAAAAGAAGTGACTGAATCTCCACACCTGGAAACCCCTTGTGTTGCTCCAGATATTGGCTTAGCTTATCCACTCTGACATGACATTTAGTGAAGCTCCCTCTGCGTTAAGATATTGCTGTGAAATTTTAGAGCAGACAGAGGAACAAGAGAGTGGGAGATGGATGGAAGCAGGTAAAACACATAAAAATCTTTTAAAAGAAAGGCTTTGTTCTTTGAAAACAACAACAGTAATGCATTCTACGCAGCTGCCTTTAATGCTTCAGTCCTTTTATTTCTTTTGGAAGCAGGGGAAATCCAAAACCCAAACAAGGTAACAACACTACACTCTTTTTCTTCTTGCAACACAACACAACTCAAGGGGAGAACATGTCAATTTTTATTTTAGGATCACAGGTAAACGAGTTGCCATCATCTTTACATTCCTGGCACGATCTGCTTCTCAAATGAAAATTCTGGATAATGATTATTATTTATAAACAACAAGGATGACAAAGGCAAAGTAGGAAATGCTCTGTAAATGCAGATAAAATTATCCTGGCGCCACCTGCGCATTTGTACATGTATATGTGTACATTAAAAATAGGAAAGTCTACTGAGTTATTGAATAGAAATGAGACTGGAAAGAAGTGTTTCTCCCCAAGCCATTGCATATTCCACAATCCTGTCACAAAAATGTCTTTCCTCCCACCTCCGACATGCTATTGTTGCTTTTCAACCAAAACAAAGTGAAAGGAGATGAAAAGATTGAGGAGGAAATGGTAAGTTATTTTCAAAGGTAATTTCTGTCGGTTTTTTTTTTAGTCATGTGCTGGCATGGTGACAAAAGTTACCAGTGCTCAGAATGATATTTGGTGATTTGTTTTGCCTTTCTTTTTAGTTAAATAACAGCAATGTTTGTAACACAAGAATGCTTTTTTTCCCTATTTCAGGAACTTACAGACTGAAAAGCAAAGAAAAAATAGAAGAAGAAAGGGAAAAAAAAGTCCACTTTGGATGTCCTAGCTGGTACAAAGTGTCCCATCTCCTTGAGCAGCCCTTCATTCCTCAGAAACGAGGATAAGCAGCAAAGGGATGGAACAGGCATGAGATGTGCAACCCCAAAACTGGTGTTCAGCCTAGTGCTGCTGGTGAGTGCTTAGTGGGATACTCAGCTAAATCCTTGATCAGTGCAGGATTAATCCCTGCAATAGTGCTTTCTCTTTCTTTTCTAGTGACTTCTGCAAGCAGCACCTAGAAGAGCGAGCTGCAGGCACACACATCATTAGTGAGCACACTGGTTTAATTTCCTTTTGTTTGAGTGCATATTTTATAAGATTATCTTATTTTGGAAAAGTTTGCCCTAAGTGGTGCTTTTTGTTTTCACACATGTTGCAGCTGCAAATTCAGGCAGGGTTTTGCTGCAGAAGAAATGTCCTGCACCAGTTTTTTTTTTTTTTTTTTTTGTTTTTTTTGTTTTGTTTTTTTTTTTT